>NW_017728949.1:11287955-11346296 GCF_001723895.1 Crocodylus porosus | reverse complement strand
CTGGGGTTGTTTGACCCCAGTACTCTTTCCTGCCATGGCAGGGGTTCGGACTTGATGATCTGCTCAGGTCCCTTCCGACCCTACTAACTATGAAACTATGATACTTCCTGGTGCAAGTGTTGAAGCAGTCAACTAGGGGCCCATGATCTTCTTGACCTGCTGCTCACAAACAGGGAAGAATTGGTGGAGAATGTAGTAGTGGATGGCAACTTGGGCAGCAGTGACCACAAGATGATTGAGTACAGGATCCTGAGGAAAGGGAGAATGAAGAGCAGCAGAGTAAGGACCCTGGGCTTCAGAAAAGCAGACCTTGATTCACTCAGGGAATTCATGAGTCCAGGAGAACTGGCTGTACTTCAAAGAAGCCTTACTGAGAGTGCAGGAAAAAAACATCCCAATGAGCAGGAAGACAAGCAAGTATGGCAAAAGACCAGCTTGGCTTAGCAGGGATCTCTTCAGTAAACTAAATCACAAAAATAAACTTATAAGAAGTGGAAACTTGAACAAATAACTGGGGAAGAACATAAAAGCATTGCTCGGGCATGCAGGGATGAAGTCAGGAAGAACAAAGCGCAATTGGATTTGCAGTTAGCAAAGGATTTAAAGGGTAACAAGAAGAGTTTCTACAAGTATGTCAGTAGCAACATGAGGAGCAAGGAAAGTCCCTTACTGAATGGGGGTGGCAACCTTGTGACAGAGAATGCAGGAAAGACTGAAATGCTCAATGCTTTTTTTGCTTCAGTCTTCACAAGCAAGTTCAGCTTCCAGACTACTGTAATGGGCAGCATAGTCTGGGGACAAGGTGAACAGCTTTCAATATTGAAACAACAGGTTAGGGACTACTTAGAAAAGCTGGATGTGTACAACTTCATGGGGCCAGATGGGATGCACCCAAGGGTGCTAAGGGAGTTTTCTGGTATGACTGCAGAGCTATTGGTCATCATCTTTGAAAATTCATAGCAATCAGGAGAGGTCCCGGATGATTGGAAAGCGAAGACATGTCCACCAGATGGTGTTGCGAAATTTTTGTAGTTCACCCCTTTGAATTGATGCTGCTTTTTTTTTTTCTTGTGCTATGTGCCGGCTCCTTGCTCCGTGTTGCAGGCACGGGACAGGGGACCCCAGGTCGGGGGGGGGGGAGAGGGCAGCACAGGGCTATCCTCCTCTCCTGTGCTGCTGGCCAGGGATCGGACTTAATTCATTTGAAAACCTAGTACATGCAAACACTTATGTGATGCTCAGTGTTTACATTTTAAACAACATTTTAATAAACAAGTTTAAATTTTATAAACCTATTTAATTTAAAGAGGATTAAACCCCGAATGCCTTTGGAGGAGAAAAATGGTGATTAGAAACAGTTAGCATCGATTCACCAGGGGCAAGCCTGACTAACCTGATTGCTTTCTATGACAAGGTGACTGGCTCTGTGGATGATGGGGAGAATGGTAGATGTGGTGTACCTTGATTATAGCAAAACTTTTAATACAGTCTCCCACAGCATTCTCACAGGCAAGCTCAGGAAGTACAGGCTGGATGAATGGATTGTAAGGTGGATAGAAATCTGGCTGAAGCTCAATGTCTAGCTGGTAGCTGGTATCAAGTGGTATCAATGTCTTCATCAACAACCTGGAAGATTGCACAGAATTGCACCCTCAGGAAGTTTGCAGATGATAACAAGCTGGGGAGAGTAGTAGATACGCTGGAGGGTAGGGCTAGGATTCAGAGTGACTTAGACAAATTGGAGGATTGAACCAAAAGAAATCTCATGAGGTTCAACAAGGACATGTGCAAAGTCCTGCACTTAGAACAAAACAATGCCATGCCCCTCGTGTTACAACCTGGGGACTAACTGGCTGGGCAGCAGCTATACAGAAAAGGACCTAGGGGTTACAGTGGACAATAGACTGAATATGAGCCAGCAGTGTGCCCTTGTTGCCAAGAAGGCTAACGGCATACTGGGCTGGCATTGGTAAGTGTGTTGCCAATAAGTCAAGGGAAGTGATTATTCCTCTCTGTTCAGCACTGGTGAGGCCACATCTGGAGTACTGTATTCAGTTTTGGGCTCCCAACTACAGAAAGGATGTGGACAAATTGGAGAGAGTCCAGCAGTGCACATGGCTTATGAGGAAAGACAGAGGAAACTGGGCTTATTTAGTTTAGAGAAGAGAAGACTGAAAGGGGATTTAATAGCAGCCTTCAAGTACATGAAGGGGAGTTCAAAAGAGGATGGAGATAGACTATTCCTAGTGGTAGCAGATGGCAGAACAAGGAGCAATGGTCTCAAGTTGCAGGAAAGGAAGTTTAGATTAGATATTAGGAAGAACTTTCTCACTGGGTGGGTAGTAAACCACTGGAACAGGAAACCCAGAGAGGTTGTGGACTCTCCATCCTTGGAGGTTTTTAACATCTAAAGCCTTGGCTGGGATGTTCTAGTTGGGAATGGTTCTGCTTTAAGCAGTGGGTTGGACTAGATGAGCTCCTGAGGTCCCTTCCAACCCTCATTTTCCGTGATTCTATGATTCTATCTTTGACCCAGGCAGAGTCTTTTGCTGCTTTAGTCCTTGACCCTGGGCTGGGCTACTTGCTTCTTCAGCCCTCTGGCCCCTGACACAAGCTACCCTGCATGATGCTGAGTGCCCTACCAGGCATCTCTCCATGGCCTCCATGCCTTCTCTGTAGCCATAATCTGGTCCTCCGGTGCTAAACGAAAATAAGCATCAACATAACAGACATATCAGCAAACAGCTTCCACAAAGTCTTTCCCTGCTCTGGGTCAATACCCTAAC
Organism: Crocodylus porosus; assembly: GCF_001723895.1. Taxonomy (NCBI): domain Eukaryota; kingdom Metazoa; phylum Chordata; order Crocodylia; family Crocodylidae; genus Crocodylus; species Crocodylus porosus. The sequence continues at coordinate 11,343,510 of NW_017728949.1, read as the reverse complement.
CCGAGCTATATTTTCCAGTGTAGGCTTAATCTCACGAGCAGGCTGGGTGTCCATGAATCTGCTTCCTGCAGTCAGCTCCCCTAGAGAGTTCCCGTCCCTGTAATATGCAGGTTCTGACTGCCTGCTCTGGCTGTGGCCCTGGGCTTATGTTTCAAAGCTTTCCTCCCCTCCTCCACCATGTGGCTACCCAGCCACACACACAGGAGTTTTCCCTTCTAATTGAGGGCCAGGAGGTGCTCCTGCTGCTGCACCCTGCCACAGCCAGCTTAGCCTGCTGCCTTCTCTTAAAGTAACAGGAGCTCTCTGGCATCCTGTTACAAGCAGCTATGTCAAATGACACCCACAATTAGGTTTTTAACTGCATACCTACAACCACACTGCAGACACATGATGCAAAACTGATGGAATCATTCAACTAGAAATAAAGAACTCACCTTTTTAACTATTGGGGAAATAGTACTTTTTAACATTACTAAATGTTTTCCTATAGTTTTTTTCATTCAAAGTCAGGTTTGTATAAATGAATAGTTCTCAATTGTACTATCATAGCCCTTGAAAATCCTACTACAAGAAGGGTCCAAATTGGATGCTGTATGCTGTACATATATTCATACTGTAAAGCTTGTAAAAAATCACCTGCTGTGCTAGTACTCTGCAGCTGATTTTCTAAGAGATCTGGCAATGCATGTCAAACATCTGAGATCAGACTGACACACAAACATAACTTACTTTTCAAAAATCCTTTGTAAACTGTTTTCTTTTCACATGCATGGTATTTTATTATACTTAATATCTAATACTCTTGAGGAAAGAAATGTATTGGGTTCACTGTAATGTTATTTAAAGATCAGTAGCTCCACATACATCCATAATATAATCCATCCCCAGAAATGGACTCCTTGAAGTGTTATGTTGTATTAAAACAAAAGAAAGGAAGATATCATAACAACATCTTTTGCTAATTTTGCTTGCTTAAATAGGACATATAGTATCTAATCAGACAACTTCATTTCTTCCCAAAATTCTTCAGTTTCTACCGTGTTAATAATTACTCTCTCAAATGCAAAAGTCTGCTATACGTTAAGCCCTTATTTCATACACATCAAAAATTAGGCCACCATCATCCACCACAGGCAGAATATAGCATACATACAACTAAAACAAAATACTGTATTTATTCAAAAACAGATTAGTTTGTTCCCCCTCAATCAGCATGTAGAAAAAGCTCCTGGTCTTATGTTCACATACAAGAAAACCTCATCAAATACACTGTCTATCATAAACTGCTGACAAAAGCAGCATGCACTCAGTGATGGAAACCAATTATGAAGCTGATTAAACACATGGCACAGAGAGAGCAAACATGCTGATGAAAACTTACCATAAGGCAAAGATAGTGGAGCCCATCTGAATAAGATACAAGGTAAGCCACTACACTGACTACATTTCAACTTCCCCTGGACTCCCACACCTCAGCTGTTCCTTTCTTTTGCATTTGCAATGATTCCTGTTTCTTCACCAGCCTTAAATGTCTGGCGAATGTCACCAAACAGGGCCCCAAACATTTCACCTAGGATTCTTCTCTCACCCCACTCTTTCAGTCTGCTACATATGATTAGTGTGGCAAAGCACTCTATGAGCTAAAGCCAGACAGATTGCCCTGTGCCTCATCTGAATACACATTTTTGGAGGACCCCAGAATTCATGAAAAGAACACCCAGTTCCAGTCATGAGTGGGGACTAATAAGCACACAGATCCTCTGTGTGGGTGTGGAGAAGGATTGCTATCTGGAATACATATACACTGTGCAGTGCTGAGCTATGCTCACCAAAAGCATATGGGAACATCTCCTGGCTAAAAGGGAGGTGTATACCCAATGGAAGGGAGGGGCCATCACCAGGGAGGACTATACCTTGGTTGCTTCGGGCTGCAGGGGAGCAGTCAGGAAGGCCAAGGCGGAGATGGAACTGGGACTAGCTTCCCGGATCAAGGAAAACAAGAAGTCCTTTTTAAATACATGGGGTAAAAAGAAGGTACCAGGTAACGTAGGACCTCTGCAAGACACACTAGGAAATCTGGTCGTCACACCAGACAACAGAGCTAACTTATTTAACAATTTCTTTGCCTCCATTTTCCTAAGCAGGGACCAGGTCGCTCCCCCCGACCCCACTGGGACTCCCATAGGCCCCGGGGGAAGAGCACCCAGGATGAGAGTCAGTGAGGATCTAGTCAAGGAACTTCTGGAGTGACTGGATGTATTTAAATCAGCTGGTCCAGATGATCTCCACCCCAGAGTGCTGAGGGAATTAGAAGAAGTCATTGCATGACACCTGGCACAGCTATACGAGCACTCGTGGTGCTCTGGTGTGGTGCTAGAGGACTAGAAAAGGGCCAATGCGGTTCCCATTTTCAAAAAAGGGAGGAAGGAGGATCCAGGAAACTATAGGCCATTTAGTCTTACCTCAATTCTGGGTAAGCTATTTGAGAGAATTATCATGGTGCATGTCCATGAGGGGCCAGCAGGGGAGATTATGCTTAGGGGCAACCAACATGGATTCATTAGAGACAGGTCCTGTCAGACCAACCTGGTGGCCTTCTATGACCATGTCACAAAATCCTTAGATGGAGGGGTAGCAGTGGACATCATCTTTCTGGACTTTAGGAAGGCCTTTGACACTGTCACTCACCCCGTTCTCATTACAAAATTAGGGGACTGTGGCGTCGACACCTACACAGTCAAATGGGTCACGAACTGGCTGAAGGGCTGCACTCAGGGAGTGGTTGTGGATGGGTCTTTTTCAACCTGGAGGGATGTGGGCAGTGGGGTTCCACAGGGCTCGGTCCTCGGGCCTGCACTGTTCAACATCTTCATCAGTGACTTGGACGGGGGGGTAAAAAACACCATGTTCAAATTCGCAGACAACACTAAGATGTGGGGGGAAGTGGGCATGCTAGAAGGGAGGAACAGGCTGCAATCCAACCTAGACAGGTTACAGGGGTGGGCGGATGAGAATAGGATGGGTTTTAACACTGACAAGTACAAGGTACTGCATCTGGGGAGGAAGAACCCGCAGCATACCTACAGGTTGGGAAACTCCCTTCTTGTCAGTGCAGAGGCAGAAAAGGATCTTGGAGTCATTATTGATGCCAAAATGAACATAGGCCGACAGTGTGGGGATGCAGTTAGAAAGGCCAATCACACCTTGTCATGCATCCACAGATGCATCTCCAGCAGGTCCAACGAGGTGATCCTCCCCCTCTATGCGACACTGGTCAGGGTGCAGTTGGAGTACTGCATCCAGTTCTGGGCGCCGCACTTCAGGAGGGATGTGGACAACATGGAGAGGGTCCAGAGGAGGGCCACTCACATCAGGAGGCGCTACTTCACAGTCAGGGCGGCTAGGATCTGGAACCAACTTCCAAGAGAAGTTGTGCTGGCTCCTACCCTGGGGGGTCTTTAAGAGGAGGTCAGATGAACACTGTGCTGGGGTTGTTTGACCTCAGTAGTCTTTCCTGCCATGGCAGGGGTTCAGACTTGATGATCTACTCAGGTCCCTTTCGACCCTACCAACTATGAAACTATGATATTATGAAACTATGGGGTCATGACGGCTTGAAACACTGGTTGGTTCTGCTGGGGCCAAGCCCGATGAACTATATGGTAAATCATAAGCCTTTTGGATTTGGACTAACATACATATTAAATGCATTTACATATATGCTTTAATGTGCAGCAGCCTATTTTACTGTGCATTAAAGCATCACGTCAAAAGCTGTGTTAATAAATGAATGTGCAGTAAAAATAGGGTACGACATATTAAGTGACACGAAAAAAGAATGTGCTTTCACTACTGTATGGTAGGGCAACCTAATGAGTGTTTATTTAGGACCTCACTTTAGAGGGTACTTTTACACATGCTCCAGGGGCAGGGAAGATGGCACGTTAATTACAGTGGCTCTAATTAAAAGCACCACTGCATCTTGTGCATCAGCATCCCTGCACTTAAAAATGGTGGCAGGGGTGGCAATTGCCACGCTCCAGCAGACTCAATTAATCAAGTCTGGAATTCCAGCGCACCAGAGGAGCCTCAGCACTCATGTATAGGCACCCAGAGGTACTATGTTTATTGTGCATTAGGAAAAGTACATTAATGGATGTGTGTCCACTTTATACTATATGTAAGTACAAAAATGCTGCTTAAATTATGCAAATTACTACAGGTATATTTATTTCAAGGTCAGGTTTTTCAACTGTGTTCCTCACTTCTATGTTCTCAGGGAGTACTGGGTCTGACAGTAAGGAGTGGGGGAAGGTGCTTCAGGTGGAAGAAACTGGGGTGGGAGGGGAAGAGGGCAAGAGGGCTACCTGATCCCCCTGATTTACTTCTCCTGATGTGGCAGTGGGAGAGGGACAAATTCAAGGTAAAATTCCAATAATTATATAACAAAAATTATAACAAATTTATAAAATTACCAGGGATAGTATATAGGATTTAATTATATTCAGGGTCATCTTGTATTTGAATAAATACCGTAGATTATAATTCTTTTAGTGTAGTTCTTTCCCCACAAAAAGAGTGTCCGTGAGAGAATTTACTTAGCAAAGAACTTTGTTCTTTTAAAGTTGGGAATGTTGGCATAAACTCTCTAGAGTCCTGATCCAAAGCCCACTGAAGTCAAGTGAAAGATATCTATTGACTTCATTGGATGTTAAATCTGGCTCTTGACACCTGAATTTGCAGAAATGCTAGAGGTGACTTAGGAGAGAGAATACTCTGAATATCTTCCAGCAAAAAAAACAAGTAAAAGAAAGCATTCTTCCTTATGCTTCTTCTCTTCTGTTCCACTAGTGCATTCAGAGGAGAAAAGGAAATTAAATGCAGATATTACAACATACTTATTCTGTAAGTTCCTTTGGAAAAAAACAGTTTACTTCTTAACAGGCTTTGTGACTTCTGCTTTTGTTATTCCTGCTGCTACTGCTTTACTGAGGTATAATCTTTACTATTTCAGGCAGGTTGCAGGACAGGATAGTACTTTAGAGCTAACTATTTCAGAAAGGTTTTCATATTCAATAGCTCATGAAGTAGGCTGTAGAGCTGAGACATTTGCTATCATTGTAAAATAGCATTTGAAAAGACTACAGCAACTAACATTTAAAATCTGTTTGTGGAAGAAAAAATGGCATAATGAATATCAGCTCTCAAATTTGATCAGATTTCATTAACATGTATGTATAAAGCACCATTTATCTTTATAACTGTAAGCTTCATTAGCATCTGATGAAGTAGGCTGTCACCTACAAATGTTTATGACTTCCTGAGCAAGTTAGTCTCTAAGGTGCCAACCTGCCATGCCTTCTGCCTGGCTTCAGACTGCCTTTATTTAACATTTCAATAAAATTAAGAATTTCTGACAAGGCTGTTATACAGCAAAAACAATGGATCAGAGAATAATTATAAAGGCTTACGCTTTTCACCTGCAAATACATGGGCATTTTGGTACATTTCATGTACCAAATATATGAACTGAACCAAATGGCTCGGATCGACATCTTATTCAAACTGTTATGGTACCAAATGCAGTGGAACGATACCAATTTACAGTTGCTGGACATCTGGCTCAGAAAGCTTGCAAGTTTCAAGGACCCACCTTATTTTTGTAATTTTTCCAGTGAGTTTTACAGTTATAAAGAAAACTGAAACTTTATACATGCATGTATATGTAATCTGATCAAGACACAAAGTCCTAAAAATCATGAGAGCCGATATTCAGTATTGCATTTTACTTCCACTGATTTTTTAAATGTCATTTGGCATAATCAAACTCTATTCCACAGTGATAGTAAATGTCTCAGCCCCAGAGCTCTACAATGCACCTTTCAATAAAACTTTACACCTAATAAAACTTTAGAGAATGAAATTACATCTTGCAATAAATTACTGCTAGAAATAGAATACATATGACACTGACAAGCTGAAACTGCCCTGCTAATAAAAACACAAAACCTTCAACTGCAGAGTGCACTATGCCTGAAACCTGATATAAATTAATAACAATAATAGAAAATCTATAAAAGTCTACTCCAAAACTATATAGACAATCATATTATAACAGCTTGTCTATAATTTTGCTCAACCATGAGGCTTTTCTGCTGAAGTAAATGTCTTAAGTATTAGATTTAAATTCTTAATCTATCAGGTATTTATATTACTAATACTAGCAAATCAAATGGTAGATATATGAGGAATATGGTTTCAATACCTACTGTATGACCCAACTGAGCCACTGAACAAAATTAAAAACTAAGGAAATATATTCCCATTAAAGGAATTCCCTGCTGCTTTTCATTGTTGTGACAGTTGATTTCAGATCAAAGGCACTTTGAGTGCATCCATGTCACCCTACATCGATCGCCATGATAATGCACTACAGTAACATAGGGTGATGTGGGTATACATGCAACCAGCAGCTACTTCACTGAAGTGGCGCACTCCCCCATCTTATCACTCCCCACTATGGCAAAGTAGCGGTGAAAATGAATTGTACACCATGTAAACAGCGAAGTATGGGCAGTTACTGCACTGTGCTTTAGTACTTCTAGAAGTTGCATCCAAAAGGTGCAGTAACAACGTTTCTGTAGGGTGATGTGTAGATGCACTCTTTGGGTTTTAAATTAAGTCACCAACACAGGATAGTGGGACAATGAAGTATTTTAGTATCCTTGGAGGAAACTTTCCACCTCAGCTATTGGTCATATGTTGGCCTACTTGACAGAGGACATATCAACCTGATGGATCATTTTTTAGTATGGACAACTATCCAAAAGAGTGAAAAGCACTTCGATTATCAGATCTCATTCATATTTGAAGAATACACATTTCTAAATTTTGCCATGGTCTCAAAGACACTGGGCACATCTTCATGTGTGCATTTACTGCACAGTAACCAAAATTACTGCTTAGTATGGGCACATGTCTATACATGTACACCTGTACTGTGCAGTAAATATGACAACTTATACTGACTTGAGTGTAAATTTGATACCTGCATTATGCAGGTATCAAATTTATACCCAATTAGTTACTGAGCAGTAATGCATGTGTAGATGCCTTATTGCACAGTAACACTGTGTGTGGACTGACTTCAGACTAAAGTGTGCATATGTAGACAGTGGCCTATTACCACTTACTACTCAGTAAATTTCAGCCAGCATAAATGCACATGTAGACTCGCCCACTGTGCATGAAACCACAGACTATGGGAATAATGGCTGCTGCAATCCCTAGGGGGCAGGGAGTTTATGCTGGACATGGTGCATCCCTGAGGCTGGGAGCTCCATCAGCTGGGAGGGGCTCCCAGACAAGGGAGATCTTGACACGTGCAAATTAAAGCTCAAAAACAACCACCTATAAAGTTAATATACATTTTTGCGGTCTAACTTCATAGCTGACTGGAGCTTTTTATTGTGTAATACCTACTTTTCATGTGTATGTGTAGCTGAAGTAACTTGCAAGTAACTGGTTAATTGTGCAATAGCTGTACTGTGTAGAGGGAGACTTAAGTCTCTCTGAACTTTTCAAAGATGTATTCCTCCAATGATGTCTCCTGGCACACTTTCAAAAATATTATTTTTATGCTTGGTTTTATTATCTCTCACATTTTCTTCATTCCCTTTTTCCCTATTTCACTATAAAAGAGACTGCTTAAAAATAGAATTTTAAAGCTATACTTGTCCAGTGTTTACTCCAAACGTGAACTAATGGGACAAAATCTTATTTATACATAGGCTCCTTTAAACTGACAGAATAAATCCAGCTTCAATTTATACCCACCACAATCACCTTTACATCCCAGGATAATTAAACACATTTTATGTGTAAATGAGAATCAAACTCATAATGTTTTGTGACACTCTTCAGTAAATATTGAAATGTTACAAAATGATCATAATTCATCTAAAAGAATACTTAACTATGTAAAATGTGACATATTTTAACCAGGTTTTCAGCTACAAAGACAAGGGACCTAAGGAGTTTTAATAAGCTGCACCACAGAACCACAGGATAAGCTCAGAGAGGGGCTGGGTGTGGTGCCAAAAGGTCCAGGAATCCAGGAAGTGGCTGACTATGGTGCCAGAGGGGTTTAGGAGCCTGGACAGGGACAGAGCATAAGAGACCAAAGGATCTGAGAACTCAGAGAGGGGCAGGGGGAGTTCTGAAAGCCCAAGGGGGCTGCATGTGGGACCTGAGGGTGCAAGAGCTCAGAGCATGGCTGAGAGTATAGACAGAGAACAACAGAGAATTATGACACCTAAGAGGCTTGGGGTGTAGTATAAGGGAGAAACAGGTCTACACAATCAGCAGGGGTTTCATAGTTTCATAGTAGCTAGAGTCGGAAGGGACCTAGGAAGATCATCTAGTCCGACCCCTGCCTTGGCAGGAAAGAGCACCGGGGTCAGATGACCCTGGCAAGGTGCTCATCTAACTTCCTTTTAAAAATCCCCAGGCTAGGAGCCTGCACCACTTCCCCTGGAAGCCGGTTCCAGGCCCTAGCTGCCCTGACTGTGAAGTAGCGCCTCCTAATATCTAATCTAAACCTACCCTCCGCCAGCTTGTGACCGTTATTCCTGGTCACTCCTGGCAGCGCACGGGGGAACAGGGACTCCCCCAATACCTGCTGATCCCCCCTGACCAGTTTGTAGCAGGCCACAAGGTCCCCCCTTAACCTTCTCTTGTGGAGGCTACACAGGTTCAGGTCCCGTAGCCTCTCCTCATAAGGCCTGCCCTGCTGACCCCTGATCATACGAGTGGCCCTCCTCTGGACTCTTTCCATATCGTCCACGTCCCTCTTGAAGTGTGGCGCCCAGAACTGGATGCAGTACTCCAGCTGCGGCCTGACCAGTGCCGCATAGAGGGGGAGGATCACCTCCCTGGACCTGCTCGAGATGCATCTGTGGATGCATGACAGGGTACGCAAAGTAGGCAATTATTTCAGCTGGAAGACTGCTTATTAACTTATTAACATTTGGTCAGCTGTCAAGTGCTGCAAGGGCAGCCCCAGCCCTTGACAAGTGCCCCACCCCCTGGTCGCCCTCTTGGGCCTGGAAATCAAACCCCTAGGCCCTGACCTCTGCCACCAGAAGTCCTTCCCTTTGCCCCCAGAAGTACTCCTTTTGGGGGGGGCAGAGTTTCCCATCTCAGAACTGGATAACAACAAATCATATACTAAAAATCAACATCTACTATAATATATTTTAATTTTATTTCAAAAAATGTTTTTGTCCAGATTTATATGTGTTTACCTACTGTATATAGTGGTGATTGCATAATAGTTCAAAATAAAGTCTTATTGTATAGTCTGTGTGGAATATCTGAGTGTGAGTGTGTGGGATTTGTTGGGAGATGTGTGTGTGAGGTTTGTGAAGGGGTGTGTGGGGGGGTAAGTGTGGGGTTTGTGGAGGAGTGTGGGGGATTTGTTGGGGGAATATATGGGGGAGCATGGGTATGGGGTTTATGGGGGGTGGGCCTCCCCACCACTCCCACCCCCACTATAGTGCACAGCCTTCACGACCAGCAGCAGCAGGCAACAGGCTCTTGGGGTGCTCATGGCCTGTGGCAGGCAGAGCCCCCCAGCGGCATGTAGCTCTGGCTAAGTTCCAGGAGCTGAACATGCTTGCATTGAGTGAGCCTGGCCTAACCCACAGGCGTGCACCATCAGGCCAGATCAGGCCGTCTCCATGCCAGTATATGGGGCTCCTGGCACTGCAGGCACGAGCTGCATGCCTCAAGCCAAGCCAGACCTGGCCAGGATGGCTTCATGCCTCCACATGGGGTTTCCAGCACTCGAGCAGAGAGCGGCATGTGGAGGCACAGAACCAGCTCATCCCAGCCCAGCCCAGTAGTGCACACTCCAAGCTGCAATGCCAGGAGCCCCACATGTTGGCATGGAGCCAGCCAAGCCCAGCCTGACAGCATATGCTCCCAGCTACAGTGCTTGGAGTCACACAGGGAGGCATAGAGCCCACTCGGCCTGATGGCATGCGAACTGGAAGCCAAAGAGAGTCAAGTGCCATTGGGTTGGGTGGACTCAATGCTGCCAGGTGCAGCTTCCTGCTGGAGTGCTGGAAGGGCCATGTGGAGACAGAGCTGGCCTAGCCCAACCTGACCCAGTGACACATGGCTACCACCTGCAGGGATGGGAGCCCCACGGTGGTGGAGGCCAAAGTGTGGAAAAGACTTACCCCCATCAGATGAGAAGAGGAGCCGAGGACACCACACTGGAAAGTGAAAGTAAAAATGTGGTATTCCCAGCTGCCTCAACAAAAGGAAGAAAAGAAAAAAAAAAACTGCTGAGGGGGAAGAAGCCAGGATCAGCTCTCACGTTGGCGTGGGAATGCTTTATAACAGCGTGCCAGGGCCGATCCGCTGCCTGGAACCCCAAAGCAGAAATAAAAGAACCAGCAGGGAATATGCAGGAGGACCCGTACATGAGGTCCCCAACCAGGCTGGAGGAACCAGATACTGAACACAGTCCCAGCCCAGGGATGTAGTATCCCAAGGTGGGATTTGCTTGAAGAATCAGAGCCAGAGATGTCTCTATAATTTACCAGAGGAGACTCCATGGATCTCAGAGATCCACAGCACAGATTGGATCCTGGCAGGACCAGATAGAGAAAGAACTGACAAACAAACAACCCACGGCAGGCATAAAACTCAGATCGAGGGTGAGACACCACAAAAATCTGAGACCAATGAGACACATAAGTAAGGCAAAGCATGGTTGGGGATAATTGGGTCAAATAACATCCTGATCCCTCCGTAATAAATGAAAAGGGTGAAGAATACAAAGCATGCTTAAGACCAATGCTGGCGGCCCAGACAACATCTTTGGTTGGCATTAGGTGGGGTGTAGGGAAGGCGGAGCCCTGAGCAGGAAGGACAACTGGAACGACAGAAGGAAGGTACCAGGAGGGATGGGATGGACCATCTTCCTCCCCATTAATATTAATTTTCCAGAAAAGATGTGGCAGGAGAGACCACCCTGGGGTGCTGACCAAGGTCCAGTACATTAACAATCTTGTTCCTTCCTTAAAACTATGGCAAAGCCAGAAAAATCCACACGACCTCGATGCACAGGTGAAAGACATGGGAAACCATAAAGAGCCTGCCCAGTCCGATGGTGTGACGGCTCCAAAAGCCCACCTCCTGCCAGCTTTCACAGGGGCAGCTGTTGGTGGATAATAATTCTTTTTTGGAGGGACCCTGCAGGCAAGATAGAATGGCTTGGTTAGCTGGATTTGGCTTGCAGGCCGCATTTTTCCTGCCCCTGCCTTCAGGCAATGACTACAGACACCTGGTGGTCATAAGAATGAGACCAGGTCCAGGAAGCCCTGGGGCAGCCTCCCTTATATAAACATAGATTACATCAAGACGTGGCAGGAAGAGAAGGGGTGACTGCTCAAAGGCAGTGGAGCAGCCAAGGGTTGAAAGGACTCTAGGGGCTTTACAACCACCCCTGGAGACAACCTGGTTACAGTAGGCATAGAAGAAATGCCTTGGCAGAGAGAGAGGGAACCACACTGAGCATGCTCAGAGAGGAAACAGTAGAACAAGACTTTTTTTTTTTTTTTTAAAGGCAAAAATGATTTTTCCCAAGAAAGTCAAGGAGGAATTTTCAGCTCTCACTTAGTGCCCCTCAACATGTTACATATATGCCACAATTTATGTGCAATACGCTGAGGGTATGGGCTCCATAGTGCTGCCAGCCCCAGCTCCATGCTCCCACCCAGCTGGAGCTCCATCCCACTCCCACCCCTGCTCCCGCCCTACTTGTTGTCTGGAGCCAGTGGGAGAGCAGGAAAGCTGAGGAAATCAGCCCCACCCTGGGACTATACCAAGTCACACTGGGCTGTTGACACCCAGTTTGCAAGTGCAGGGAAGCCTGAGATCATGAGCTTTGGCTCTCCTGCACTGGCAGGTAAAAAGAGAATGATTATGATTTGAGCCCTGATTCAAAATCATACCTCCTGCCTTGCATATTAGCATGCACATGTTGCATGGCATGAGGTATAATTATTGCCTCACATCCCATGGCAGGGCCCTAAGTCAGAGTAAACTTATGTAGCAATTTCAGAGCCTTGAAAGATTTTAGATATTGGATTTTTCACTTGGATTTCAAAAAAAATCATTACATAGTCCCAGTTGTGACTCTAAATCTTAGACTGGTAAAATGGCTATAACATTTTAATTTATATTAAAGTGAAAACAAAACTCAAGTGAAATTAACACACCATAAAAACATGAGAGGAAAAATGAGTAACCCTAGCACAATTCCTCAAGCAAAACAGTGAAAAAGAAAAGGAAAATAATTTTAAAAGTATATTTTAAGTAAATAAAGTGAAAATTTCATACCTTTGGATATCTTTTGCCCAATTGCTTTGTTGGATCTTTGGCTGGATCATATGGTGCAACTCCAGTATATGCAATTCTTTGTTCCCTGGCTTCTTGAACAATTTTTTGGGTGGGACCCTCTAACCCATCATTCATCTTACACTTGTGACCTGCTATAATATAAAAATGATTAAATTACATGAATTGTGTATAAATGTTTTAATAGCATGATAATATGAACAATATTCATTATATGTACATACAGATGTATGAAACTATGAAACTATGAAACATACACCTATGTATGTCATATTTCTATACTTAAACAGACACGTTTACTTAATAATACCCTTAACATGGCACTTGAAACACCAATATGAAACATGTCTCTAAAATGATATTTTATCAAACTCACTGTGCTTTACGTGTTGGAAACACCAACCCTTTTAAGTACAAGTGTAGAGGTGATTACGTTTTAACTCAGTTTTAATGGCCTAGATTTCTTAAAGTTCTGCAGATCTTCATACTGACAACATGTGACTAACAATGTTGAAATAGTTATAAATAAGCTGAAAGTTTTGACAATTATGTGGGGGAAAGTCATAATTTTCAGCACTCAAAAATGTATGTCTATTAGGCTTGTTCAGATTCGGACTCGGACGATTTGAGGGACAGTGATTTGATATGGAGATTCAAATCACTGTCCCAAATCAATTCATCCAAATCTGAGTTGGAGATTCGGCCACCGCCAAATAGGCCAAATCTCCAAATCAAACAGGCCCCTTCCCCTACCCGCTCTCCCAGCCCTGTCAATGGCTGCCCTGCCTGGCCCCAGCCTCATGGGCTCTTAATAAATAAATAAATAAAAAAGCCCCACACTCACCTGCTGCTTCCACGTGGGGGGGGAGGGGGAGATCCCCACTGCCATGAGCCCCAAGAAGCCCTGACAGCTGCTGCAACAGCCAATGAGTATGGGGTTTTTTTTGGCGGGGGGGGGGTTTAAGGAACCAGGATGCTGGTGCTAGGCAGGACAACCACTGATGGGGCTAGCAGAGCAGGCAGGGGATGGGACTCATGGCAGAACCCCCCACGCAGTGTGGGGCAGTGGGGAGTAGCAGGAATTGCCCCCCTGCCTAGCAGCAGCTGGTGAATGTGGGGCTTTATTTATTTTTTTAAGTGCTGGGACGCTAGGGACAGGCAGCGCAGTCATTGATGGGAGAGCAGGTGGGGGTCAGGGGGCACTTGGGGGACTGGGGTAGCAGGCAGGGAATGGGGCCAGGCGGGGGTCTTCCCATGGTCCCTGCCCTCCTCCTCCAGGCCCCCCCCCGCTCCCTACTTACCAGCATGGAATCTGGGTCCAGCTCCCTGTTGCAGCAAGTGCGGACCGCCCAAAACTCTGAAGCTGTCCGAATCTTTTCTGAATCAATTCAGAGAGCTTCAAATTGATTTGGACCTTTTTATTGGTTTCCCAATTCGATTTGTATTTGGCGATTCAGCTGCCATATCTAGCCGAATCTCCTCCAAATCAAATCAGCACCCAACACTTTGCACAGGCCCTAATGTATACGGTTGGGATTTGGTCTTAAGGCAAATGAGACACAACTCCTCTTTCCTTTTCTCCTAGAGGTAGAGGTGACATTATATTTTATATACAGTGAGTGTGAACGTCTAATTTCTTACTCCAACAATACTTGAAAGTAACTAGCTGCCCACTGCATCTTATCTAACAATCTGCCAATGCTTTCAAACATAGCAAACAACATTAGTCTGGTGTTTCTGCTAAAATGATAAGCAGCGAGATGTTAGTTATTGCTAACATTTAAATTTCCATCAAGTCTTCACAATTTATGCTCCATAGAGATAAATGGGAATGTTTACAGTATTTCAGGTTCTCTGCACACTCAGGCAGACACTCCGACATTGGTTTGTATCTTCTTCACATTTGGAAATTTGACATTGCAGCCATACAAGGAACAATGTATGCATTGTTTTATCACTCTCCCAGGTATGTTATGTACACCTCAGAAAGAAAAAGCAGAGCACTGAATTTTAATGAGATTTGGGCTCCTAAATCCCTACTGATCTTCTGAAAATCCCAGTCTGAAACATTTCAGATACGAAAGGAGTGGACCAAAACAAAAGGAAACCAGGATGTACATTTTTAAACCCCTGTTCTTTGTAAGTAGTTACGCAAACAACTGGGTCATAAATTCAAGCAAGAAAAAAAAAGAAAAAGACAGAATGAAAGAATAAATCAAAACATAGCCAATATCAAACAAGGGACAAAACTTAATACAGATTATCAACTGTGAAAAAAGAATCCAAATCTTAACAGGCTAGCCTATTTTTCTAATGAACACTTTAGAAGTGAAGACCACTGCAAAAGTGATACAAATAACATTTCCTGGATTACTGCAGATTGCAGAATGGTATTATTTCTGTGAAAAAGTTTCTCCTCACTCAATAACTGTCACCCACTAGCAGTTATGCTGCTCATGGGACATTGGGTTTGTTTGTGCTTGTGAAATATACATACTTATAAACCACCACAGAGCTATGAAAATTAAAGAGCTTTAAAAGTCAGTAACTGCTTGAAAGAATGATCAAATTCTAAAGGATTATTGTGACTATATTCCATCAAATTGTAAAAGCTCATGTTTTTAGACTTCCCATTCTGACTCACATGGTTGGAATAGGGTCAACCAGGTTCAAGTGTTATAACTGGTGCCTTTTAAATTTCCTTTGCGTAACATCCTGAAAGCAATTACATCAGATCAAGGAAAGGAGAAGCATGGTTAACAGACTTAGCAATGTGTTAATTCAACCATGAGGAGGGAAACTCATTGAGTTGAACTTTAAAATATAATTGGGTAATAAATATTCAGTTGCAGGTAACAGAAAATAAAAGAAATGTACTGAACAAGTAACAGTTTTATTGTAGGGTTTTTTTAAAGCAACTCTAATAGCAGTGCTCAGTTTCAATGTGTAGAGAATCCAAAATAGTGATTACTTAGAACTTTGGGGCAGACCAGCTGGTCTTTGTTCTGTTCTGTGATCTGGAACATAGGGTCCAGGTCCATGCCTACAGTCTTTGGCACTGTGGTTAAACAAATCAATAATGCATAATCATGTTTCACCGCAATTCTATTAGCCTTCCCTTATTCTAGGATTTTGGGTAGGGCATTCTTTTTATACAGACGGTAAAATGGGTTTTTTCATGAAAATTTTCACAAAAAAAGGTTGCAATTAAAAAACATTGTGAATTAAAAATGTCTTCATAGTTCTAATAATTTAACCTTATTGGTCCAAATGTTTAAAGGGACAATTATGAACAGTTTATAAAGGAATCATATGAATAAGTTTACTAGGAATATACAGACACTTAAAGTGTGTTAAAGCACTTTGATGAACTGATGCTTTTAACAGAACTTCCAGCTACTAACTACCATTCATTGATTTAGGAAACTTGAGAAGGGAAGCACAGTAATACCTAAGAAGAGAGGATAAACATCTATGAATGACATATGAGCAGGAGGTTAAACATCATGGACAACTGCAAGGACTAAGGGCACTTTTTTACATGTACTCCGGGTGTGGAGGGGACGGTGCTTTAATTAGAGCAGCTCCAAGAGCCACTCTAAGTAAAGTGCCACAGCATCCTGTGTATCAGCACCTGATGAGATTTAGTTAAAGCACCCCCACCACTATTTTGAAATGTGGGGACACTGATACACAAGACGTGGGAGACTGCTGGAGCATGGTAATTGTCATGTTCCAGCAAAGTCGATTAATCAAGTCTATTCCAACACACTGTAATTACAGCACGTCAGAGCAACCTCCACACTTATGTACGGCTTAATTGTCCAGGTTTGCACTTTATTCAAAGACGATTTAGTTGTGAACTTCCTTTAGCAATTACTCCTTCATGGTAGATGTCTTCTTTGCTAAGTCATCTGACAGCAGTGCAACGGCAATAACTCAGTGAGTGGGTAGCAATATAAAATAAAAAAATATCAGCGATACATTGTCGAATGTGTAAAAAAAAATTGTGATGAACATAAGAACAGAATGAAAATGGTCTAAAGCTCTAAGCCTGACATGGTTCTATGATTCTTATCAACACAACACCATTTTCCAATTGGACAGCTGCAATAAACCCAGAAGATTTGAATACTACCTTGTAGAAACACAGGTAATATTTTCCTTCTCTGCATAAATCCCCTATCCTTATCATCCACACACTACTTTTTATCAAACACTCCACAACTCTGAAGACAAGCTGATTTTTTCTATGTAAATATATCAGCCTCTAGAATACAGAATTATTTGTCTTTATAAAATTAAAATAGCCATTGTATTTTCATGCAAAATCAAGTTCCCATTGTCTAAACACAATCATGTTTTTCTTTAAATAACTACTGATAAGCAATGTTAAAAATCAGAAAACTGAAGAACCAAGTGACTTCAGAGTTAGCTTGCATTTGTACCTTTAAAGTACCCATAGAAGAAACAATTATGGTTCAGGTAGTATGTGCAAAAGATCTGAGAAATAAGGCTGCACCTGCAGCACTTAAAGAAAGAAACAGGTTAAAGGCTTAAACCATCTTTGACTTATGTTTTATTGGAAATCTGAAATTTCCTTTCAGATGAGGGGGTTATCTAGAGGCCAACCTGATCATCTTTCAGTGCACATTATGGCCAAAGCTGGAGGAATTACAGAACTCCTGCTGCACAGGTGGCCAAAACAGTAGAGATCTCATAGAAAAAAACCTGGCTGCTCTATAAAACAGATGAAACCTTCCTTGGCAACATAGAAAGAAAAAAGTGATGTTAGAAGCATGCCTAAAATTAGTATAGGGACTGAGATTTGTGCTATTCTCCAAAGCACAGAAGTTATATATATATGGCATGGCTACTTGTGTGTTAGAAAAATCTGCGGAGCTTGAGAACACCACCTTCAATCTCTACTGTGTTCCATCCAGAACTCCAGACAACCAGCATGCATCTATGAAGAATTAGAACTAAAAGGAGTAGTTGTATATATTTGCTTTTTGATTTTTAAAGGGATAGTATTCCTTATGAAAATGAATATGCCTGAACTACTAAATCACAAATGTCATTTGTAATTCAAAGGCAGTCTAGGGATTCATTTTTATAATATTATTAAAAGAGTTATCTGTAATTTCTTTAAAACTCCTTATAGATTGTAGAAGTAGTTATTGTTATTTCAGGTGTGAGATTAAGAGGGAGTTATTGGACAAAAGGAAGAAAAAAGGAAGGTACCATGCTTCACCTTCATGGTTTTCATTCATAAGAGGCCATAATGGCTCTTCTTTCAAATCCAAATAACTTGTTTGTTCTGGCCCTTAAGAGGATACTGAGGGAGCAAGAGTAAGACTTTACCCCATAATAAGTACCAGACATAGTAGCAGTTTTGCATTCCGAAATATACAAGAAGTGTTCATCTGTGTGCTCTTAAAGAGATGTGGTCTTTGTTCTTCCATTTTGTTTTAACGCAGAACCAAGTACATATGGGATTGAAGGCATCCTGAACCAAAGTGATGGCGAGCATTTACCTCTGCATAAAGAGGCTGAAGGATGGATTGTGCCTTCCTCCGCCCACAACGTGAGAGAGTACTCTATTGGCAGAATCTGGCCCTTAGTTTATGATAGAAATTCTAAATCTCTGGTATCCCATTGGCCGAATCCAGACATGCAGGCACATGCAGTTTGTGGCACTGCAAATTTGCAGTGTGTGGGCAAAATTCGCTACTAGAAAATCCCAGTACCAAAAAAAAGCTGTGAAGAGCATGTGCCAGTAGTCATGAAGGCTCAGTCCTCCAGGGGACACCCTGGCTGCTGGCCAGAGCATCTCTCCTCCTCTGGTTCCCTTGCTCCTTCAGCCCAGCAAGAGCTAAGAAGAGTGGGGAAAATGGTAGTTTTCCAAAGCAGGGCATTTTCCCCATACCAAACCACATGTGCAGGGGCATGTGCACCAGGAGAAAAGTAGTAGCACAAATCTGTGCTGTTCCTTTTTTTTCCATTGCAAGCACACACCCCTGCATGTGGGACACACCCATTAAGTTAAAAATAGCAGGCTTTGTGTGTCTGAGAAGAACAATTTTGAAATCTTTAGGCATTACCTTGGGTATTTAGATGGAGATGATAACCCCATCTTTACACTTGTAAATAAAAAAAATAAAATAAAAAAGAGAAAAAAAGCTGTATTCTACTGAATCTGGCATACCCACAAATGGACTGAATGGCATTTACTCATCAAATGTAGGAGAAAGAGAGAAATGCTCTTTCCTCATGTTTGGAAAGAACAAGTGAAGCATACCAAAGGAAAAATGAGTCATAATTTTGCAGCTAAGTTCTCACTACACTATTTATTTTATGTAGCTCAACTGCAACAAAATACCAATGTGAAAGCTGGAGACATCTGTCATCCAATCAAGCAAATACAAGCCTACAGAAGAACATTAGACACAACCTTAGGTAGGTAGCCATAGTTATTTTAATTTAGAATACATTAAAATGTCTCCACTCACCTTTACTATCAGGTACATAAAAAAGATTAAGCTAGCAAATATTCTGAAGATAATTTGCACCACAAAGTCAGAAAACAATTAACCAAAGATTAAACTGACTCAACCAAACTTTTCCAAGCATTTAAGAGTCTGCATTTTACCTTGCACTAACAATTGCACTGCATCTCTACAAACATGGATAAAGAGATAGACTTTGTAGCATACTCTAAAGGTCACAAAGATGTGCAAACATACGACCACTGAGAAAAAAATATTAAAAAGAAAGAAAAAGAAAGGACCATGCAAAGAAAGGTTACTTGTCACTAATTTATAATTTGTCAGGATTGTTTATATAGAACCAGTACTTAGGGATATGCAAACATCTTGGGCTTGATCCAGTGAGCATTGGAGTCTAACTTACTTCAATGGGTATTAAATTTGGCCCCTTTGGGCAGCTATATACATCCCCAATGCCTGCTCCAATGCATGCTAATTAGCATGTGTCGGAGCAGACTCCATTAATCAAGTCTGCTGGAGCATACTAATTAGCACACTCGAATAGCCTCAGCATCTCATGTATTTAGCACCCCCATGCTTCAAAATGACAGGGTGGGGGGTGCGCTTTAACTAAAGCTTGTTCAATGAGCTGAACAAGCTTTAGTTAAAGCACCCCCACCAAACAAGTTTAACTCAAGCACCCCTTACTGCCATTTTGAAGCATGGGACACTAAACACATGAGATGCTGCAGGCCTCTTAATTACAGCTGTTTGCACACTCCACCCTGAAGCATGTGTGAAGAGGCCCTTAAGAGCCAACTTTAATTACTTAGTAATGCATTGACTTTTGGGCCAAAATAAAATGCTCCATAGTAAAAACAGGAATAAAAGAAGTAATGTCTTACTAAATATTGCAACACTGGCTGCAAACCAGTTCCTTCTTCCTAATTAAATATCCTTCATAAAAGCTCTAAAGAAACAGATTAGGGAAGTAGATATATTCTGGCAATTGTCTTAACAACACTAGAAAAAACCATCTCCTTTCACATTTTCCTTTATAAAGTACCATTTATGAAAAATTTATGACAAATAACAACCTGAAAGGAGATGGACCCGTGAAAAATTAGTCAATTAGTTTCTTTAGAATACGAGCTTCTTCAAGGAGGTACCTGACACGGAATTGATGTTACTGCAAATATATAAACAAATTGCAGTTTACGACAGCCTTCCTGAACTATACATTAGATCTAGATGCCAACCACAGAAAGAAAGACTGCGTATATCTTCTACGAATCCAACAAACTTTCTTCCCATTCCTCCAACAGACAATCTGACCAGCACTGAAGAATCCATTGTGGATATGCTTCCTGCTTTTCATCAAACCTCCAGTTGCTGAGCAGGTTCAAAAAGAAGTTAACACACACTTTCAAGTTCATCTAACTAAAGTGAATATTCTAGACCTTCTGCAATTTAGAGTTAGGTCAGGATCTGGAACAGATGGATGATTTCTGCTATCGCTAACTGGAGGGCAGACAGCTCATTCTCATTTGCCTGAACTACTCTGCAACTACAACTCTACAGCTGGCTAGGACACTGTGCCCTAATCTTGGTAGGCGGTAACTTGCCAGAGTTGCGTCCTGTTTGGAAAGCACCAACATAATACATCTGGACATGAAACTGTCAGCCCTGAAGTAACTACAATTGGTACAAAATGCAGTGGTGGACATCCTAAGCATCACAGGCTGCAGTGAGCTTATCAACTCCATTCTTTACAACAGCTCCTTATTGAATACCATATTATAATTCAGAAAATATTGCAACCAAAATTTATCCAGTTTGTACCTATACATATGTTTCCCTCCTAAGATTTAAATTATGTTACAGTGCTCATAAACCACTTCAAGAGACAACAGAACATGCTACCTATCTTTCAATGTGCAACAAAAAGCATCTGAAAAAGATAGGAAATTTCCCACTGAGATACAAGTGAGACCTGTAGAAGTGCAATAAAATGTATGAATTATGGGAGTCTGTGGTGCTAAAAGATAATGAAATGAAATATCACTTGGAATATGATACATTGGATATGAGATAAATTAAGGTTTATATGTGCATGTGGGTGGCTGATCTGTTTAATAATTTGCGCTAGAAATGTAAAGTGATATTATTTATTTATAAGTGTTCCTCTGCCTGTCACTTTTGCTATTATAAAGTGCTCTTGAGATTTTTGGAGAATAAACAAGTACTGTGAACAGCAGGAGAGTGGTTCTTGGAATCATTCAAACAACAAATGAAAGTATTGTATAATATGACTAGGAGACAGATGGGGCATCCATAATATAAAACACTAGTGCAGAAGTAGAACCCAAACTCCAGAGCCTTAAGCCACAGCACAAAGAATAGTTGGATGTTACTAAACTTATCTTGTAAACCAGCATAAAAGAAAAACACCTATTCTCTATTTCCCTGTCTGCTATGTGATGAAGCAATGAGCATTCTATTTTCTGTTCATACAAATGTTCACACTTTTAGTTGTAGTTCAAGATTGCAAGAGTACAATGGAACAGGTCCAGTGAATGCATTCCACAAAAGGACATCCTTTAAGGGGCCTCCAGAGTGTTTTGAGGAAAAAAATTGCAGCTTCTTGGAATATCAGAAATTATTATGAATTGTGAAAAAAATTGATTATATGCTACAAAATAGTGTTCCATTATACCAATATATCTGTGGTTTATTTATTTTATTGATCCACAGTGAACCTATTGGTTCAATAGATACTCACTTCTATACAAAATTAAAACCATAACTTAAACTAGTATACCTATAGTACACTGGGTAACATTACAGAACCATTGCAAATCCCTCCAGAAATGTAAGCAGCTATGTTCTCAATTAAACAGAATAGAAAAATATTAAAAACAAACAAGCAAACAAGTACAGTCTGGTCTACAGCTTGCTGAACTTTGGTTTTAGCAAACTGCCAAGGAAAGTAAATTCTTGGACCAGAGGGAGGCTGAACAAGAGCTTACAATTTTAGCCTGAAGAGAGCAACTGGGAAGGCTTCATTCAGACATCATTCTACGTTAGGAAACATGTCAAAGATTACTTGCTAAAAACTGAATGACAAAATAAAATATAACGCATTAATATATCCTCAGGTGAAAAGGATTTGGAGGACAGTTAAAAATTCAACATAGTATTAAATAAACTTATAGAAATACTTGTTGCCCTACTCCACCCCTATCCCTCGTTCATATACGGTATTTAGAAAGAGAAAAAAATTGAAGATGTGGAAATCGGTTCTTTCCAGACCTTGTTTTGTTGGGTTTTTTTCTTCAGGAGTCCAAAAAAGCAAAAAGCAGGGGGCAGAAATCATTGGGGGGGTTTCAAAGCAGTCCTATCTGCTTCCTATTCACTGACTAGCATAAAACTACTACAGTTTCTGGGGCATGATTCTTCCACATTTACACATGCAAGCAATCCTTCTTGCTAAAAGCAGTCTCATTATCTTTCATGGAACTACTCACAAGAGTAAATATTTAACAGACATTACTGCAAAACAGAATCTCTAGACCAGGGGATCTCAACCTTTTTCTTCCTGAGGCTCCCCCCTAGCATGCCATAAAACTCCACGGGCTACCTGTGCCACAACTACTGCCCGGCTCCCAAGCTCAGCCCACATGGCCCAGGGTGCAGTGAGTGGGAAGCTCCAGGATCCCACTCACCTGAGCAGCAGCAGGGCAGAGCCTCACCCACCGTCCCGCAGTGACACCCACAAGACAGAGGCTGTGGGGTCAGACAGGGCAGGCCAGCTCCCACCGTGTCTTCAGGACTCCTAGGGCTGAGGCAACTCCTCCACATGCCAGGCCAGACTTGGCAGACCTGCTTAAGCCTGCTCACCAACCTGTGGGCCACAGAGCCACAGCTGAGAACTGCTGCTTTAGTCCATAACTGTGTCATCAAACTAGCTGGCAAAACATTTGAAATGTAAACATTTCAATATACATATACAAAAAGCTAAATCACATCATAAGAAAGATATGCAACATTTGTATTTAAATGAATATTTTACCTCTTGTCACAGGGACCTCAATGGCACGCCCAGATTCTAAATTCTGTAATGTAGCTTGTAAACCTGTAACCTAAGGAATAATAAAAAAAGAGCAAGAGAGGTATTATGAAAACTTCACCTTTCTTTTTACCCACAATTACAGAAAATGATACAACACATACACATGCATAATTAAGCAGAAACTACTACATATAACCACCTAGTTACCCAACTCACTATCTGTTTAATTATAAAAAGATTTTAAATTGCTAATATCATTCTGTTCCTTTTTCAGGAACCTTGCCAAACATAGCTAATATTTAAAATATATATATGGCCGAACAATAAAATAGACAACTTCTGCAGAACTCTTGGTGGGAATTTTCCAGATTTATTGAAACAACAGAAACAGAGACATTACAGGGAATTGTGTTATCACCTTTTCACCATAATCTCTCACTGAATTAAAAGTTAACTTTATGACATAATATGGCAAACTGTTTTGTTACAATAAAACTGGCCATAAAATATGGTGTTGCACATTAAAGAATATTCATCATCTAGAAGTGTAGCATTTGATCATTTGATAATTCTACAAGTTGGGTTTTTTTGTTTGTTTGAAGACACCTTCCATTCGGTGTCAATATTTTGGCAACAACCCTTTTTCCTTTTGACATTTTCCTTTACGTAGCCTTTCATTCTCATTGCATCTCACCTTTGTTTATAGTTCTTTGCGTCTCCTAAAGGGACAGAGTGATATGTACATCAAGTAATATTAAAAAAAAAAGAAAAAAAGAGGGGGTCAGGGGAGCCAAAGATAGTGAAATTACAGTGAAATTATAACCCTAATTCTCCATAGGGAGGAAAAAGGAATGTGTGTGATACCCACTACTTCAGGAAACAGAAGTGTCAAGAGTATTCCACGTATAATATATACTGTCTAACTGGCTAGGACTGAGCTAAATATTTTGCAAGTTAGCAATGATGTCAGAAGGCCAGGCCCCTGATATACTGATACTACAGTGCTAAAAGGTATGTTTTGAAGTACCTAATGCTAATAAAAACTGGTAATATAATTCTTTAAACCTTTCTATTTGCTTAAACATGTTTAGTAGCATCTAATTTGCCTGATTAAACATATTTTGGCAATCATCTAAGCATTAAGGCTAGCTTCCTGTATTGTTACCATAAAGACCAATATATTACCAAAATTAAAGTACTTCTATTGTTTTGGTATAATTAAGTCATAATTCAGCTGATGGCTCACTGACAAATACACAGGCAAAATTATTATTACAAAGATGACGTTATTGAAAAGGCCCTGTTCTATGCCAGATGTGCATGACAGGAAGCCTGATATTTGGTGTCAGGCATAAAATTCTTCCAGTCCTGACTACACCACTGTTGAGCTGCTCAATCCTGCAAATCACACAGAGGCAGCACTGTCCCAGATCCAGAGCAGGCCACAGCTGGTTCCAGACCTGGGCTGTCCAGGCCAGGTCTGATGATCAGCTAATTAATTGCCAGACCCAGCCTTGACAGTACCAGGTTGGTTCAAGACCCTAATATGGTAGTATGATAGCAACATTAAGATAATATTAATTTGTTTTAAAAGCTGCTAGGGACTTACTATTTGAAAGCACAAAAACGGCTGAACTAACCTAACTGTTTCATCTGTCCTCTCCTGTACCAGTATCAGAAAACTAGCCAGCTGTTACTTTCAACCTGAATTAAACAGTTTAACCATTAAATGGTTCCAGTAGTTCAAACTTCCATTTCAAGTGGAATAGACTGGAAAGACAGAACAGTTAACAATGGATCATTCATCAAGCACTATCATTTTAAAGCACTTTAATTCTTTGACTATCTATCCTTAGTAAAGAAGAAAAATTCCAGGAGTCTGTAGTCATAGTTTTCTCTTGCTGATATTCTGTACATTTACTTTTATTCCCTCGAAGCACGAACCAGAACCCATTGTGCAAAGCATTGTAAACAAGAAAATAACAGCTTCTGCCCCATAGCGCTTACAATCTAAATATAGAATAAGAGGCAACAGGTGGACTCAATGAGACAATGATAATTAATGGTCCCCGTATACAGCAGCCCCACCATTACTACGCTTTTATAGTTTTGAAGTGATGTTGTAGCCATGATGATCCAGGAATTATGCAAGAAGCAAGGATTTTTGTGGGTAATAACGTTTATTGGACCAGCTGCATGGTTGGAATAAGGCTAGACAAGCTTTAATGTAAGGCGTTCTTTACCAGTTGTGAGGGAAGAAGCTGGCACAGAAATGATTAAAAACTGTGTTGGGCTATGAAATTGGAGAAGAGAGATCCCCGGGGTAACAGATAAATAACAAAAGACAAGCTTGATTAACAGGAGATCAAAACGTATCAGAAAAGAGGAGGGTCATTATCACCTACAGTGCTAAGGAAGAATTTCAGTAATTAGGTAGTTTATAGAGTCATAAAGTTAATGCCAGTATTCTTAGTATCCAGCCAGCTTAATACCGTGTTGCAGTCTGGAAAAAGAAGCAGACAGGACAGTTGCATACATGCCTCTGTTTCCAAGAAGAGTGTTGCAGGCACCAGACCACGAAGGGCTACATAGCACAAGGCAGCTTTTTTCCCTACTTTAGGCTGATTAGAAAACCCTAGTGCTGGAGGAGTGCACAAGGCAGTTTTACCTGTTAGCTGCCACCACAGCCTCATGGCACCCAGAGAGCCATGATATCCCAGTTGAGAACTACTGGTCTACACTATGGTGGTAGCATATATTGGGCAAGACACCCCCAGGCAGGCCCTGCCCATGCAGTCCTGCTCACATGCTTCAAACTCAAAAACATATTGATGTGTCCACTCTGGTGCTATTCCCAGCTGCAAGTCATAAGCATGCTGAAGACTCTTCAGTCACATAATGCATGCAGGCAGGACACTGGAAGGCAAATGTGATTTGAATTTTCCTTCCGCCCATATTATCCTAAAGCATTAAAGATTCAGAAAATAAAAGCATCAAGAGAACAAATGGTTCTAATGGTTTTAATAAGTCAAATGAAATGCAATAAAATAATCTTCTTTAAATTCTACTATAAAGAACCAATTCATTTATAAAAAGTATGAACCAGTTGCCAGATGTAGTTAAGCAGATTTTTACCTGCCCAATTGCTCTGTCTCTTTCCAAACTGGTTAGCATTTTCTGTCTCAGTACAGCCTGGTATTTTTCAGTCAACTGTCTTAATGTTGGCTCATATGATGCATAATGCGTCTTCAGTCTATGAAAAAAAGCCAAATTCATTTTGAAGGATGATTATGTCAAATCAGAGATTTCCATCAAAATAACATTTTTTTTTCCAAACACTAGAGACAAGAATAAAGTGT
Organism: Crocodylus porosus; assembly: GCF_001723895.1. NCBI lineage: Eukaryota > Metazoa > Chordata > Crocodylia > Crocodylidae > Crocodylus > Crocodylus porosus. Next base: position 11,317,159 of record NW_017728949.1, on the reverse strand, counting down.
AGAAAGGTCACCACACAGGAGCTGGCAAATGTTATTCAACACACAGCCACCCTACTGTAATGCCAAGAAAAAACCCAACAAGAAATAGTTGTTCAGCATTAGGAACTATATTTCTTTCCACCAAAACCATTTTAAGAACTCCATGCAATTTTCAGCAACTTCCCCAATCTTCAAAGTGCATTAAATGCATTACATGAATTAGTCTTTATTAATCTTTGTTTCCTTCTTGTAAATGGACAATATTTCACTAGGAGAAAGAACAATGATCATAGAATTTGACAACCAATCAGACCCCTAACTTTGAAAAATCAACTGGAATATGACATTCTTTAAAAGTAATTACAGTAGACACTACATATGCTTAATCATATTAATAAGAAATTAAGCTCCTCATATCAACTCAGGAATCAAAGTATGAGACTACTCCACTGTAATTCCCTGGAGAAATCATTTAAACACAATACTTGACATTTAACAATTTAAAAAATGTTGTGTCTTGCTAGAATGTTGGTAAACAGAAATAAAAACTCATGGTATCTTGTAGTAAAAGACTAAACTTTAGTAAGAGACAGACTAAAGTTAAAATGCACATAACAGCAGTGACATATTTTCTTCTGCATCAGTTCTAAATAATGTAAGTAGGCCAAATTTTGGAGAGAGGTGCTACGACTTGGAGATGCTAACCAACTCTTGGGATTCAGCCCAATGCTTGTAAAAAGTTAACCAGTACAAAGATATGATTCTAAAGGCTAATCACTCTTGGCAGGGTCAATAAGTTATACTTGGATAGTGTACAGTGGCAGACAATATTAGCTGAGGGAGAGAACAAATTTCACTGCCAGCAGCTATTCCATAATGATCAAATTATGAAAATGAATACCAACAAAGAAAGAATCCATGGGTAATACAAGTATAATATTGGCTTATTTGCACCCATCGCATTATATCAAATTTCATGTATGAAAATCAAGATTCAAGAAGCCGTAAACACGGATAGAAACTTTAGTGGAAACTCCATCTGAAAGGCCCTAATCTCTGCACAGCATAATGAATTTGTAGTAATGAAATAATAGGTAAAGGAAAACCAAAGCCTCATGTATTGGTTTAGCCATTAAAATATATAATATATAAAATACATTATTCCTAATCATTTGTTCTCTATTCCATTTAAATTAAGGAAAACTTACAACAAATAAAAATAAAAAAGGAAATTGTAAATCCTAAGGAGGATGTAGAGGAATATGAACCTAAAATCTGGGAATACCATGAAAATGATGTTTTAAGAAAATTAAACAGAATTTTTAAAATAACTAAGATATAACTATCCCCAAGCCCCTAGTGATTTTATCAGGTTACAGCCAAAAGAAGTTACAGAATTAGGGAAGGACCCATCGATAACAAAAACACTACCAGAAATCAGATGTTGATAGCTCATTGTTAGAAAATTGCATTAATAGGATGAAATAGGCAAGGGGACAACTTGTAATCTAATTATAGTTTGATATTCTTATATTCCTCCTTACCACAAACAGAAAGAAGAGGTATTATGGTATTTATAACCAGAACTCTTTGAGATAATCTTTGCATAATCGTACACATAAATGGAGTGGCCAGGAGTCGCTTTGATAATGGAGCTTTTAACAACAACACCCACTGGGGCATTATTTACACTCTGTTCCTTAACATTGTGGATGAGAGTATAAAAAGGATGCGTCACAGCAGCTTCCTCAGATTCATCCACTACCTTCTCAGTTTTGTCTTCCAATTAAAATTCCAAGGAGGAGGGAGAAGATGCATCAGAAATAGTAATATGGATATTACTGAAATAGATTATGCATTTACAATTAAATCCATTTACAGTGTCTTATTTAACAGAATTGGTCACATAGTAAAATCAGACTCCAAAACCAAGTGCAAAAAGCATTGTACTAGACTCATGGTATTACCTAGTATTAGCACCTTGCTAAAATCAGCTGCTATCAGAATCAGAATATTAAACTATAACCCATGCATACAAGTTTAGGTTGATTCACACTCACCATGTGTGAATGTTAACTTACACAGATAGGATGACTGATGTGAAAAATCTATGACTACCGTCAGGAGAAATCCAAGATAAGATGTAGTAGGGCACTGCCCTTATGAAAATTATACATGAGTGCTTATACTTCATTTGCTTTTTTGCAGATGCAATTTGAAGCAATAATATTATTTTAATCAATAATTCCTCCCATTGGTTCAAATGTGTTTCATTAGATGTTCAAAAACTAAATTAAGCTCCCCTAAAGGTGAAGGACATCAAATAAGATGCTAGCTATTGCTGAGACCTCTTAGAATGTTTTTCCACTGTTTCACAGGCAAACACCGATTTGTTTTCAATGAACAATCTAAAGGACAATAGGACTGATAAATGAACCTTAACTGATGATAGTGACAGTTCTGAGAGCTTATGCTGCAGCTAATACTCAATAGCATACTCAATATGCTACATCCTGGAGTGGCAGAATATATTGCTGTTGTGTTCTCAAAGTATAATACTTTCATATTTTAAATTGTAAGACTCCTCAATTGAATCTTCCTTTTAGTTAAACTAATCTTCTGAATATCTGTGAAACAAGTCTGTGTTAGAACCCACTGCCCACACAGTGAGAGTTGGAGAAGCCTATGCCGAGATGATACATTCAACCATTTTTGAGTCAGGAGATTTGAAGTGTCAAAGGACACATGATAGATTCTTGCTGAGAAATGAAGCAGATCTGTGAACCATTCCTGCTTAGTCTATACTGGTGCAACAGGAATCATTTCAATCTTTTCTTACTTTACTTTATTACCTTCTTATCAGCGGACAGAAAAGACAGACATCAAGAGGTCATTAGCTTGCAGAGCTTTATACACAGATGATCCTACCAGAAGATCTCTTAGAATTATTGGGTGCCTATATATGTGCAGCGAGGCTGCTCCAACATGCTGTAGTCACAGCATGTTGGAGCAGACTCAATTAATTAATTACCATGCTCCAACAGATACCAGCATCCATGTGCTGAAAAATGGCAGCAGGGGCACTTTAACTGAAGCTTGTTTGACATGACACTCCAAGTGCTTTAATTAGAGCAGCTCTCTGAGCCACTCTAATTAAAGCACCACCTCCGCACCACATTCCCAGAGCATGTGTATAAACACCCATTGTTTTCAAGGCACATTCATTAAATTATCGTGTTTCTGCTCAAGTATGCCAAACTATTACCCTTCCCTGATATATGCAAAGTTGCTGAGAATCTGTACTGCAGAAGGAACTTTCCCCACAGAAATACTACTCCTCTGTTAAGTCATGTGAAATAAGCATCTCCGTCTTTGTTTTTGTTTCTATATAATAACATTGCAACACTACCATCCATGACAACCTGAACAACTCAGGGATTGGGAGGGGTAAGGAAATGAGGTAGAAAAAAATCCAAACTACACTGAACTTTTTAATTGGATAGATTAGGCTGCATACAGAAATTCAGAAAAGTTAGTGGGAGGTTAGATTAAGTTAAAAATAGGCACCCCATCCAAGGTAAATCAGCATGGGGGGAGCTAATGGCAGGGGGAAATCAGAGGGGCAAGTAGACTCCAGGGGGGCGTGCAGGAGAAATCGGAGGGATAAGTGGAGTTCTAAAAGGGGAATTTGGAGGTTGAACAGAGTCCAGAGAGGGGAATCAGGGCTGGAGGGTGGTGGGCGGCAGGCAAGTCAGGTCCACAAGCAGTTTTTGGGGTCTGGAAGTGTTTGGCAGAATCAGGAGGCTTCAGGAGGCCCCACTGGGGCTCTCTCCCCTACCCCCTGAGTCCAGGGGCTATTTTAGCACCCTTGACCTCCAAACCTCCAGACAAACAACCCCTCTCAGCAAAGATACCCCATCCCTCCTGCCCCTTCCCACACCGGGACTTATATTCTTGGCTTCCAGCAACAGCAAACACTGAAAAAAACAGCACCAGGAGCAGCTTGCAGGAGGTGGGATTTGGTGGGCTGGGTGGGGGAGTGGCTGGATGGTCTGTGGGAAGAGGGGGGCATGGAGCTGGGAAGAAGGCTCAAAATAACTCAGAGCCAGGAGCGGGGAGTAGGAAAAGCATAGCCCTGGAGCTAGGGCAGGGATGGGCAAAATACAGCCCACAGGCTGGATCTGGCCCACCAGGCGATTTCATCTGGCCTGCAGGTGGGTGCCTACCAATTGAACTATATCCAGCTGTTTCTGGGCTGCCCTTCCTGTGCTCGCATGCGGCTGAGCCCACTCACTCCCGTAGGAGCAGTGCACATTGCGCTTCCACTCTCAGCCACAGGACAAAAATATTTTTGAAATAAAATTAAACTATGTTATAGTAGATGTTTGGTTTTTAGTGTATTATTTGTTTTATTTCCTAATTCCAAGGTGGCAAACCCACCTCCCAAAAGGAGTACTTCCAGGGACAAGGGGAGGGACTTGAGTGGAAAAGGTCAGGGATTAGGATTGGGACTTACAGTTCCAAGATGACAACCAGGGGGCAAGGCACCTGTCAAGGCTAGGGCCAGTGGCTGGCCTTTCCCAGCCCTTGCTCTGTACTGGGAGCTGTACAGAAGTTTGGCACAGTTAGACTGGTCTAAAAATGGCCAACCCTACCTAAGTTAGACTACCTTGCAAATCGGGTTAGCTTAGATTGGGTTGGCCATTTTTAGACCAATTTAACCTTTCTGGAACTTTTGTACAATTCACACTCATATCAATCCAACTATGGATCTAAAGAAAAGGACCACCTGGGTAAAATAAGTTAGACTGGGTGGCCATTTTTAACACGATCTAACTTCCCCTAACTTCCCTGAACATCTTTATGCATCCCAATTGTCTAGCTGGATGATGCCAATGCCCCACCTCAAACTGTTTTTTCCTAAACTATGTTGGATGTAGTATGGTAATTGTTAAAGATGGATTGTTTAGGGAGGATATTGAAAAGTACACCTTGAGAACATGCTGACACTTCACAAATAGCATCTTGTTTGGAATACTCTACTTTTGACCATTGTAAGCAGTGCCCAAGAAATGACAAATTACTGAAGATTTAAATTCCACCAGTCCAAGGGAAACAATGACCTCTTGGCAAAGTGACAGAAGCAGAGTGTGCATGACAAATTGTGGGTTTTTATAAATCTTACTTTTGACGATATATATCTGAACATCTAGGATAGCTTTTATGAAGAAAATCCTCTGAGTGGGTTTCAAAAGATGTTTATTTATTCATCATATGGACACAACCTTTTGAGAGAGTTCATTTGTGGGAAATAGCACTCTCCACATCTTCCTTTGAAGATACCTTTAATGATAAATTATTCAAATGGGGTAAACATGAATTCCTTGTCCCTCAGATGACCTGCTTATGTAAAAGTTTTGTTGACACAAATTGATCCATCAATGCAAAAATCGAGCTACTTATAATGAATGTATCCTGAGAAAATAAGGAACTTCTAATCAAGAACTGCACACAAATCTACTTAAGGAAGGAGAAAAATAGAGACCAAGGTCAGCATTTGGAAACAAAACCTTCTAAAGAAAGTTTCTGGCCTTCAGATGTCTGATACAGGACACAACCTTCCAACTGAATAAGGAAGTAATTCTAAAGAACACTTCTGTTCCCCATGCTTAAAAATGACAATGGGGCACCTGAACTAAAGCTTGTTTGACCATTTTTAAGCACAGGGACTCTGATACATGAGACACACAAGCTGCTAAAATGCGGTAATTGCCACACTCTAGCAGACTCAATTAATAGAGTTTACTTTGAGGTGCTGGAATTCCAGTATGCTGGTGCACATTCTGTGCTCTTGTATAGGCACGCCATGCTTTTTAGTTAATGGGCATTAAAATAGACTGAATATTAAGCATTACTTAAAAACTATGCTCTTGAGTTAATGTACATTAAGACAGGCTAACACACATTTTCCTAGTACCTCACAATGGACGGGCACCTATCTATACATGTGCAGAGAGTCTGCTCCAATGCACTGTAATTACACGTGTCAGAGCAGGCTCAATTGATCAAGTCTGCTGGAGCATGGTAATTAACATGCTCCAGCATACTCCTGCATCATGTGTATCTGAGTCCCCACACTGAAAAATGGCAGCGGGGGTGCTTTAAAGTGAATTCAGTAAGCTTTAGTTAAAGCACCCCTGCCACCATTTTTCAGTGTGGGGATGCTGAGATGCATGGTGCTACCAGCACGTTAATCAGAGAGGCTTTCAGAGCTGCTTTAATTAACGCACCCCCCTGCCCACCTGCTACAGCATGTTTATAAAATCGCCGGAGGTACTAGATTTAATGTGCATTAACTAAAGTGCATTCATGCACATATAGACACGCTCACATTCAACTTAAAGTTCACTAGAGACTGAAATTGGTTTAAAATGAGATGATTCCACTTAGCCATTACACCCAATGAAGACAGACAGTATTATTTGAAGAAAAGGAACTAAAGTTATCAAAAACAAGAGGTAATGGATATGTCATGTCAAGGGCTACATTTTTACTGGGAGAATTGCTGCTGCCCTGATATGAACTATAAGTCCACAAGAAAGAATGCTTGTATGCTATTCTCCTCCATGCCTCCCCGCCCCCTCCACCCCACCCCCATCTGGTCTGGTCAGGGAGTGGAGGAAGCTCCAGCTGTTGCTCCCTACCTTTTCCCCAAACCAGGGATTGCCTACTTCACAAAATGTGTTGAAAGCTTTGCCCTGCTGTTCCCTCTGTATCTCTGCCAGGAGCTGTGGACACCAGCTTTGAACATATCATGTCAGGATGAGCTTCCCTGCATGCGGCACTTGGACAGCAAGTAGGAGGGGTCAGCTGTAGGCTGAACACCAGGACTACTTCCTCTCCCAAAATGATTTCTAGCAGTGGAAATTTCTCAACCCCTCCCCACCCCTGAAAACCACCTGCTTGTGGTCATAGGACACTTGTATATGTGATAAAAATTGCCCCTTTTTACATTTTAATTGCGTTACACTTTACACATATGGTGTGTTGTAATTTAAATGAGCTTGTTGCAATGCAAAATAAACCACATAACAATGTATTTTTAGTTGCATTGATGCAAATTGCAACAATACAGCCATAGATCTGTCATGTGTACATGTGAAGTCAGCGCATGATGTGTAATAATCCCCTCTGTCCACCAAACGTCGCTTCAATTTTCAGGTATTTGTGTATAGTCTACTTTCGAACACCAAGTATAGTAGCCTGGCCCAACATGAATCAATCTTCTGGTCGGGTCGGATTATGGGTGCCCCTGCGTAAGGCAAAGAATATTAAACTGCCAGGTAGACACACCCACCCACCTACCCACCATGGCCCTTCCCAGGATGGCCACCTGGTCTGTGCTGCTCCTGGCTCCCCAGGGGGTCCATGACTGCCAGTCACACCACAGGCCCATAACCCACCCCTGCAAGGAATATAAAACCATGTGACCACTTCATGCAGGTCGCTGGGAGTAGCTTCATTTCACACAAAAAAGCACATTGCGGCTACCTGCTCCAGGACTGCAGACAGCAGACAGCCCCAGGAAACACCCACCACCTGCACACATACCCCTGCCCACCCAGCACTGCCCTGCCCAGGGTATCTGCCTGGGCTGTGCTGCCCCCTCCCCAGGGGCATGGCTGATTGCCAGTGGCACTGCCGACCGAAAACCCACTCATGCTTCATGCAAGGAATATAAAACCACTGGGCCACTTTACGCAGGTGGCTGGGGTGGCTTCATTTCCCACTAAAAAGCAAATTGCAGAGGGGAGCTGTGCTCTACAAAGAAACTTTATGTAACTGTTGCTTTTTATGCTGGAACCAGTGAGCAGAGTGTTTTGAATGGCTTGGTGCCACGGAGAGGGGGGAGGGAAGGGTTCTGAGGAGTTGCAGTGAGGAAAAGAACCTTTGCCAATCCCAGTGACGAAGACACTGTGACCCATTGACCCAGACATTGCTCCTGGTGGGCTCCTACCCAACTGGCCGACAGACATCCTGACCCTCCAGAACACTGCCTGCCCCTTCCCTTGCATTGGGCCAGGCACAAGCCTTGGGTCTGGCATATATCTGAAGCTGCGGTCACCAGGGAGGACCATGAAAAGTGTCTTCCCTGGTAAAAATTAAAGCTCAGGTGGGGGCCGAGGGGCTTGCACACTAGAAAAAATGTTATGATGCCTGCATGCTAGAGCCTGGAACTGGACAACACCATACTGGTTTAAATGGCAAATTATGGGCTTTGTGATGGGCAAGACTCTGGTCAGTGATATCCAGAAGATTCCCCTGGTAACACAGAGGTATAATGTTGTGTGGCCCAGAAAGTATTTGCAGCCATAATCACAGCCAAATAGACAATTCCTTATTTGAGCCAATATACTTAGGACAGCCTAATTTTCCCTCCTAATTTTCCCTAACTCAATTTGCTCACCACAGTCACCTCTGGAGTGGGATCTTGTTAAACCAGCCCTGAAACAAAAATATGTAAGAGTGGTTTTAGATGGAGAAAAGGGAAGACAATTTGCCACTGTTTGGACTTCAGGAATTGAGGTGATGTCAAAGTATGATCTGTCCACATTCTCTTCAAAATACTTGAAAATGAAACCTGAAGATGACATTTTATTCTGTTTGAAGTCTTCATATTGTACTATAACAGTCTATGCACTTGCTCATTATTCAGCAGAGTTATTTCTCATATGTGGACTGGTTCTGCTAATAGAAATCATCAATGTCTTCGCCTTCTTAAATTTAACCTATATTAACTTTGGATTATATTAAGATACCAGTACCTTCCTGGAACTTCAACCGAAGCAAAATATGAGAACTGAATAAAGAATGTTAGGATATTTCTAATTTATTTATTTTTTCTAAGTGTCCTAGCCGTAGACTCTCATGAAACCAAATAAAGTGCAAAACTAGAGAGCTTGGCAGTTAATGCTTTTTGGAAAAATGAATTCTGAAATCTGTTCTGTCTCTCATCTAGCTATTATTGTGAAAATACTACAGAGCCCCCTGAGACACTCTCTCTCCCAGGAAGGTTAGGAACCATGTATGGGTGCTAAATGCTGAGAAGACATCATGGCAAGAGGTGCACCTCTTAAAAACTAGATTATAGTCATGAACAGATGTTCATTTCTACCAGTGGAAGTTTCTGAGAATTTTCCACCAGTAGAAATCATTCTGAGTGAGGGAGCTTACAGACGTTCAGCTTGCAGGGACCCCTTCTCTTGCTCTCTCTACCTTCACAAGACTGGGGTGATCCTGATGTAAGGAAGGCAAAGAGAGCAGTGCCTGCTCCACTCCTCCCAGTCTCTGGTGGAAGTGAAGTAGTGGGGAAGGGCTCCCGCCACATTTCCCAGACTTGGGTTCAGGGAATGAGCAGGGAGCAATCTCCTCCACTCTGCTCCCTGTCTTTGAGAGTGGAACAGAGGGGGCACTGGGACAAAGCCACCAGACTCTCTCCAAGACATCTAGTACCTGGCTTGGGGAAGGAACAAGGACCAGCAGGAACTGCTCCCATCTGTCCTGGACCAGTCTGGAAGAGGAAGGAGCAGTGAGGTCAAGCCCCCAGCCCTTCCCAAAATTGTTTCACATTACATGTGAAATTTTTTTATGGCTGATTTGTCATTTTATACACGCATATATAGCACCCTTATCATTTATGCCACAATTAACATGGTAATCATGACATGTAAATGAGGCCTTAGAACCCCCATGGGTACAATAGAAAACTAAGTAAAGATAACTTTTAGCCATCTGGTCTTTGCTGTTAACAGTTCACCCTGGCTAATAACAATACATAAACCTCTTCATATAATGTATGCATGCAGAGCAGAGAACATAATTCCAGATTATCTGATTTATTTAATCAGATAAAATATATTTCTGTTCTATATTCTGCCTAACTCTTGTATAGTACCTTTCTTTTGTAGATTCCAGAGCACTGGCCAATTTCAGAGGGGGCACAAATGCTCTCCATGCCCCCCTAGAAGCAGCAGCGCTTGGTGTCGGGGGGGGCACCAGCGCTCTCAGGAGGAGCACATGCCCCCCGGTGCCTCCTGCTACACGTCGCCTATGAAGCAGTGGCTGCTCCAGGGAAGAAGGCAGCTGCCACTGCTCTTTGCCTCTTCCCCAAACCAGCCACTGCTCACCTTCGGGAAGGGATTGGGGGCTTTAGCTCACTGCTCTCTTTCCCTCTTGGACCAGTCTGGGAGGGGAGAAGTGGGGCAAACTCCCCCTAGCCCCTTCCCCAGATAGAGGGCCCAGATTTGGGAACAGGCAGGTAACAGTGAGCAGATGCTCCTCTGTTTCACTCCCAGTCTCAGAGAGCAGAGCAGAAGCGAACCCCGCTGCCACACAGAACCTCTGGTGTGAAAAGCAGGCAGGGGGTGGCAGTGTTCCTTCTCTTCTTAAGCAGTGGGGGGGAATATTATTTGGTGGGGCTGAGTCCCAATCTCTGCCTCTGTCTAGAAATATTATTATACAATATGTGTATTGGGTCACACATAGGTGCTATACATGGTGTCACGGTAAAATCTTAAGTGTATGCTGACAACACAGAAGTGCCAGAACTGACATGCGCATTTGACTCTGTGAATGGAAGTTCCGAAGCTCACCCAGCGCGTGCCCCCTGGGTGACCTGCGGGCCTGTCAGTCATTACTGACCTACTTTCCCCACAGGCGCATGCTCAGACTGTGTCAGCTTCTGACTGAGCGCATGCTCAGAAGGAACCTGACATGAGGTAATCGGACTAGAAATTTCCCTACGGAAAGCATTTTGATTGGCCACTAAATTTCTATAAAAGACTAGTGAGCCCCTCCTTCAGGGGGAGACCAGACGCAGCGTGTTACAGAGACTGCTCTTAGTGGAGACTGTCTCACGCTGTGGGGGGAAACCCGCTCGAGCTGAAAGCACAAGCTGTTGCTACAGGGACTGCTCCTCAGCTAGGCCTTCCGGCCTATTGGTCTCCTCCCTCGTTTGGCGTTTCTTATCGTTCTTGTTACTGTTATTGCTATACTGATTTTTTGACTTCTGAACATTGGCACCGATCAACGACCACCAATCCGGATCATCCCTATAACTTCGATCTCAGCTTCTTCAGTTATCGGCTCACCTGGCATTCAACCTCGGCTTCTTCCACGACCACCCGATCGTGTTACTGGACTGGCGTCACGACTTCGTTCCTCATCTCAACGTGTTACAGTTTCGTTCTGTTGTTCGTTTACCTCTACATGAGCTGTTGACAAGCCCTGGGACTTAAGGAGTGGACAGCCGCCCCTAGCCCTCCGGGGTTAGATAGCAAGGGCTCACTCCAGAACCCCGTGGGCCAACAGAGCCCTTCTGTTGTTTGTTTTCGTTCCTGTTTATTCGTAACTGTAACTGAAGAAAGAATTGTGCCTCCGCTTAAAAGCGTGAGTAAATAAACCCATCCCTTGTTTGGAACCATATGCTTCTGTGCCTCAGACTCCATCGCTGCTAATCCCACCTGTTCGTTCCAATCCGCCACCACCCAGCCGCCAACCGTGACACCGTGAGCTTGGTTTACCAACTCTGGGACACGTCACAGCAGAGAAGCGGCTGCATGCTGAGCTGCACCAGGCACTGCGGGATGGTGGTGCCATGGTGCTGCTGCTGTTGTTGGCCACCACAAAAAGTTGGGAAGGACTAAGCCCCGTTAACCATGGCCTTCCATCACCTCAGCTCCTAGGCACTGGGAGCCAATGGACTGAACCTGTGGCAAAGCCCCACCTGCTCCATACACTTGGCACTTTACTATGAGGAGCAAGTGGGTGCTTTGCCCACTTATTCCAAGGACAGCCTCCTCAGGCCTAGTTTCCAGCCCTGTGAATGCCAGAAGAATCTTGCAGTGTCAGGGACCAGGCTTGTGGAGCCTTTCCCTGTGCCACCTCTTCCCAAAATTAGAGACTGCAGAGAGGTAGGGAACAATGGATGCTATTTCCCTCACCTCCCAGACCAATTCCACAGAGGAGGGGAGGGGAGAAAAGCAATAGTACAAAACCACCTGATTCTTACTCCAGGTACTCTGGTATGAGAAAAGGGCATGCATCTGGCATACCTCTGCTCAGCTCCCAGTGTCCAATGGAGGGAGCAGTGGTGCCAAGCTCCTGCCTGTTTATCAAACTGGGCGCCCTGATATATGAGAAGCCAATAGGGTCCTCTCCTCCCATCCTGGTCTACAGGAAGGGCAAGGGGATCTTCCCCTTATGCCTTCTCCAGACCAAGTGATCCCAATCTCAGGAAAGCTCAGGAGCTTTTTCCCTAGCTCTACTCTTCCTCACCCCCAAAAAGTGTTAAGCTGAGATAAAACATACAAACATGCATTTTCCTGGGAGAGATTCTCCCAGGAACAACTTCTCAGTGGTTGAAGTTGGCTTATCTTTCTCCCAGAACTGCTATTTTCGGTCTGGAAGAAAAAGTATGAATGTTTTTACACAGAGCAATTCATCCCACAGAAACTGAACCTTCTTTACATGACCCAATATTCTTCAGTTATGCCATCAGGATACAAGAGAAACAAAGCTCTAACATTACTACTACAAAAATCCTTAACCCTAATATAAACTAATTAAAACTACTTTAGGCATGTATAAATACTCTGTATTTCTAAAATGCCTATCTGATACACAACTGAGACTGTGAAGAGGAAAGGCAAAGGAAAGGAATAAGGTGGAATACTTTGGCAATTATGGAGGCATAGCTAATGAGACTTTCTTCCATCTTGTACCTTTTACAGCTTTCTTCAAAAAAACATTTTCTACTATTTAGGATGCACTGTTATCTACAGGTTAAAGCAAAGGATGCAGTTTCCAAATCTGCTACTGCCACATTCTTTTACCTTGCACTTGTGAGCAACCTAAGCACTCCTTGTCTCCTCTTCATCAAAAGTAATTCGGGGATAATTATACCTACCTCTGGGAAAGATTCTGAGATCTTCTGATGAGAAAAACTGTACAACTTCAAGGTGTTGTCCTGTTTTTTCTAAAACAAACTCAACTAAAAAATGGTAGAAAAAATCAAGTGTGTTCTGTCAGACTAAAAAAGAAGGCAACAATAAAACTAGAGATTATGAATTTTACAGAATTCCTTTTTTTGTGTGAGCTACTACTCTTGAAAATAACAGACCTGTAAGGCAAGAATGCTCAAAGAAATAAACAGGAATACAGAATCAATACATCCTGAAAACTAGCTTAAAGCATGCTCAACAAATAAAAACGATGGGAACTAAATGAAATAAAAGAAGATAGATTTAGTTATACCTAACTCAAGTTGAAACGAATGAATGAGATTCACCAACAACCATGAAAAAAAGAAATGGACAGTCAAGGAACGTTAGATGCTTTATGTACCAAATATTTTATGTACTTACGTCTCCTTTCTCTGCTCTGTAGAAAGTTTTCTCCTAATTTCTGAAAGATTGGAGACATCAAGCTTAAAGGCCTAGTGTATCATTTCTCGGTTTTCAGGGTGGATAAAACTGCCACTTACCAAAATGCTAACTCAATTTAGCTACTTTTGGCCATGTACTTAATACTTAAAATATAGCTAAGTTTTCTCAAGTAACATTCAAGCTTAGTTACCTTTTAATTAAATGACACAGTGAAAGATAGGTTTGCTTACCTTTTAATATCGCTAATGAGCCTGTTTTTCTCCTGGACCACTCGCTTATGGTGCATTCGATGGAAATCACGTTCTTTCTGTATTTTTAGCAGAGCCTCCTTTGCTTTGCTGCATAAAAAAATAAATGTGAAAGAAACTGCTGCTAACCTCTTTGGTAACTTTTGTTTTTTGGGGTGTGTTGTGAACTTGTAGATATGTGTACCTACAAACCTTGAGTTGGCAATTTGTCATTGTAATTCCTGCTGGGGCATATCTGTATTGGTCACTTAGATTCCTTTCTGCTTTCATACCTTAGTCTCAGAGATAAGGGCCCGATCCGCATATGCAGGCATGTGATATCTCTTTAGCCCTAGCACTGCACGTTAAACTGTGGACGGTGCTGCTAAATTACACGCCAGGGCAAAATTTGCTAGTGGGATTTCCTGGTAGCAAAAACAAAAGGAAGCAAAAAAAAAACCTTGAAGAAAAAATGGTCAAAAGCATGCCAAAGTAGCACGAATGTGGACAAATGAAGAGAAAGGGAAGCAGACAGCCTAGGCCTGCCTGCTCCTCCATCTCTGCATGCTGCAGGGCCCCCACACTGAGGCACCCTGAGCCCCAGCCAGCCGCTCCCCAGCTGCCTGGGGTGCAGTATGCCTTGAGATAGGAGAGCTGGCAGCCTTGAGCTGGCTGCTTTCCTGTCTTTGCACTCCTCGGTCTGGGTGCTCCACTGTTGAGCCCCCACACTGAGGCATGTGGAACCCTTGTATTAAGGCACACTGCACCCCAGCCAGACACAGACCAGATGGCTGGGACACAGGGGACCTCAAGCACAGGGGCTCTGCAGCATGTAGAGACAGGGGAGAAGGCAGCCCTGGGATGCCTGCTTCCCTGTCTCCATGTGACACTCCCCAGCTAGCTAGAAGCACACTGAGGCACCCTGTGCCCCAGCCAGCCCCCCATGCAGCATATGGAGCAGCGACACAATACATTGCACTGCAAAGCACATGGGCAGGGGCATATAGTGAGGCACAAAATTGTGTCACTACTATTTATGCCGCTGCAAACACAGGCCCCTGCTCATATGGCCACGGCCAAGGAGCTACACTCAGGCAAATTTTATGAGATACAAAACTGTTACAAAGCACTGGCTTGCTAGCAATTAGTCAGTGACATAGTGGGGGTGGTCTGTTCAACAGCCTGCCTCTGAAGATTGGGGCTTCCCATGAATCTTTACAGAAATTATATAACATTCAACCAATCAAAACAAGACAAGCTTCAGTCTTTTAGCAAGTATGGAAGTTCTACCTTTCCTACATTAACTATATTATCAGTCTATGCTAATCTAAAAATGTGGTCTGAATAGTTTAGTACACTGGTATAAACATAACCTACTCAAGCCCAGCTTTTTTAGCAAAGTCTCCTAAATTAGTTGCATAAAAAGTAAGCACGGAAGAAACTGTTACTGTACTTCCTCTGCAACTTCTTGGGTGATCTGTTGTGCATTTGTAGGTGTTTATGCCTATTGAACTTGAGTTGGTGACTTATAGTAATAGATCCCACTGGGGCAGCATATCCTAATGTCTCTGGCTGATGGCATGAAGAAAGACAGTGCTCTTTTATTCCTCTTCAGTCCTTTCATACTCAAATTCATGTAAACTTGTACTGTGAATGACTGGGCATGAGCATGTGTAGCAGAAATGTGTGCGTATGTGCGTGTGTGTGTGTACGCATATGTGCATGCATGTGTTGTATGCACACACACTCAAGCATACAACAATTATACAAGATGTAAGTAAACATTTTCTTTTGAGCTGTTGCATTCATATGTATACACCTTGCGGGTGATAAGCAAACACTACCCCTGTGGCAGTAAGGTTTTGGAATCTATTTTAAGAAAGATAGGAGCATGGAGCACTATCCAAATTCCATCCCACAAACAGAGGCCAATGAGATGGCATAATATTTGGTAAGCATAAGGACTGATAACATTTACTGACTTGAAAACGGAATAATTGGAAAGTTTCTAAGAAAAGCAACATTATGTATGCAGTATAAAAACAGAAAGAAGATCCTTGCTATATTGATAGAAGTGTTCCAGCAGAACATAAAATAATGTTTTTGCTGATCAACCAGATGGGAACTGTGCCCATTTATATAAACCTAAGATATGATCTGCAGGGTACTAGGGATAAAATAGCAGAATTAAAAATGTATGACTACTTCACCAATACACAGTTACATTTTTCAAACTAAGTGTATGACAGTGGTGCTCAAAGTATGGTTCACAGGTTGAATCTGGACCCAAAAATGACTAAATCTGGTCAGCTTGTTTTCTTGCCTACTCTTTGCCATGATACTGGTCCCCACAGTCCTTCCTGTACTCTCCGTCTACTCTCCCCTTTGGCAGCGTTGCTTACTTTCTTCCTTTCTCCCTCCTCTCTCTCTTCCTCTCTCCCTGCTCCCTCCCTCTAACATTGGCAACCACCTCCCTCCCCTTTTGGAGAAAACAAATAGCAGCCCATGGAGCAGCTGGGTCACAAACACCAGACCACTGCTTTAAAAAGTTGAGTACCCCGAAATATAATCTTAAATGTTCTTTTTTTTAATTACAATATTTTTTTTTATTTTTTAAAGTTTCTAAAATAGCTGATGTACATAAAGTTCATGGTATTATATTCTAATTAATATTGGGAAGAGTGTTGTTGAATTTGGAAGGTCATTTTTGTGTCTCTGACTTTTTTATATTTTTTTTTCTAGTTGTTTTGTTATACAATACTAACTTTTCAGATACTGGGCAGAAGATTAAAAATGTGTCATTCACATACAGGATCAAGAATTTCTCCTTAAATGCTGAAAACCTTTAGTGAAATATATCTGAGTAACAGTTTGCAGTTTAGTGAAAGTACCTACAGTTGCCGTATAATCATTTTAATACTGCATTAAAATAACTGAAATAAAATTACATTTAGGTTTTAGACAGTAAATCTTTTCTTCTGATTGTTAAACAACATTAAAGCCAGAGGAAATTGGTTTACAATCTCTTACATAGGGCCCTCATACCGTTGGTGTCACAAATAATGTCTCTTTTCAAGCAAGATGCTTGTCAAGAACAGCAAGTTCAGAAATGCCAAATTTAATTAAAAGCTATTTTCAAATACATTTCACAGTGATGAATCTCACAATGTAAACTTTCTGACGGATGCACCGAGCAAAACATGTAGCTTTCTTTTATCAGAAATCATTATTTTTAATCAGGCAAATCAGCATTCCCCTAATGTTCTGAGACACTCTGTTTTGTTCTGTCAGCTGTGAAACTTTCTGAGCACTGGAAATCTCTGACTGGCTGGATACTAATTCTGTCTTCTGCTAAAACACTTCCTTCACTCCAGGTATATAATGAACACATGAGTAAGGAACAGTTATTAACAGTAAAATAAACCTAAAATAATCCTAAAATAAATTAATTGATTTATCATAAATATTTCTAGAAAGAGGAGCTCTCTAGGCTTCCAAATAGCCCATAGCCCTTGTCACACCAGATTTTTTTTTTGGAGGCACAAAACATCAACAAAGAGACATCCTTCCCCCTTGCCTAAAAACGTTTGTGTGATGATTGCTGGTAAGAGCTTGTCACACCTTTATCACACAGGATCTTCTTTCTACCTATATACTTTATGCATAAGAAAATGCTGAAACCATTTCTGTTATATGAAATTCATTTCAATAGACTGGGACAACCTGGGAGCCTGCGGCTGTCACTGTTCTCCAGCCACTTGGGGCAGAGGATTCCTGAGTGCACATTTCATGCTGCAGTGCAAGAGAACCACTTCAAATGAATTCCTAGGGCACACATCTGCAAATGCAGAGCTTCGAACCTCATGGAGTTTCCTTGCTGTGCAGCATAAGCACCCACTGCAGGGGTATCTAGGGCCCACCTTTCACACTGCACAACAGGGGAACCCCATGGGGTTCCTGAGGTTGACGCCAGGTACCTAGGGCCACTATCCCACAGGATGAGGTCCTTGAAGTCCTGGAAGCAACGGGCCTGATCCTGTGGGAAAAATGGCCCTGGGTGATGTCTGTATCTGCCAATCTGTTGCATCAGCTGTGCCCTGAACCCAAGGGAAAAAAATAAAACAAGGTCTGTTTGTATCTTAAAAATGTAGGAAAAAAACCCCTCTTTTACCCATATTTTCATACTAGATCTGTTCAGCTTCATTCACTATTCAAGTAAAAACACTCTATTAATATATAAAATAATCATAGCAAAATAAATGAAACTGATGTTTCACAAGAGCCTGATCTTGTACCGTTAAGCTGCAGGGGCAGGCAAAATGCAGCCCACAGGCCAGATGCGACCCACCAGGCCATTCTATCTGTCCTGCGGGGCCCCTAAAAATTTAGAAAATTAATATTTATCTGCCCCTGGCTGCCTGTCATGTGGCCCTTGATGGCTTGACAAAATGCAGTAAGCGGCCATCTGCCCAAAATAATTGCCCACCCCTTCATTAAGGTCACTGAGAACTTTGAAATTTATTTCACTGGTAGAACTGTTTGAAGAATGAAATATTACCCAATGTAGGAATCACAGAGTCTTGTAATATCCGCTGAAGCCTAGGTATATAAAGCTCACTGTATAATCAGTGAAAGAAAAAAGAACAATTAGGTTGCTGGAAGACATTAAGGCAGTTGGGCAACTGGGGTTTGAGGAAGGAGGGCATGCTGGGGTGGGATGGGCTTCACCTCTCCCTTAAGGTCAGACATATCTTTTCCTCTAGGTTGGCTGATCTTGTATGGTGGGCTTTAAACTAACTTCGCTAGGGGAAGGGGCCGCTTTGAGTGGAAAGGATGCTTCAACAGCATGCAGGATGACAAGAGGAAGGGAAGCCCAGGTAAGCATCAGTGTCCAGGGAGCAGGGGGCCACAACTGTCCCGGGAGTGGGAGGGAGGCATGTACACCCTCAGGAGGCCTCAGTTGCCTCTAGACTAATACTCATAGTATGGGGAGTAAGCAGGAGGAATTGTGCCTCCTGATTGCAAGTAAGAACCCAGACTTAGCAGGGCTCACAGAAACCGGTGGGACCCTACCTACAACTGGGCAGTGGGCATTTGGGGATACACCCTATATAGAAGAGACAGGACAGAGAGGAAAGGTGGTGCAGGGGGTTGCGTTCTATGTCAAAAAGTGCCTCACATCATCAAGGATTAGCTTCGGGTTAGAGGAGGGTCAGGCAGAGACACTATGTGTCAAACTACAAGGAGGGCATGGCAAAAGGGACCTTTTGGTGGGAGTCTACTACAGACCACCCAAGCGGGGAAAGAGCTGGACCACGACTTCTCCAGTCAGCTTATGGAGGTGGTTAGGTCAAGGTATGTTATTGTCATGGGTGACCTAAACTACCCAGACATTTGCTGGGA
This sequence comes from Crocodylus porosus, assembly GCF_001723895.1. Taxonomy (NCBI): domain Eukaryota; kingdom Metazoa; phylum Chordata; order Crocodylia; family Crocodylidae; genus Crocodylus; species Crocodylus porosus. Next base: position 11,298,105 of record NW_017728949.1, on the reverse strand, counting down.
GGAGCAGACAGCCAGGTCTGGCCATTTGCGTAGGTTCCTGGCTATATTACAGGACATTTGCCTTATCCAGGAAGTACACAGCCCCACTAGGGGTAATGACTTGGTGGATCTGGTTCTGGCCATGGGGGATGACCTGGTGAGGGAACTGCAGGTCCTTGACCACCTGGGCAATAGCAATCATCACCTGCTGGATTTCACTATCCAATGCAGGGCATCAAGGGCTCACACCAAAGCTAAAGCCCTTGACTTCAGAAGGACCAACTTCAATGAGCTTAGGAGACTAGTGGGGGAGGCACTGAGAGCCCAGAAGGTAGGGGACATAGGAGTCCATGAGGGATGGTCATACCTTAAGAGGGTGATCCTTCAGGCCCAAAGGATAACAGACCCTGAGAGAAGCAAGGGGGGGTAAGAGTGCTCAGAAACTCCCTTAGCTCAGCAAGGGCATTCAGCAATGCCTGAGGACTAAAAGGAAACATACAACCAGTGGAAAGTGTGAGAGAGTGAGAGAGCCCCGCCAAAACCAGAGGCAGCTACCCTAGACCCACAGCCCCAAAGGGCCCGGTTGAAACCCTTCATACCCAGGTGTTTCGGGAGGAGAGGAACTGGGAACTCAAACTGCAGTATAAAGAGGAGCCAGGAGCAGGCAGGAGGAGAGAGCGCATGACTGGAAGCAAAGGAGCCGGGCCGAACAACGCTGGAGGAATCTGTGATAGCCACGTGGAGGGCTGGAAAGAGGCTCCTGCAGAGAGGGAACTCCCTGGAGGAGCTCTAGAGGGAGGTACAGTGGAATAGCAGGGTCAGGAACTGCCTGCGATCTCCTCGGCAGCTGGCAGAGCCCCACGGAGAAAAGGTACCATAAAGACTGTAATAGAGGGGCACTATTGAAGCCTGGTACTGTAATGACCCTAAAAGGGGTACAAGAAAAAATTATAAATGATGACCTCAATGAGATGAGGGTACTGTGATGATCCCAATAGAAGGTGCAAGAGGCGTGATCATAAGGACATGAACAGGGGAAGGAGAAAGTAGTTGCACTGACATTTTGTTTCTTTATTGCCAAAAGACGGTCGACAATCCTCCAGGACAGGAGGCGTGGATTCCTTTCAGTTCTTTTGTTGAGGTAAAGGCCCTGGGGAGGAACCCAGCAGCTGAATACAAACCTGAGGACGCTTAGACAACCAGTGGACCAGGCAAGGGTGTAGGGGTGGTGGAGCCCTCAGTATCACAGGACAGCAGATGATGACCAGGCGGAACTGCACATCCAGTTACTGAACATACTCCTATAAACACCAAAGACATGGTAGGCAAGAATGTGGGTGTGAGGAGCTCCATCTAAGACTCGTCCATCACTTCAGCCAGCAGGCTGAGGTCCTATGGAAATACACATCTAGTTCATCTATCTATGTATGTGTATAGTTCTCTGGAGGAAGAGAAAACAAAAGAAAAGGTCGCAAAGACTCTTGGGAAGGCAAGCTACCCAGCTGGCCACTTGACAGAAAGGAGGAGCTATCACCAAGGAGGAGTACTCCTCCTTGGCCCATGAGTGTAAGAGGGCTATTAGGAAGGCCAAGGCAGAGATGGAACTCAGGCTAGCGTCCAGGATTAAGGACAACAAAAAGTCCTTTTTCAAGTACATCGGGAGCAAGAAGAGGGCACCAGGCAATGTAGGGCCCCTGCAAGACGCAAACAATAATCTTGTGGCTACACCAGGCAAGAAAGCTGATATTTTTAACAGTTTCTTTGCCTCCATTTTCTTGAAAAGGGACGAGGATATCCCACCTGAGGCAGGGACAATCTTGGGGATAGCTCTGTCAGGTCTTCAGTCAGTGCAGATGTAGTTAGGGATCTTCTGGAAGGGCTAAACATTTTTAAATCCGTAGGTCCAGATGCCCTCCACCCAAGAGTGTTGAGGGAGCTAGCAGGGGTAATTGTGGAGCCCTTGGCTCGGCTATATGAGCATTTGTGGTCATCTGGCTAGGTGCTGGGGGATTGGAAACAGGCTAATGTGGTCCCAATTTTCAAGAAAGGGAAGAAGGAGGACCCAAGTAACTATAGGCCTGTAAGTCTCACCTTGGTGCTCAGGGAGCTCTTGGAAAGAATCATCAAGGAGCACATTTGTGGGGGGCCTGCAGGGGAGATCATGCTCAGGGGCAATCAGCATGGGTTCATCAAAGGCAGGTCCTGTCTGACCAACCTCATTGCCTTTTATGACCAAGTAACTAAATCCTTAGATAATGGTGTCGCCGGGGACGTAGTCTTTCTAGACTTTAAGAAGGCCTTTGACACAGTCTTTCATCCCATCCTCATCAATACATTAAGTGACTGTGGCATTGATGCCTGCACAGTTGGATGGGTAAAAAATTGGCTGATGGGGCACACCCAAAGAGTAGTGGTGGACAAGTTGTACTCAACCTGGCAAGATGTGAACAGTGGGGTACCCCAAGGCTCTGTCCTCGGGCCCGCACTGTTTAAAATCTCCATCAACAACTTGGACAAGAGGGTGGAAAGCACACTGTCCAAGTTTGCTGATGACACTAAGATGTAACGTGAGGTGGACACACTTGAAGGAAGAGAGAGGCTGCAAACAGATTTAGACAGACTACAAAAGTGGGCAGATGAGAATAGGATGGGGTTCAACATAGACAAATGCAGGTTGCTACACCCTGGGAGAAGGAATCCACAGCATACATACAGGCTGGGGAGTTCCCCCCTTGAAAGCACAGAGGCGGAAAGGGAGCTTGGAGTCATTAGTGACTCCAAAATGAACGTGAGCCGCCAATGCCAGACTGCAGCCAGCAAGGCCAGCCATACCTTGTCATGCATCCAAAGGTGCATCTCAAGCCAGTCCAGAGAGGTGATACTCCCCCTCTATGCAACTTTGGTTAGGCCGTAGCTGGAGTACTGTGTCCAGTACTGGGTGCCGCACTTTAAGAGGTATGTGGCCAGCCTGGAGAGGGTTCAGAGGAGGGCCACCCACTTGGTGAGAGGGCAGCAGGACAGGCCCTATGAGGAGAGACTGAGGGACCTGAACCTGTTCAGCCTCAGCAAGAGGAGGCTGAGGAGGGACCTGGTGGCTACTCATCAGGGGAGGTCAACAGCAAATAGGAAGAGCCCTTTTCTCCCCAGCACCACCTGGGGTGACAAGGAACAATGGTAATAAGCTGATGGAGAATAGGTTTCGGTTAGAGATCAGAAGGCAATTTTTTACAGTTAGGGTGGCCAAAATCTGGAACCAACTTCCCAGGGAAGTAGTCCTCGCCCCTACTTTGGGCAAATTCAAGAGGAGGTTGGATGATCACCTGTCTGGTGTCTTGTGAACCCAGCATTCATTCCTGCCTGTGGCAGAGGGTCAGGCTAGATGATCTGTTCAGGTCCCTCCTGACCCTAGCTACTATGAAACTATGAACTTTATGCCCCATCCCCAAAACTGTGCGACTTGCCATGCCAGAGTTGCCTATATATCTAAACCCAACATCTGAGGAGGTTACACAAAAGGAATGATGTTACTTGAAGCTTGTCTTCCTATGAAGCCAATATATTTATACATGTACAATGTCAGTTATTTAATGCATTTTTATTCCAGATTATTAAAATTATGTATTCAAATATTAGTCATAACCAATTAAACTAAGTGTTAATGCTATTAAAATGTAATGAATAATTTACACTGGAAAATAGTTCAGTAGTTTGACTACAATTATTAACTGCGATATTCACCAAACTAAAAATGATTATTACTTTACATCTCTGTAGTTATTTAATTTCTGAAGAGAAGAATAATCTAAAAGAAAAATTGGTTGCTCAAGTAATTTTAAGAAAAATGAGATGGATGAAATTAGCACTGTGCAGGATAGCACATCACAAAAAAACATGCAATGTCAAAGTTCAAATGAACCATTAGATTTCAGTGCAAATCATCAATAAACACAAAGTCAGATGCATCAAAAAGGTTTTTAAATAGATTGCAACCCTAAGTTTAGATCATAGCTACATCTCTGTATAACATGGACTAAATGTTTGACCCTCTATCACAAAAAGTTTGAGCTATTTTGGATCTTGTAAAATCATTGTGGCTCCATGAGCTAATACAGTCAATGTTATACATGTCAATTTATACTCAACTTACACGAAACACTAAGGCCAAAAAGATAATGAAACACATCTGACAGGACTGCAGAATCAGATATATAATGAGGAATGGTATAACTATAATTTTACCCTTCTTGTCACATACCATATTTTCATAATCATGGGGAGTATTTTGTTGTGACTACTGAAAGAAAGGTATCATTAGCAATAGCCAGATAGACAGAAAGAAAAGAATATCTATTCCCCTACACAAGGCTAACAAAAAATTGACAGTTTCACTTGACTCTGATTCAGGATCATAACCATAAGAAAGACTATACAGAGGCCATCACAAATAAAAACAAAAAAGTATTAATCCCATTAACTTACTGGTATAATTTTTTAAGCATCCACTATATAAAAATGATCAGTTAATTTAAGACTATTTTGAAACATACCTAGCAGCAATTTTATAGTTTTCCAGGTCCTTTTTCAAACGCTTGTTCTCAGTTTCCAAATGCTGGTTGTGGGTGTATATGTCTGGAACAAATCCAATATCTTTGGGTTCCAATACACCTTTCTGCATTAGTTCATACCTAGAAAAATACAAATGAAAATGTTTTAATTTATATTCCTTTATAGCAATTCATCAGTGTTTCCCTAACCACGTTAGCATGCACATTAACTATGAACATAAAAGGCATACCAACTTCATTAAAAAATATCCTTTTCTTATGTTAATTTACTCATGGTTATGGTTTTACACCACATTACTATTTCAGTCCCTTTGATTTTAAAACCATTTCATAACAAATAAAAGGCATGTCTTATGAACAGAATACTACCTTAGCATTAATTGTTTGTTTTTTCTTCCTTTTTTTCAATCTATCCTGTCAAAAGAAAAACTAGAAGATAAAAATATTCACTTCAGAATACTTTACATTTCACCTTTATAATGTGTGTGTGCAGGTACATGTGTGTGTGTGTGTGGTACTTTTAAATCACATATTCTCCAGCTCATGCAAGTTTTGTTTTGTTTTTCAGATCAGTAGAATAAGCCTTTAAAACAATAAAATTAGGGAACATCTCGCTGAATAACTCTAGTCTCATATGGTCACGAATGAAGAATTCATACATCATCTGGAGAAATATTGTGGCAAAGTGGGGATCCCCGCTAGCCACAGCTCGCCCCTCATCTGCCTCTGGGAATGCCGCCCACCTGTCTCGTCTGCCAGGCCTCACTGGAATAATGAAAAGTTATTAAATAAGGTGGGAGGCTGCCAATTGTACCTTTGGGGGTATCTGTGGCTCCGTACCTCCCCAAACGGAGGTCGAAGCCTCGCAGATGGTATCCAGATGTTATTAGTCACACCAGCCCTACACTAGGCTCCAGAATCCTCCTAGCAGGACCCTCCTTTGATCCCTCCACTCAAGCGGCCTATGCCGCCTTCATTCAGGCTGTTGAGTTCCCTGTAGCTGGCTCCGCTCTCGGACATGGTCCCCCCTTGGCACCTTTGGCCATACACAGGCTCTGGCCTCACCTCCAAGGCCAGGCAGAGCCCCAGGCCCACAACTCTGGGTGCCCCTCGCAGTGGGCACCTGGCCTTTTTGACCTCTTGGTCCTGGCCCCAGCATTGACCAGTTGAAGGGGCACTCTACCTCCAGCCTCACTAGCTCCACACTCTCTCTGGGTCCCCTTTCCTGGATGTGGGGGGATGGGGTGACTCACACCATGACTGGTGCTCCAGGGTTTCACAGGGGACTCTCACTTCCCCCCTGGAGCAGCAGATCATGGTGCTACCCTGAGATCTTACACAATGTCCCCTCTGCTCGGGGCTCCACAATGCCCCCTCTGCTCGGGGTCTTGGGGCTTCCCTCTTCAGGTGGGCTCAGGTAGCCATAGTGGTGCCTGCCCCCCTCCACCTCCAATGTCCTGACCCACCTGAAGGTGGGAGCTGGGGTTAAGGTGCCCCAACCTGTCTTTCTCCAGAGTAGTAACTGCCCTGGCATTTCCTGGGGGCTTCCGTGCCACTGAGAGCCCCACCAGGCCACCCACTCTGGGCAGGGTGCAATTTTAGGTCATACCCAGGACCAGGAGCCTCCTGACCATCCTCTATAGCTCCTGCCCTTACCTCCAGTTGATACCCACAGCCTTGCAGCCAGGTGATGTTGTTACCTGGCCTTCCAGCATCAAAATGCCCTGTTTATATGGGCAGCCCTGGATCCAAAATGGCTGCCCTAATCTGGCACCTGCCGGCTCCTGGCTTCAGGCCCTTAAAGTGGCAGGCACAACAGTGCCCTGCCACAATCATCTTACAACATTTCCTTTTCTTTCCTTTTATTAATGGAAGTCTTCCATATTAAATGTCTTATTTTCTGTGATTGCACCAATTCCTCAACACATACCCTCCTTCTATAATGTAACAGGTCTACATTAACTCAGGGCTGTCCAACTCAGGTGAAGCCAAGGACCACATGTGAAGCCACACACTGCATGGGCCACACACTGCAGATGTGGTCTCCCCAGGATCTTTCCCCACTGTGTGGGCTGTGCTGGCAGCTCATGACTCCCTATCTTGTGGGCAGCACCAGCAGTATGCAGACTTCTCTACCCCAGATAGCGCCATCAGTGGAGCAGGAAATACGCTGCACAAGAACTGCAGCTAAAAGAACTTCATCCCTAACACCAGCTTCCATCATTCAGGAAGGCAGCTGCCTTGCAGGGCCTGGACTGCTCTTAACCATCTCAGAACAAGTGTTGGACAGTTTGAAGCAAGTGTACACACTTGTGGTGCTCAAGTTCAGATGGCCAACCACATCATCTATGAATGCCCTTACAGCCCTCCTTTGGGCACCCAAGGTCTTATTAACATGACCATTCTACCTGTTGCTGGCTTTCTGGCCCTCATGCTTTCAACATATGAGTGTGGCAACACTTGCCTCATTAACAGCAGCAGCGCCAGCAGCATATGGGCTGCAATCAGTGAGACATGCTCTACCCCCAAGTCCTCCCCTAGCCTGCAGCAGTGGAAAAGACAGCTGAAGGGGCCCAAAGGCTGCAAGCTGGACAACTCTACAGTAAAATATTAATACATTAAAGATGCCTACTGAATTACTGAACCGATACCTGAGCCCTGATCTGGATCTTTGCACCCTACTCATGCAGTTTAACTGCAAGGCCAATCTATACATATGTAGTCCCTGAGGGTAGAATTTATAGGCATTTATACACATGCCCTGGGAGTCAGGAGGAAGGGGCATGCTTTAATTAGAGCGGCTCCAAGAACCAAGCTAATTAAAGTGCCTGGAGCGTCATATGTATCTATGTCCTCGCAGTAAAAAAGGCAACAAGGTGCTTTAACTAAAGCTCATCAAATGAGCTTTAGTTAAAGTGTCCATGCCACCATTTTTCAGCACTGAGACACTGATACACATGACATTGGAGTTAGCTGGAGGTTGGTAATTAACATGCTCCCGCAGACTCACTTAATCAAGTCAGCTGCAGTGTGCTCTAATTGTACTTACTGACTCCACTCAGTCATGTCTCATCTCCTCTTAGAGCAATTGAATTCACCCTCTGGCCACAATGTAAGCGGGGCTACAGAATAATAGAAAAGACTAGCACATTTCACTGAAAGATATAGCGAGAAAGAGTTGGTAATGGTATTACCAATAATTTCTGCCATAGTTTCATTTCTACAAGAAATACATAAATGAAATGCTAGGGTTTACTAAAACATTTAAAAACAAGCCAGATTAATAGAGGAGAGTCTACAGAGACTGATCTTAAGCACAGAGAGGTACAATTAGAGTTTGGCTTGGTTTTGGGGATGTGGTTTTGGTTTGGGGGGGGGGGAGCCTTGGCTCCAACCAGATAAATCAGCTCAACTCAGAGACAGAAGGGCAGACCTTCAGCTGACTTAGTCATTGCTACATTCAAGTTAATGGAGTTGCCCTACATATAACTATGACAATTTATATCAACTCAGGATCCGTTCAGTGGAAATGTGAATAATTTACTCCAATTAAATATCTGCTTCACAATGTTTGTCACCACCAAAACTGACTGCCACAGAAACGTGTGTTGATTTGGAAGATAATAGAAGAAATCAAGTAAGCTTTTTTTGCCTTGCCAGAGGGCAAAGTAGTGAAAACATGCAAACTCTGTTCTTGTCATTATCATCTATGACAACAACATACGTAATTGGAAACAGAAAATATACCAAACAACACTAGTTTTTGGACTGAATCCCAACAGCAGGTTTTAAAGAATATCTGCAATACAGCTAGGACTTTCAGATCAATGCAACACATTTCAGAAACCAAAAAATTCCATAGCATATTCTCCCTACGGTGTTCAATGCAGATAGACCAGATATTTCTGCAGTTGCAAGGAATAGAGAGATATCTTTTTTTTCTCATGGAAAGTTTAAAAAAAAAGGTCTATACTAGTAGTTATTATTTTGAGGCATATATGCTCTTCCAAGGACGCTTTTTTATCTGTGCTCTCCATAAATGTATGCATGGACTATCCCTTTTTTTAGCCAATCACCAGGCTGTTACTCCTACCAGCCACCAGAAAAATATTATACACGATTAATCCAAAGTTACTTCTAGTGTGATGTTTGGTTTTCTTAAGCAATTTAAACTTTTATTTTAAGTACAGACAGTCCCAAAAGCTGAAGGCTGAATCAAATCAATCTTTGCAAGTTAGTCTAAGCCAGAGGTGGGCAATTATTTTGGCTGGAGGGCTGCTTAATGAGTTTTGGTGAGCTGTTGAGAGTGGCAAAGGTAGCCTTGCCCTTTGACAGGTGCCCCACCCCCTGGCTGCCATCTTAGGATCAGAAGTCCAGCTCCTAACCCCTGACTTTTGCTGCTGAAAGTCTCTCCCCTTGTCCTTGGAAGTACTCATTTTGGGAGGAGGGTTTGCCATCTTGGAATCAGAAAAAAAAAAAAACTAAATTATATACTAAAAATCAAATATCTGCTATAATATTTGAATTTTATTTAAAAATATATTTTGTCCTGATTTTTGTGTTTACATAGTGGATATAGAAGTGATTGCATAATAGCTCAAAATTAAGTCTTACTCTTGTACATAATAGGAGACGGGAGGGAAGAGCTGTGAGGGGGCATGGGAAGTTAGGTATGGGGGTTATGGGAGCCTGTGTGTTGCGGGGAGGGTGTATGTGTGTGCAGATGTCTATGTGAAGTTTGTGGGGTGTGGGAAATGTGGCGTGTGGGGGAGGGTGTAGGTGTGTGTGTGGATCTGTTGGGTTTGGAGGGTATGTAGGGAGGCGTGGTTGTGGGGTCTGTGGGGAAGTGTGCAGGTGTGTGTGTGGGTATGAGGTTTCTGGGGGACTGTGGGTTTGTGAGGGATGTGGATGGGGGGTATGTAGGGGGTATGTAGGGCCCCCCCCTACAAACATGCCCCTCTCACACACACCATCCCATTGTGCACAGTCCCTGCCACCACTGGCAGCAGCAGGCAGTAGGCACTTGAGCCATTCATGGCCCACTGCAGGCAGAGCACCCCCTCCCAGCAACACATGGTCCCAGCAAGCCCCAACACTGCACATGGCTAGGCTGCTAGCTCCATCACATGGGGCTCACATACAGTTCCAGGGATCTCCACCCATGCCACTGAGGGGAGCCCAGCACAATGAAGCCAGTGATGCGGGTCATGGGGCTCAGCCAGGGTAGCTGGGAGAGGGACCAACACAGCCCAGCTCCATAGCATGGAGCTCACTGCCATGCCCCATGACTTGCATGTGGCAGTAAGTGAGGCCAAACTGCATGCTCCATTGCATGGGGCACACCCAGAGGTGCACAGCTTAGGCAGATTATCTGGGAACTCCAGGTGAGCCCCAGAGAGGCCTGCATGATGGAGCCTGGAAGGACCTGCACCCCCATCAACCCAGGCTCCACACTTCCGCCACCCTGCCCGGGGCCCCTGCTGCCCCAGCATCAGCATGGGACCTGTGTGCCTGTGAAGCTCCTGCTCGCCACTGCTTCCCTCATGCTTGCTGCTTCTTCCCACCAGCCTGCCCACCACTGCTGCTTCCCCTGCCTGCCTACCCAC
>NW_017728949.1:11245230-11287855 GCF_001723895.1 Crocodylus porosus | reverse complement strand
GGGAGGTTCCATCCCCCCTGCCACCTCTTCCCCCCTGGCCCACCGCCACCCTTCCCCCAGCCATCACTTCCCTACCTGTGAGACCAGGATCAGGGCCACCACATGGGCGAGGGTGGGAGCGCAGCACATGCTGCCTACACAGGACTTAGTGAGGCTCAGCCTCATGCGAGCACAGCAGGGGCAGCCCGGGTCTGGCCTGGATATAGTGAATTGGTAGACAGCCACCCATGGGCTAGATGAAATCACCCAGTAGGCTGGATATGGCACATGGGCTGTATTTTGCTCACCTCTGGTCTAAGTTGTGTAGATTGAACTGATAAGCAAATGAACACACATTAACTTTTAATTCTAGAAATACAGCCACAATGCCTGCAATGGCCCAAGCCAGAAAGCCAGGGGGCGGTAGAGCATGCCTCCTTGCTCAGGTGGAAAAGATAGCTTTGGCCAAGGCTAGCTTACCCACCCTGCAAGGAGGGGAGGGGGGCAGTTTCAGGGGAGGTGCAAAGTATCACGGGATGCTGGGGGACTGTGAGTTAACTTGAATCTGCAGGGGATGCAGGACAGAAGTTCAATAAACTGATTTAACTTAAATCATTTCAGTCTGATACTACATCCAGATTTATCTTAAACTGGTTTGTCATTTTGAAAGTGATTTATATGCACTGAATTTCTATTGTGTTACAGATCTGAACTGGTTTCTAATCACTTATACCTGTTTATGTGTAACTTCTGTCCCTAACCTTTATATCAATATCCATAAACATAGAAAAGAACTAGCCATTTATTTCATAGACTTAGGGTCGCATCATATCACCACTTTAAGAAAAGTTCCCACTGAAATAAAGGTCACTTTCACTGAAAACTACACAATCCAAACTACACAACCCACAATGGATTTTTTCTTGATACCAATAAAATATTTTATAGGCTGAAATATTTATATGATCTATTATAAATCTCAAACCTCCTTCTTGACGTAGTATTATATGCATTTTGTGGCACACATGAATCCTGCCCCTTTCTCTCAGCCCCTTGTTTAATTTAGTTCAGTTTTAATTAAGTAACAAGAGATTTCTGGCAGCAGCCATCAAGAGTAACTTTCTCCTACGAGTTTTGGGAAAGAAAGGGTGGGAGTCAGTATAATAAAAAAAGACAGTTTAATACGTAAACTTACTTTTCTCTTCTCTCTAAATTACATACACACTTTTCGAAAAGCAGTATGTCAGGAGGTCACAGTGCTTCCCAAACTTTTCCTCAGCATGACCCCATTTATATCCCCATGTCCTCAGCATGTCCCCACTTCCTCACCATGATCCCCTTACTCCCAACCCACAGCCCCCACTCCCATGACCCCATCTGCTGATGTTGCGAGCCCCACAATTTGAGAACCACTAGAATAGTAGCATTATGTTCAAAGATGTATTCCATACACTCGGTACCTCTGAAAAATCAGGCCTCTGACTTCTCAGAGCATTACTGGAATACTGTCAATATATAGGCCTAATTCATTAAGAAAATCTGTGGCAAAGCCAGAAATGGATACCTAGTCTCCTGAGTTCCTGGTCAATACTTTAGTCTGCTGTTCAACTATGGAAGTTCTGAGCCACCTGCAAATCCTCCTATAAAGTGGAATCCACAGCTGGCCATTAGGGTAGCTGTAAGTCTGCTTTGAAACACCAGAAAACAAGACCTTGAGTACTTATGTGATAAAGTTAATTGATACTTTCTCACATAATTCAAGTATGCAAGTAGGCAATCTGTAAATAGTAATTAGCCAGAAATATATTAATCCTGCAGCTCTTTAACAAGAGCTGACACTAAATTTACTACTCTCAAGGCATACAGTTTTCATGATACATCATCCTCCCCTTTGTGTACAGCTGGATCTTTTGGCTGATGCAGAGTAGAAGATGTACAACAATGGTTTCTTCCTTCTCTAGTATCTTCACAATGATGGAAAGTATGAGGTGCCATTTCTCATCTTCACCTGTATCCACAATCTGTAACAATCTATAACAAACCATCCTTACTGTTCCCTACTGCACTACCAGACGGACCATTTTAGGGACCAAAAATAATGCAATATATAAGGGGTTTATTTTTTCTATAGAATTACATTATCACACAATTGCTGGCTATATTAGGTATGAACTTATGAACAGCAGAGAAAAAAATCATAAATAACGCTAATCAAATTCAATTGATATTCCCTTTTCTCAGGAAAATTCTGTAACTGAATGCCCTAACTCCACAGCATTAAAACCATTATCCTTCTGTATGAAGGTATATCAGACATGGATAACAAATGAAGTTAGCCTCCAGCAGAGCTAAGTACCTTGAAAGACAATTTTAATGACATACAACTAATTCTAATAAATCTAACATGCTTTTGGTCCAAAACAGTACTTAAAAAAGAAACATATTTTGCCTTTTATTTTTTCATGCACTGGAAAAAGTGTATGAATGACATAGTTTAGCGGTTTTGACCTTCTTTGCTCCAAGAAGAAGGATTCCTAGGGAGAAACGGGATCCATCAAAGAGCATCTTTGTAGCCAGGCTTGCTAATCTAGTGAGGAGGGCTGTAAACTAGGTTCACCGGGGATGAAAACCAAAGCCCTGAGGTTAGTGGGGAAGTAGGTGACCTGGATGAAGAGCAAGCAAGAGAGGGCAACAGGGAAGACCTTTTGCTTCTCCCTGAGAAAGTAGGGCAATTGGCTAGTTACCTCAAGTATTTGTACACAAATACACAGAGCCCAGGAAACAAGCAGGAAGAATTGGAAGTTCTTGCAGAGTCCCAGAACTATGACATGACTGGAAAAACAGAGACTTGGTGTGATAGTTCACATGACTGGAACACTGACATGGATGGGTATAAACTGTTCAGGAAGGAGAGGCAGGAGAGAAGGGGAGGAGGAGTTGCACTATATGTAAAAGAGAAGTATAGTTGCTGAGAGCTCTGATATGAAACTAGAGACAGGCCTGTTGAAAGTCTCTGAGTTAGGGTCTGAGGGAAGAGCAACAAGGGTGACATCATGGTTAGCATCTGCTGTAGACCACTAGACCAGGCAGAAGAGACTTTCTTCAAACAGCTAGTGCAAGTTTCCCAGTCACAGACCCTGGTTCTTATGGGGGACTTCAAGCACCCTTACATGTGCTGGGAGAGCAAGTAACAATGCATAGGAAATCCAGGAAGTTTTTGGACAGTGTTGGGGACAATTTCCTGGTGCAAGTCCTGGAATGGCCAACTAGGGGCTGTGCCCTTCTTGAGGTGCTGCTCACAAACAGGGAAGAATTGGTTGAAAATGAAGTAGTAATTGGCAATTTGGGCAGCAGTGACCATGAGGTGATTGAGTTCAGGATCCTAAGGAAAGGAAGGAAAGAGAGCAGCAGAGTACAGATCCTAGACTTCAGAAAAATAGTCTTTGACTAATTCAGGGAACTGATAGGCAGGGTCCCCTGGAAGGCCAATCTGAAGGGGAAAGGAATCCAGGAGAGCTGGCTATACTTTAAAGAAACCTTCCTAAGGGTGCAGGAATGAACCATCCTGATACACAGTAAGGCTAGCAAGTATGGCAGAATACCATTTTGGCTTAGCAGGGAACTTTTCAGTGAGCTCAGACACAAAAAGGAAGCTTACAAGAAGTGGACAAATGACTAGGGAGGAGTAGAAAAGCACTGTTTGGGCATGTAGGGATGAAATCAGGAAGGCCAAAGTGTAAATTGAATTATAGGTAGCAAAAGTTGTGAAGGGTAACAAGAAGGGTTTCTATAAGTATGTTAGCAACAAGAGGAAGATCACGGAAGTTGTGGGTCCTTTACTAAATAGGGGAGGCAACCAAGTGACAGAGGATACAAAAAATGGTGAAGTATTCAATGACCTTTTCACATCAGTCTTCGCAGCAAGGTCAGCTCCCAGACTACTGGACCTGGCAGCACAGTTTGGGGAGGAGGTGAGCAGCCAACAGTGGCAAAAAAATAGGTTAGGGACTATTCAGAAAAGCTGCCCATGTACAAGTCCATGGGGCCAGACAGGATGAACCCAAGGATATTGAGGGAGTTGTCCAATATGATTGCAGAGTCCAGCGGCCATCATCTTTCAAAACTCATGGCAATTAGGAGAGGTCCCAGATAATTGGGAAAAGCCAACTATAGTGCCCATCTTTAAGAAAGGGAAGAAGGAGGATCGGGGGAACTACAACTAGTCAGTCTCACCTCAGTTCCTGGAAAAATCATGGAACAGGTCCTCAAGCAATCCATTTCTAAGCACTTTGAGGAGAAGAAGGTGATTAGGAACAGTTAGCCTGGATTCACCATGGCAAGTCATGCCTGACCAACCTGATTGCCTTCTAAGATGACATGACTGGTTTTGTGGGGAGAGCATTGGACATGATATACCTTGACTTTGGGAAGACTTTTGATACAGTCTCCCAAAATATTCTTGCAATCAAAATAAGGAAAGAAACCTTCCTGAACAGTTATCAAAATAAGGAAGTACAGGTTGAATGAATGGACTGTGTAAGGTGGATAGAAAACTGACTGGATCAACAGGCTCAGAGGGTAGTAGTCAATGACTCAATGTCTAGTTGGCAGTCGGTATCAAGTGGAGTGTCCTAGTGATTGGTTCTGGGCTTGATTTTGTGCAATATCTTCATTGCTGAGCTGGAAAATGGGATGGAGTACACTCTCAACAAGTTCACAGATGACACCAAACTAGGGAGGAGTAGTGGATATGTCAGAGGGTAGGGCTAGGATTCAGAGACACCTTGACAAATTGAAGGATTGGACCAAAACAAATCTCATGAAGGTCAATAAGGACACATGCAAAGTCCTGCACTTAGGACCAAACAATCCCATTCACTGGTACACGCTAGAAACAGCCTGCAGAAGCTCTGCCGAAAAGGACCTGGGGGTTACAGTGCACAGTAAGTTGAATATTAGTCAACAGTGTGCCCTTGCTGCCAAAAAGGCTAACAGCATTCTAGGCTGCACTAGTAGAAGCATTGCCAGCAGATCGAGGGAAGTGATTATTCTCCTCTATTTAGCACTGGTGAGGCTACTGGAGTATTGTGTCTACTTCTGGGCCCCCACTACAGAAATGATATAGTACATCTGGAGAGAATCCAGCAGAGGGAAACAAAAATGGTTCGGGGGTTGGGGAACATAACTTCTGAGGAGAGGTTGAGGAAACTGGGCTTATTTAGTCTGGACAAGAGAAGACTGAGGGGGATTTAATAACAGCCTTCAACTACTTGAAGAGTGGTTCCAAAGAGGATAGAGCTGGACTGTTCTCAGTGATGGCAGATGACAAAACAAGAAGCAGTGGTCTGAAGTTGCACCAAGAGAAGTTTATGTTACATACTAGGACAAACTTTCTCACTGCTAGATCTGCTACTGGCCAAAGGGGATGATCTAGTGTGCAACCTGGGGACCACAGGGAAGCTTGGTGACAGTGATTATGAGTTGATCACTTTCTCTATCTTTTGCAAAGCTGGCAATCAGCCAGCAATGCAGAAATTCTTGACTTTAGGAAAGCTGACTTTCACAAGCTCAAGAGGCTGTTTGTTGAGGCCCTGAGAGACCATGATCTGACAGGGAGAGGAGTACATGATGGGTGGTCGCTCCTTTAAGAACACAATCCTAAAAGCACAAGGGAAGTCCATTCTGGCCCATAGGAAAGGTAACAAAAGAGCTGGGAACTCATGGACGTCCTGAATCTGAAAAGAGAAGCTTATAAGCGATGGGTAAAAAGCTCGCTGGCCAAGTTTGCGGACGACATCAAGTTATGGGGGAGTGTGGCCATGCAGAAGATAGGTTACAGATACAGGTGGACCTGGACAGGTTGTAGAGATGGGCGGACTGGAACCAGATGAAGTTTAACACTCAGAAGTGTAAGGTGCTCCATCTGAGGGCAAACAATCCCCAGCATACCTATAGGCTCAGTGGTGACAATTTGACTTACACCATGGCCAAAAGGGACCTAGAAGTAGTGATTGACCATCACATGAACATGAGCCGGCAGGGTGATGCTGTGACCAGCAGGGCAAAGAACATGCTGGTGTGCATTAACTGTTGCATCTCATGCAAAACTAAGGAAGTGATACTCCTACTGTACTCCGCACTGGTGAGACCGCAGCTGTAGTACTGTGTCCAGTCCTGCCCACCACAATTCAACAAGGACATGGAAAAACTTGAGAGGTTCCAGAGAAGAGCCACCTGTATGATCAGAGGGTTACAAAACAAGCCATACAAGGAAAGACTGAGGGACTTGGACCTCTTCAGCCTACAAAAGGTAGCAGCTTACTACTACATCAGGGAAGTACATCAAGAACTCAGTGAACAGCTGTTTACCAGAGCACCCCTGGGGAAGACCAGGAACAATGGATACAAACTCCTGGAAGGCCACTTCAGGCTCAATTCCAGGAAAAACTCCTTCACAGTCAGGGTGTCCAGATTGTAGAATAAACTTCCTCCAGTGGTGGTGCAGTCACCTACCCTGGAAATCTTCAAATGGACAGTCACCTTGCTGGGGTCTCCTGACCCCAGTTGTCTTTTCCTGCCTAGTGCAGAAGGACTGGACCCAACAATCTACAAAGTCCTTTCCAGTCCCTAACAATCTATGAATCTATGGAAGTCGGGAAATAACACTAAGGAGGATTATGCAGCACTGGCCCACACCTGTAGGGAGCAGACTAGAAAAGCCAGGATTGAAACCGAACTCAAACCGGTTATAGGAATCAAAGACAATAAAGAGTCCTTCAGATAGGTGGGAAGTTAGAAAAGAAACAAAACAAAACAAAGGCGCCATTGGACCTTGTTGAACCAAATGGGGCAGCTGACAACTGACGCCCAAGAAAATGCTTATCTCAATGATTACTTTCCATTGGTTTTTCACCAGCCCAAGGGGATCACTCTGCCTGACAGGATGCAGAATTACCAGGGTAAGAGCAAGCCTATAACTGGTGAAGATCTTGTGAGAGAACAGCTTGAGAGGCTGGACATCCACAAGTTACTGGCACAAATGGAATGTAAGCAAGAGTGCTAAAAGAGTTGGTTGACATCATAGCATGGTCAATGGTGACGATATTGGGGAACTTGTGGAACTTGGGAGACGTTCCTGAAGCCTGGAAGAAGACCAATGTGCTGCCAATCTTCAAAAAAGGAAGGAAGGCCTTTTGACTTTTTAACTACTTTATTCAGGGGTTCAGGGATACAAAAAGGTTGGCCGCTTACAAAGCAAAAACAAACAAATTACCATTAAACCACCATGTAATTTCATTCATCACATCACACTGTGACAGACACCTTCACTACATTCCACGTCATGTCTTACATGCTAGTTATGTGGTCAGAACTCCGGCCACACAGTCATATCTATAAATAAACAATTCCTACCCTGCTCTATCCAATCATACATGTGACAACACCTTCAGCTTCCCACACAAAAAAGAAAGCAAAAAAGCAGCCTGGTGAGGGCCCAGGGCATGGCATAAGCTGGAAGTTGTAGTCCAACACTGAGCTTGCCCGGTCACCCAGACTGGTCATGACATCTGAGTGTGTATTTGAGATGGCCATCCTCCACATGGCACAGCGTTCCCTCAAGTGCCCAATGTGTCTCAAGGGTGGACACCGTCCACCAGAGCACAGCGTACTCAAACTCCAGCGAGAGGCGTGCCTGCACCAGGAGGCAGAAAAGCTGCAGGGCATCATCTGAGCCAGTCCCAGCAAGCCGGTTTCAGCAGCTCTTGAGGACGGCCATCTTGGCCTGACCCAGTAAAAAGTTGGCCGGGCAGACAGGGCCCTTCTCAGCCACCCAGTATGGGTAGGAGCATACATAGGTGGTCTCTGTGGGTTCCTGCCCAGCACTTGCAGCGGGGCTCAGGAGTGACAAAGAGTGGCTGCAGGCACGGACAGTTGAGGAAGGCATGAAAGAGGGTCTCCTCAACACCCCATGGCAGAAGGGGCAGGCCGTTGAGGTGGCTAGGTCAAAGTGGGACACAAACATGCCAGTGGCTAGGATTCCATGCAGCAACAGCCACTGCAGGTCACCAATCTTTTTGGCAGTTGGCACCTTATACAATGTGCGCCAAGCCGGGTGGGCTGGTGGGAAATCTAGTGGCCCCAGGCAGCATTGCCACAGTGTATCGGGGTGGCCTGCCAGCATCTGGGCATGGTGGAAGTGAACCACCCAGGCATATAGGCTTCTACATGACAGAAAAGCAAAGGGACAAACCGTGTCACTGTCAGGAGGCACAGGGAGCATTAGCAGGGTGCCAGGTCTGGCCACAGCCGGGGTAACTAGCAGCACGGGAAAAACCTTGCTCGGAGCATCTGTGGTATGGGAGACATGGCCTGCCTGGAGATGGTCATCCAGGGTGGCTGCTGCCTCCAATGGGAGGGCAGCCTGGATGTCACACAGGAGACGGCCCACACTGCACAAAGAGCACATGCCCAGGTGGGTGGTCAAGGCCTTGGGCGAGAGCCAGGACAACCAAGTGGGGTCAAGGAGATGGCTCAAGCAGAGATGAGAATGGCCGTGAGGCTGGCAGAGGCCAGGCTCAGCACAGGGTGCCTCAGAGCTCGGTTGTGCACCAGGGGTTCCCTCAGCAGCTGTGGGAACTGTAGATGACAGGCCTGGGGCTGGAGGTGGAAGGTGGCCTGCCAGGCTCATACCACACTGCAGTAGAAAGCTGGAAGCACTGCCCAGTTCAGGAGCGTGAGGTCCAACAGGAAGAGCTCCCGGTCAAAGCTGAGGGCCCCTACCCTTTGCAGGAACTGGCATGGCAGTTGTTGCCAAGGTCGGTGCTCCTCGCTGTAGAGGAGTCTTTGAAGGGCCAGCAGGTGGAACGCGACCACCTTGCTCACAAGTTCAACCAAACTCTGGCCCCCCTCAGCTACAGGCAGCTAAAGGACAGCTCATGGGAGCCAGTGGTGCCCATCCCAGAAAAAATAATCGACCAGGAGGTGCTGAAGTCTCTCGAGCAGGTCCTCTGGCAGATCAAGTACGGTGCACCAATGCCACAAGGTTGCTGCCGCTAGGTTGTTCACGATGAGGACACATCCACAGTAGGAGAGGCTGGGCAGGCGCCAGTGCCACCTTTGCAGGTGGGCCTCCACTCCTTCCTTGAGGCCGTCCCAGTTACGCGCCACGAAGGTCGATGGCCCTAGGAACACATCCAGGATCTTAAGACCCTTGCAGCACCAGATGAGGCCCCTGGCAAATCTGGGGGGGTCATGGTGATCCACGCACCAAGCAACAGGGTATCACTCTTGTCCCAGTTGATACGGGCTGAAGAGGCGCATTCATAGGCTCACTGGCAGTCTGTCAGGACTTCCACGACTTCCAGGGTGTTAAAGGAGATGGTCACATCATCTGCATATGACAACCCAAGCGGAGGGGCAACAGACAGGCCCATGCCCGTTGGCAAGGCCACACCACTCAGGTGGTGCCGCAGTGCATGCAGCAGTGGCTCAATGGCCAGGGCATAGAGCATGCCTGACAGGAGGCAGCCCTGATGGATGCCTCTGCATGTGGGGAACGGGGCACAAAACACCCCATTCACCTTGAGCAGACTGAAAGTGTCTTGATACAAGACCTGGAGGGCCTCAGTGAAAAGGGGCCCAAAGCCAAAGGCCTCCACAGTCTGAAAGAGGTAGGCATGGTCCACGTGGTAAAAGGCTTTCTCCTGATCCAGAGAGATGAGGTGAATGTCTAGGCCAAAGAGTTCACAGGCTGTAAGTAGGTCACGCAGCAGAAACAGGTTGTCTTGGTTGGTTCTGCCTGGCATGCAGTAGCTCTGCTCAGGCCCAGTGACAGAAGCCATGACAGTGCGGAGGCAGGTGGCCAGCGCTTTGGCCAGAATCTTGTAGTTCGCGCACAGCAGGGAGACCGGCCGCCAGTTCTTAATGCAGCCAAGGTCTCCTTTCTTGGGCAGCAGCGTGAGCGCTGCATGGCGGCAACTGATTGGCAAGACCTTGTTGGCAAGACTCTCCTGGAAAACACGCAGGAGGCAAGGGCCGAGAAGAGGCCAGAAAGTCTTGTAGAACTCAGCAGGTAACCCACTGAGGCCTGGGGCTTTGCCGGAGGTGAGGCCAGCTCCGGCCACTGCCAGCTCCCCCAGAGACAATTCCTGCTCAAGCTTGCCAGCCTCCAGGGCACCAAGGCGTGGCAGGCCTGCATGGAGTTCCCACGTGGCCTCAGGGCAGGACGGCTCAGCCGCAAACAGGTCATGATAGAAAGCAACAGCATGCTCACGTACTTCACCTGGGTCAGTGATTACCTGGCCCTCAGAGGTCTTGAGGTGATCTAAGACTTTGCTCGCTGCCCGCCGTCGCTCCAGGTTGAAAAAGAAACGGGTCAGAGCATCTGTTTTGGCCAGCTTTTGGCAGTGGGCACGGATCCTCGCTCCACCGGTCACCCTCTCCGCCAAGTCATGCAGGCACTTCCTACGGAACCGGAGGCTCTCGCGCAGCACTGCATCACTGCCGGCAGCCAGCAGGGCAGCCTCGAGCTCTACCATGTCTTCCTCCAGCTCTCTGATATGGCGGCGCAGTTCATTTGTGGCCAGCTGAGTGTACTGCTGGCAAAAAGCCCGGATCTGTACCTTGCCCACATCCCACCACAGCTTCCAGGATGAGTAATTCAGTCTTGTGGCCTCCCAGCCCCACCACAAGTTGGCAAAGCTGTCCCAGAAGTAAGAGTCTTGAAGCAGGCTGACGCTGAAACACCAATAAGGCGCTTGCACACAAGTTCTCCCTGGCAGGCTCAATTCACAGCTAGCCAAGTCATGATCTGACAGGCCCAAGGGAATGATGTGGCTGCTGTGTAGGAGTGGCAGGTGGCACCTGGTGACATAGATGCGGTCGAGGCAGGCCATAGTGAGACCTCCGGCACTCATCCTGGCCCAGGTGTACTGGCACGCATCGGGGTGCAGGGCTCGCCAAACATCAAAGAGGCCTGCAGTCTCCAAGACAGACTGCGGCTTGCGGGCTGATGGCAGGTGAGGCTCATGCCCCGCACAGTCGAGCGGGGTATCAATAGTACAATTAAAGTCCCCACCTACAAGAAGCAGGTCATCATCCTCACTAACATCACGCAAAATGGTGGCCAAGGTCTCAAAGAAAGTGACCCTTTCCTGGCCATCAGTAAGTTAATAGACATTGACAAGTAGCAGATGGTGTTGTGCTAGAGTGACGTGGACTGTCAACAGGCAGCCGGGGACAATCTCCCGTGCCACCGCCATGTCATGCTGTAGTTGTGACAATAGGAGAGTCGCAACCCCGGCGCTAAGGTTGGTGCCATGACTCAAGAACAACTGGCCTTGCCAGGCAGCGTGCAAAGCCAACTGGTTGAGCCTGTGAGAATGTGTCTCCTGAAGAAAGGCGACAGCCAGCCGCTTCTGGTGCAGGAGCTCCAGGACAGCCTTCCGTTTCACCGGATCTCAACAGCCGTTGATGTTAAAAGTACCAATGGTTGTTGCTGCCATGGGTGTAGCTATAGGAGAGGAAGAGTGAGGTAAGGTGTAGATAAAAGAGCAAGCCCCCAAGAGCAGAGCAAAAAGCAGAGACAGGTCGGAAAAGGCCTACCATGCCCTACTCTACTCCAAGAACCCCAGCCAGGCCCCACTTGTCTCTCACCCACTGTGCTAGCTTCTCTAGACAACAAGCCATCTGCCTAGTGCCTAGATCTTGCTGCATAAGTTTGGCTGCAGCTCTGGCAGCCTTGATAAAAACTTTAAGGTCTGTGCACCATTGGGTGATGTGCCCCGCTATGTTCTTCTGTCCTTTCATCTGTTTCAAGAAGGTCAGGAGCCCCCCATAGTCAGGACCGACCCGGGGGGGGGGTCTGCCAACATGGGCTGCACATTTCCAACAGACGCACAGTGAGACTGCACCCTAGTTGGGAGCTCAGCATCAACACCCTCAATACCTAAACCCATCAATCTCCTCTGATGATCTAGGCCAAGGTCTGGCTCTCGAAGAACAATCCCCACCTACTTGTGGGGGAGAGGTCATCCCACTCTCAAGGTCACTTCTGATACTCAGAAAGCTGGATTTCCATTTCCCTAGCCTCCTCATCTAATTCAGTAACCTGAAATGTGACCAAGAGGTCAGCAGACTCCTCTGCTGCCCCCTGGGTCAGACCTCCAGAAGACAGACACTGTGCATCGGTCTTACTGCCACCCATCTCCGAAAGCTGGGAGATAGGCGAGGGGTTAGTGCCCCTGCCTTCATGTCCCCCACCTCCAAGCTGCCCTCATCCCTGGTCAACAGGGTCATTGACAGGACAGCCAGAGCAGAGCCAGGCTCTCCAGCAGGGGCCCCCCCCAGCACCAGCTGAGGAAGGTCTCAGTGGGGATGAGTGGTCCCTTTCACTTTCTTCTCTTTGTTCTTCTTCTTCTTCTGTGTGGCAGATGGCCCACCCTTCATAGAGGATGGGCCAGACTGCTTCTGGCCTGCCTCCCCAGGGCCAGCCACCGCAGACATGGTAGAGGGCAACTGGCAGGAAGCCTGAGCCCCATCATCCGATGGGGCCTTGGTGCCACAATCGCTGACCACCCCAGCCACCTGAATTGGGGCAGTCAGGGCAGGCAGGGAGGAAATGGAGGCATCAGCCTCTCTACCTGGTGGCATCTCTGTACTGGTGGGGGTGGGCACTTTAGGTGAAGTGAGCGGGGGGGAGGTTGGGACCTAGTCCCAGCCCCTTCACTGGACGGCATTCTCACGCCAGAGACTCCAGCCCACACAGGTAGAATAGGGGTAGAAGGAGGTCGGGAAAAGCTCCCAGCCTCACTGGGTGGCATCCCAGAAGTGGATGCACCGTCCATCGGCACCACTGTAGTCACCGATGTTCTGGCCAATCTCCCCCGTGAGTACTGAGCTGCTAGGTGGGAACAGCTACCACAATGAAAACACGTGGTCTCCCCAAAAGAAAAGTAGATCACAAACCTTCACCTGCTGAGCATGAGGCTCAAGAACAGAGGTAGAAACCATGGGCCCTCCCTGAGAAGCATGAAAACCTGCCTTCAAAAAGACAGGACATGCCTCAGTTTGGGGTTTTTACTCCCTATGGTCAATCGGCAAAAAGGCCTCATAAGAACCCCACAGGGCTCGAGTTCCTTCCCGATTGGTCACGTGTGGGGGCACATTAGAAACCACCATCCTCACTGCAGGGGTGTCTAGGGGTATGACAAAATAATGCGCGCCTGCAATGTCCAGGCCCTCTGCACACACCCTGTTAACTAGGGTGGAATTCCTCAAATAAATCATTGGGACCATGTTGACATGACCTGCATAACATATGTTATGCTGCCCCAGGAGACTAGCAAGGACATCTATGCAGACCTCAACCCTGATGTAGGAAGGGGTGTGAACCCTCAAACCATGGGTAATGGGGAGGTTCTGGGAGGCATCCTCATGCCAGGTGCTGGGTGTAGGAGCAGCCATTCCTGTTAGAACAGGGTTAATTTCCAGCTATAACTAAGCAAAAGGAAAATTTTAAAAAAGTTTATACTAACTAAAAAGATAAGTGTCTAGGAATGCAGCCACAAAACTCTAGATGGGAGGGAGAAAGGTGTGGAAGAAAAATAATGGCAGGCGGGAAGGGGATAGAAACAGCGAAAAAAAGAAAACAAAGGGAGTGGGGGCAGAAGGGGTAATTGAGAGCACCACTCGGAAGGCAAGCTAATGGAAACAATAACTCCCCGCAACAAGCAAACATAAAAGAAAGAGAGAAAGAAAGGAAAAGAGACATTAAGAAAGAAGGCTGTAAAGACAAAGAAACTGGAAGTACAGGGAGGATGGGACAAAGAGGGGAGAAAAGGGGGGGGGAAGCTACAAAAATGCAAGAAAAGAATCAGAAAGCGAGATAAACAGAGGCTAGAGACCTTTAGACAGGTGGGAGTCAGAAAAGACAAGACAAAGGAAGCCAGGGAGTCTTATGCTCAGGATCGCCCTATGCAGCTTGAAGCGAGCCTGGTCCGGTGCGTCCAAAGCGGAAGGAAGGAAGGAAGATCCAGGGAACTACAAGCCAATCAGTTTGACCTCAATCCCTGGAAAGATCTATGAAAAAAATCATCAAAAAAACCATCAACAACAGGCTAACGGAAGCCAACGTTCTGAGAGATAGCAAACATAACTTCGTTGCAGGTAGGTTTTGCCTGACCAACCTCATTTCCTTCTATGACCAGGTGCACATCACATCACCTGGACAAAAGATGATGCCATATATTTGCATTTCAAAAAAGTCCTTGACTTGGTCTCCCATGATATCCTCATGGTAAAATTGGGGACCTGTGGTCTCAAAAACCTTACAGTCTGATGGCTGGGGAACTGACCCCATGGTTGGACCCAGACAGTGATAACCAATGGAAGCAAGTCAACATGGCGACCAGGGTTCAAGCACTTGGACCAGTACTTTTTAATGTATTCATAAATTATATGAATTTGGGTGTCAGAAGGGGACTGGCTAAGTTCACAGACAACACCAAATTATGGGGAAGTGCAGTTACGCTGGAGGATAGGATAGGCAATTCAGACTCACAAGGTGGGGGGATCAAAACCCAATGACATTCAACACAGAGAAGTGCAAGATGTACCACGTCAGGAGAAAAACTCCACATCATACTTATCCGCTCAGCAGTGCTACACTCACTCACACCATGACCGAAAGAGATATGGGGGTAATAACTGACCACAAGATGAACATAAGCCACCAATGCAATGCTGCAGCCAGCAAAACAAATAAAAGTCTATCTTGCATCTACCAATGCATCTCAAGCAAGACCCAAAAACTCATCCTCCCACTTTACTTGGCCTTGGTGATGCTGTAGCTGGAAGTACTGCATCCAATTCTGGGCTCTGCACTTTAGAAAGGATGTAGAGAAGCTTGAAAGAGTCCAAAGGAGAGCCATGCACATGATTAGAAGTCAAGAGAACAGGTCTTATGATGAGAGGCTGAGGGATGTGGGACTCTTTAGCCTGGAAAAGCAATGGCTCAGAAGTGACTTGGTGGCAGCCTGTAAGTGTATAAGGGACATGCATAAGGAACTGGGAGAACATCTGTTTAACAGGGCACCCCAAGGGAAGACTAGGTCTAATGGTCACAAACTGCTGGAAGACTGTTTTAGACTGGACATGAGGAAAAACCTGACTGTCTGAGTCTCAAGATTCAGGAATAGACCCACCCCAGAAGTGGTGCAAGCACCTACTCTGGATACCTTTAAGAAACACTTGGATGCTTCACTTGTTGAGGTCATCTAACCCTAGTGGACTTCGCTGCCCCTTGGGAACCTGATGTTCTTGTGAAATCCCTCCCAGCCTTAATGTCTATAAAATCTATTAACTAGGAGGGTGGTAAAGCACTGGAACAGTTTACCTAGAGAAGTGGTAAAATCTCCATTCTTGGAGAATCATAAGACCCAGCTAGGCAACGTCTTGGATGGGATGATACAACCAAGGCTGGTTCTGCTTTGAGCAAGAGGTTGGACTAGATGACCTCCTGAGATCCCTTCCAACCCTAATTTTCTATGATTCAATGATACAATAGAACATGTATTTCTAAGTCTCATGGCTTTATTAAACTTGGCTTGTAAAATTCTTGGAGTGCATGTATATCTAGGCAATTGCCAGATAAATATTTTCTCTTTTCTTTTGATTTGGAAAGAAATTATGAAACAAATTAAAATGGTTAGAGCCAGGCATACATAATAGAGGCAGATGCTCTTCAAGCTTTTTCAGCATACCCTTGTTAAGAATTCCTGAATCTTAACTTGAAATTACTCAAAAAAGAGACTATTAACTGAGATGTTATGATCAAATCCTATTGGAGACTAAATTAATACAATAAATTTCAATGGGCCTGTGATATAAACCCTAATTAAATTTGGGTTTATAACAGTGCTCTGAAGAAACAGCATGGTGCAACAATCTGCAATTAACTAATTTATATGTGGCAAAATGTGGCACATGCTAATTCTTCATGTTCAGATACCTCAAGCGTCATAAACTTAAGAAAATTTGCTAACAAAACTGCCATGCTTACTTACAACTTTGACAACAGTCTCAGCTACAAGGCCAAGAATAAAATGAACCACATTTGTTTCTCTAGTCTACCACCACGGCATTTACTGTTCTATGAAGAAGAGACATTGGAAGGGTTAAATTAAAATTAAATAGATGCCAAACTAAAGTGCTCCTTACATATTTCTTACACATTTCCCATTAAATATTCTCAGGAGTATAAATTTACATTTGTGATACAATTAAACTTATGTACATAATATGCAATATTTAGTACAGGTTTCCCTCAATTTATGCAGGTTCTTTATATGCAAATCCGCTTTTATGCAATGAGCATATTTAGACCCATAATTCATTATATGTGAGGTAAATTCGCTCTTATGCAATCAGCATAGACACCCCCTCCTCCCCCTCCTAAGGCCCATGGCCCCACTCACCCAGCCCCAGCTGCAGTGGTCCTGGGAGTGGCTGGAGCCAGCTGCCTGCAGCTGCGAAGCTGCACCATGTTCCCCCTGCCCCTCCCCACGCCTGGGCTCTGGGGTGAGTGCCATGCCTTGAGCTGCCCAAGGCTCTACTTGTCCATACTCACTTCTGCTCCTAGGCTGCACTCTGCCCTGGTGCAGACAGCTGGTGTCAGCTGCTCCTGGGGCTGCTCCAGAACAAGCTGGGATGACTGTGGACAAGTGGATCCCTGGGCAGCGCAGAGCATGACACTCACCCTGGTCCCAGGAGCAGCCAACACCAGCTGCCTGTAGCAGGTGGGCTGCACTGTGCCCCAAATCCCATAGGGCTCTACCAGTCCCCTCTTACCTCAGCTGGTACTGGAGTGGCCCCGGGAGCAGCTGACACCAGCTGCCTGCATCAGGGCATAGTGCAGCCCAGTTGCTACAGGCAGCTGGAGTTGGCCGCTCCCAGAGCTGCTCCAGCACGGGAAGGGGTCAGTGGGGACTGGCAGAGCCCCAGGGGTTTGGGACATGGTGCAGCCCAGCTGCTACAGGGAGCTGGTGTTAGCTTCTCCCAGGGCCAGGGTGAGTGCCAGGCCCTGCAACACCCGGGGTTCCATTTGTCCGCACTCACCCAAGCCCATGCTGGAGTGGCCCCAGGAGTAGTTGACACCAGCTATCTGCACCAGGGCACAGTGCAGCCCACCTGCTGCAGGCAGCTAGTGTCAGCCACTCCCGGGGCCACTGCAGCCAGGGCTGGGGTGAGTGCTGCTCCTGGAGCTGCACAAGGCAGCAGAGCCTTTTTGCTGCAGCTGCCCAGAGCCCACACCCACACCCTGAAGCTCCTTTTTCACTGCCATCACTGCCCTGCTGGGCAGCCCAGAGGCTGTGCTGGTGGTGGTGATGAGGAGCCAAAGGGCAGCCTGGCCAGGGGCCCTGGGCAGCTACAGCAAGAAGGACCCAGCAGCAGCTGGTAGAAGTTGGCCGTTTTTCTTCCACATCCAGCAGCAGCTTCTGCCCAGCCACCACCACTGCCACAGCTGCTCCTCCTGGGCGGAACAGTCTGGAACAGACATGGGGAAGGCCAGGTTTGGGGCTGTGCACATGGATGCTGGCTGGTCCAGAGTTGGTCCGTTCTATTCGGGGTGGGTCCAGAGTGGGCATAGGGCAGGCTGGATCAAGGCCAGGGCTGTGTGCGTGGGTCCCTACCAGTCCCCCTGGGGCCAGGGCTGGCAGCAGTGGCAGCCAGGAGCTGCTGTCACCAGGGCTGCTGAGAAATGGAATCCAACCACAGAACTGCCCCAGCCCTACTGTGCACCTGGGTGTGGCAAGATGCGCTGTAGGCCAGATGATGCGTGGGACAGGCAAAATCGCAGGATGCACTACACACTGGACAAAGTCCCTCCACAGGCCAGATCTAGCCCACAGGCCATATTTTTCCTACCTCTGCCATAGCAGCTCTGTAGGATCTGCTTTCCACCCTGCTTTCTACCACAGGAGGTAGCCTGTACAAATAAGTAAGTGAAAACACTACACCCTTTTTTGCTATGCATGGCCACACAAGCTAGTCCTTATTTTCCCTGTAATAAATCAAATGCAATTAGATTATGTTCTTATAGTTGGAGACAGCAGATCTTTTAACCAAAGGTTGAAACAAAGCCAGGTCTTAAGGAAGGCTTAAATCAAGGACTGCTAGTCAGATGAGTTCTTTACTAAATATAGCCATAGCTAGATGACTTCTGATCAGTAGCAGATCATTCACTTGCTAACCAAAATGACAATTCATTGCCAATGGCTGCAAGCTCTTTGGGACCTTGGGGCCTAGCTGTATACATGCAAGGATTTGCAGTTAATCTGTCCTTGAATTTCATTTTGCAAAGCTATTGATTGCAATTGCACTAAAAACATGGCACTAAAAATGAATGTACCACGGCACTCACCCCAGCTGCGGGAGCAGGCAACAAAGCAGGGTAGCACCTAATAGACTAACTCATTCAGAGACAGAAATTTTCATAGGCTACAGCCGACATTATCTGTTTCATAGCATTTGATGAAATAGGCTATATGAATCTCATGCACCTTCAAATCAGTTAATACATAAAATAGCATTCTGTCCTGCCTTCTACCTAACTTCAGACTAACACGGCCAGTCTCCTTCCAGCATAATGTTATATTCAGAGAAGTATAATTAGAGAAAATCTGCTTTTATGTAGAGATTTGCACAACTCATACAAACAATATTAATGTGATACAGCATCATTCATTGTATCAAAGAAAAATAGCACTCATCATTAAAATGCCATTAATCAAAACATGAACATGAAATAGTAAAAAACACAGTTAAAAATACTGTTTTCTCAAGCTGTGATAAAAACACACTAATCATTTTCTCTAATGTAATTGAACATTTGATCTTAAGAGAGAAGATTACATCTATGTAAATCATTTGATAAATTAGCAGAGTTCTTATAGGTATAAATGAATCAAATTTTCTCAATATTAATTAACTTCTCATTTTCAATCCTATTAGAACTTGATCACAGCAGTATATTAGCAAGTAGAAGGTACCAGTATGAATAATAGCAGTACGAATAATTCCCATCCTCATTAATAACATAAATTAGCTATTTAAAGACAATTTTTTCAGACATTTTATATATATTTTGTTATTAATGCAGAAAGTGTCTTAGTACCTTGAGATCCAATCCTCAGTCTTCATCCACACATATTTAATCCAATTGAAATTAAAAAAGACATTGATTTAGAAATACTCACATGAGTAACTTTACAAGATTTAAGCCCATAAATTAAGATCTGGTCCCACTCTGTTGAACGTCAATGGAAATTTGGCCACTGATTTTCATTTAGGCAGTATCTGATGCTTACAGATCTCTAGTTTTATACAAAAGTGGCTATTTATACTAATGTAGTATTAACTACCTTTTCTTATCAAAACTATTAGATATATATTATATTTTATAATGTTTGAACTATATAATATTTAAAAATTGTTGAGAAGCCTTGAGAGAAACACATTATTTCTGTTCTTGCTGCATGATTGTATTTAAATAATGATTTTTTTTATTTAAAGCATAACAAAATAAGTTCCAGTGGTGACTCCTGGCTGGCTTGTAAATTCTTATACTAAGACCAGAATCTTGCAAATGGATGAATATTTATTCCTCTTTGAAGCATAATGTCTAAAAATATTAAAGTTTCAAGGCTTCAATACATATTTTCCTCTTTAAAAAATGTTTCCTAATATGAAAAACTATGTATTTTTTGCTAAATAGCAATTAATTCCAAAAATAGTTTGTCCATTAACCTCAAAATTCTCAGAAAAATTTTCCCTGCCTAAAAATCAACGATAGAACTATTTAAAGATAAAAAAGTTTCCATTTCTCAGAGACTCCCCCAAAATTAATTGGATGGTTCAATCAGGTTTACAATAAAAAGCAGAGTCATTGCTATAGATCCATAACATTAGACTTCTCTACCCCAGGAAGCTTTGTAGCATTGACAATTGCTGAAGTCATTATAAAACACTTCGAATGTACATATAAAACTACATTTCTACTTCTTAACTTGAAAATTAAAGAACAAAATCCCTATAAGCCATTTCAAAATACAGATGAATAGAACAAGAGATAACAAGGGACGAGTCTTCTGATGACTGTTATAATCAATTTAAAGTAGAAAAGAAGCAAATGTTCCCTGATTTGTTCCCTGGTTCATAAGGAAGATGGCAGAGATCTGAAGGTATTTAGGTAAAGATAAAAGGTGAAATGTACAGCCACAGTATAATGGTGGGGATTTGTTATATGCCACCAAGTCAGAAAGAAGAGATGAATAAGGTACTCTTCAAGGAAGGAAAGAGCAAGCAATTATGATAGAATCCTAAAACAGAGTAAGCATGAGGTCAGCAGAACTAAAACACTGGATTTCAACTGAGATTATAGGCACAGTGCCCATTGGAGGAGAGGCTCAAGGATGAAGTCACCCAGGAGACTGGAAGCTTCTAAAGGCCACAGTACTGGAAGCTCAACAAAAAACTATTCTGATACACTGGAAGTACAGGAATAACAAGAGAAATATGGCTGCACAAGGGGCTTTTAGGGTGCCTCAAACGCAAAAAGAAAGCATATAGGCAATGGAAAGAGGAGCAGATCACCAAGGGCGCGTACCAGGAAATAGCAAGAACACGAAGGACAAAATCAAGAAGGCAAAGGTAAAAATGAACTGCACGTGGCAAAGAAGGTTAAGGCCTATAAGAAAAGGTTCAATATGTATGTTGGCCAGAAAAGAAAGACCAAGGAAGCTGTAGGTTCACTGTTAAATAGTCAATGCAAACTCTTAGCAGATGCAAAGATGGCAGAGCTGCCCAACAGGTCCTTTGCTTCCGTCTTCACAAAAAAAAAAAAAATTAAGCTGCTAGCAGACACACCTGTATAAGGATTATTTGAATAAGGAAGGGATCAAGCTGAGGGGCAAGATAACAAAAAAAAAAAGAAAGCTTTTGATGGGTGTAAATAAATTCAAGTCAGGAGAGCCTAATGAACCTCATTTTAGGAACCAAAGGAACTGGTGGAGTCCTTGGCAATGATATCTGCAGTCATGGGAGATGAGTGAGGTACAAGAGGACTGGAAAGGTGCCAATGTATTGCCCTTTAAAAAAGGCAAAAAAGAGGACCCAGAGAACTACAGATCTGTTAGCCTCACCTAAACAGTTATTGAAACATACCATAAGTCCATTTGCAAGCATCTAGAGGAAGACTGGCTGATCACAAGCAGCCAGCATGGATTTAATAGTTTCAAACATACTTGATCTCCTTCTCCAACAAATAAACTACTTGGGTCAGTGAAGGGAATGCAGTGAATATACAGTACAAGGTTTCTGACAAAGTCCCAAATGACCTTCTTATAAACAAACTGGAGAAATATAGACTAGTGAATATACTATAAGGTGGACAGACAACTGGCTCCATAGCCACAAGCAAAGGGTATTTATAAATGGATCCATGTCAAAATGGCACGATGTTTCAAGTGGAATTCCACAGGGGTCTGTCCTGGGCCCATTAATAAATATGTTTAATTATTTGGATGTTGGAATAGACAGCTTCTTAACCACATTCGTAGACCACACAAAACTGGGAAGAACTGTGAACACACTGGAACACAGGGGTGCAATTCAAAAGGATCCTGACAGGCTGAAATGCCAGGCTGGAATTCACAACACAAAGTTTAATGCCAACAAATGCAAGGTACTAAACCTCAGGAAGAATAATCAAAAATACAAAATGGGTGATCATCACTCTTCATATATCTGACGGATGAGGGGAAAGCACCTTCTCTTTCTTGCTGAACAGAACAGGACCAATGGCTTGAAATTGTAGCAAAGTCAGTTTAGATTGGTTATTAGAAAATCTTCTTTACTGTTAGAATAGTGAGGCAGTGCAATATACTACCTAGGGAAGTTTGAGGTTGGACAAGCATTGGTCAGCTTGTCTAGAGAGTAGCTATGCCCATGCTACGCTCTGGGTATTTCCCACGCTTCTGGGCTTTGCTAGTTGCCACATGGAACTGGGAAGGAACATTTTTCCCTCCGTGTTACTACATCTATCAGGGGGGAGAGAATGGTTTGCCTTCCTGAGAAGCACTGGGGGTTGGCTGCACCTCAGGCTGAGGATTTTGACTAGGATGTGCCAATGCTGCTGCTGGGACTAAAACCCAAAGGGCACCTATATACATTCATTCAACGAGCTTTAGTTAAAGTGCCCCCACTGCCATTTTTCAGCTCAGGGATGCTGACACATAAGATGCTCTGGGCGCTTTAATTAGACCGGGTCTGTGTACAGACTGTGTGGGTTTTTTGCCTTCCTCTGTAGCAGGGTGTGTGGCCCCCTTCCTTGGATTTCTCAGATGTATTTTAACAACCCCTGTAGCGACAGAAAACTGACAGCTGTTATCCCCTGCTTTACCTCCTGTGAGTTAGGGCACTGGCTTGTGGCTCGTTGACAAGGTTGACTGTGTAGTTTTAGTAATAAGTTAGACAAAGATTTTTATGGGATGGTTTAGATAGGGATGTTCCCGCCTCTAGCAAGAAGTTGGACTAGATGACCACTAGAGCTAGGGACAGACATTACATATAAACTGGTTAAGTGTTCAGAAACTGGTTCAAACCTATTTCTGATTAGCTCCAAAAAGCTCTAAATGGACACTGTCCTGTCTGCCTTTATCCTGTCTGCCTTACACAAACACTTCTCAGTGCATGTAAACCAGTTTGAAAATGACTGAAACCGGTTTGAAATAAACCTGGCTAAATATAGTATGAGACATAACTGATTTGGGTCAAACCGGTTTATGCAATGCCTATCCCAGATCCCTTTAACTTAAACCAGAGACCCCCGGCATCCCAGAGGCTTGGCAGCCACAGGTAGGGTCTCTGCTCCAGAGACCTGAGCAGGCCCTCTGCTCCCTGGCTGGAGCTCTACCAGAGGCAGGAGGCACAGCAGCGTTTGCCTGGCTTCCTCGTGCCCACCCCGCCACACTACTCCCTGCTCAAGCAGGGATTCTCCCTCCCCTTTCCCACATCACGGACGGTAGTCAGCATGAGGTATGCTGGCTAATGCTGAGAGGTGTCTGTGTAAGGCAGACAGGACAAAGGCAGACAGGACAGTGTCTGCTTAGGGCTTTTTGGACCTAATCAACAGGTAGCTGGTAATGTCTCTCTGTTCCTTCCTTGTAAAAAGTTATTTAAGAAGAACTTGAACTAACAAGAGAGGCTTTTGTTTTCTTGATGGGCTAATAAATGCTCCTGCCGGGGTAGTCAAGAGCAGTGAAGGGGGGACCCTTCCTAATCAGGGCGTCTTGCTGGGGCCTGGCCACGCCCCCCCTCAGGTCAGCTCTGTGAAAGAGAGGGAGGGGTGCTCTAGCACTCCCCACCTTCTAGCCTGAGGCACTGCATTTCTTCAGTCCGGAGGGGATGTCTCTATGGTTACAAACTGGTTCAGCCTAACCAGGTAAGATTAACCTACAAAGATTAAATCGATTCAGGGTTTTTGAATGTCTGTCCCTAGCCCAGAATTCCCTTTCACCCCTACTTTTATACGATTCCATGAAATAGAAAATTATGATCACTAATTTTGTAAGTGATAAAAGTAATAAAAATTGTGATCATTCAGACACAACATCTGAGGTAACGATTCAATGACACATTACAGAAAACATCTAGACAAAGAAACTTCAACTGTTTTCATATATACTCAGCACTGAAATAAGTATCTTGATTTTCAAAAATTAGAACAACGGAAGTATGCCATTTCTGGCACTTTTGGAATTCTGGTCTCTTCTCTTCAGGGCAAAAAGGGGAGCTAAGTAGGGACCTACTAAATTCATGGTGGAAGTGGAGTGCACTGTGGCTCCTTTAATCTTGCAGGTTCTCCTAGTTTCATAGTTTCATAGTTTATAGGGTCGGAAGGGACCTGAGCAGATCATCTAGTCCGACCCCCTGCCATGGCAGGAAAGAATACTGGGGTCAAATGACCCCAGGAAGATGTTCATCTAACCTCCTGTGCTCCTATCCCCCACTAATTGGTGGAGGGGCCCTGCTTGTGGCTCACTCCTAATCAGCAGAGAATTAAAAACTGCCCTTTTAAATATGGTGCCATTTTTGCCTTCTGCTGCTGATTGGCTGAGAGGCCCTGGATGGCCCTGTTTTTCTGATGACTGGCTTGGAGGCAAAATTGGTGCCATGTTTAAAACCATGATTTTAGCTTCCTTGCAGATCAGGAGGGAGTAGCAGGGTTCCCCATTAATTGCGGTGGGGGGGAGAGGCATGAGGTGTGCATGGGGGATTATGCAAGATTAAAGGAGCGGCTGCATACTCTACTTCCACCATGAATATGGTTGATGCCTACTGATAAGATTTTAACTGTTTGGAAAACTTGGATCTAATATAAGCCCTACTGCCCCTTGCCCCCAGTCAAAGCCCCTGCCCCACAGCCTGGGCTCTGTGACTGCCAGCAGCTACCCCAGCTCTGGGTAGCTACTGGAGTCCAGGATGCACCCAGCAGGGCTTGCAGCATCCCAGCTGCCTGCTGGGAGCAGCCTGGGATCCCGGCTGGCAGCAGCTCCCCAAAGGCGGGGCCAGCTGCAGCTGGGATGCTCCAAACAGCTGTGCTGGGCTCCGGCATCAGCTCCACATTGTCCCGTGTAGACGCGCCTTGGAGTGCCGGGAGGGGGAGGGGCCTGAGGCAGCGCAGCCCTGGTCTCTCCCCCGCTCCCAGCACGGAGGTGATGAGCCCAGCGCAGCTGTCTGGAGCCAGCCTGGACTCTGGGCAGCTGCAGGAAGCAGCAGGCAGAGTGCAAACAGCTGTGCCGGGCTGCACAGCTCCAGTATCAGCTCCGTGCTGGTGGTGCTCCGTGCTGATACCGGAGCTGTGCAGCCCAGCGCACCTGGTTGTAGTCTGCCCGCTGCTTGCTGCAGCTGCCCAGAGCCCGGGCTGTCTACAAATAGCTGTGCTGGCCTCATTACTTCCATGCTGGGAGCAGGGGAGAGACCAGGGCTGCACTGCCTCAGGCCACTCCCACACCACCCACTCCAAGGCATGCCTGCATGCGCTGGTGCAGTGCTGATGTCGGAGCCCGGCACAGCTGTTTGGAGCCTCTTGGCTGCAGCCAGCCCCAGCTCTGGGGAGCTGCTGCCAGCCGGGATTCCGGGCTGCTCCCAGCAGAGCTGGGGCTGGCTGCAGCGTGCCAAGCAAAATGGCCTCGCGTGCCATGCTCAGCACACGTGCCAAAGTGTGCTGACCCCTGCTCTAATCTATCTGCCTCCCTCAGAGGGATGTACAAGGCTAAATGATTAACCATAATAAGCCCAATGATAACCAGTTAGCTTCCCAGTTATCGCTTAGCACAGGACAAATCACAGTCTGTCAGGGAAGGGAAGCCCTACAGTGCCCCAGCAGGAACTGAAAGGCAGCAGGGCAAACAGGAGGGAGGGAGGGAGAGAGGAGGAAAGAGCAAGAAGGAAGGGAGGGGGACTAGTGCCCATAGCCTAAGAGGAAAACAGCAATTAGCCTAATGACTCATCAATCAAGCAATTAGCTGCTTGTTCATAGGTGCTCCCTCCCTCCCTGCTGCACAGGGGTTCACATGGGCTCTGTTGTCTGGCTGGCTTGTGGCTCCCAGGAGCAGCTGTAACCTAGCTTCTGTGTTATCGGTTAACCATTAAACTGATATAATTAGTGGAGGTTAAACAAATCATTTTAAAACAATATTTATATCCCTAATCCCCAGTGAGGCAAATTTACTCGAAACAATCAATGCCTTGTTATATATCATTGTGCCAGTAGAGACAATTCGGTGCTTCAGTCTCCCAGGTACTGATTTTAATATCCCATTTTTCTCAGCTTGCCTACATCTAGAGCAGTGAAAGTTGGTGAATTGAGAGTAAAGGACCTATTTTGGAAGCCAGTTGTCAGGCAGCCTTATGACACCTCCTCTTCAACAAAGCTGGCGTCAATGCTGATAGTATCTGCTTAAGCCAGGATGCTCACTTTCATTTTTCTGTCTTTCCAACTGATACGGATAATTTTCCAAAGACATTGCTAAAGGTGCACTGATATATCAGTCCATATCAGATCAGCATCAATAAAAGAAAACTTGACATTATTGGCAATTGGCTTTCTTTGGCCAGCGTAGCTAATAATGTCACTGATAAATGCCACATGCAAGTGCACAGCTGCAACATACATGCAGCCAGAAATGCAGCCCAGCAGCTTGGAGACCAGCATGTGGCCAGTAAGTCTGAGGGGAAGGTGCACAAGGGAGAAAAGGGGCATGGTGGGAGGCAGATCAAGGTCCCCATGGTGAGGGAGGGAGTGGGGCTGAGGCAAGGGCAGGCACTGCCCAGATGGGGTGGGGCAAGGAGCAGGACAGAGCCAGGAGTGGTTCATCTGGGGGGCACAGGCAGACAGGGAGGAGGGCGGTTCCACACCACTACTCACACCCCCGCAGGGAGGCATGTGTCTCCCGGATTTGTGAGTGGGGCAAGGGTTAGCTGCCCACTGCAGGCTTGGGGTCAGGGGATGCATTTGCCTCTTCCTGGCACAGGGGCTGGGTCAGGGCTGTGCTCAAGGCTGGTGGCAGTGGCAGTGCTGGGAGGGGGGGCCACAGGATGGGCTACAACCATCTCAAAATTCTCTGTAGCCACCCCACAGCCCCACCCACCCTCCTAGCACCACTGCCCACCCTGAGTGCAGCGTCAGACCAGAACCACCCCCATGAGGAAAAGGCTGGTGCAGCCCACAGCCCTGAGCCTGCATCAGGCAACTTGTCCTTGCTCTGTGCACAAATCCAGGAGCCACATGCCCCCATGCCTCCCTAGTAGGTGCACACACTGGTGGGGAGCTGCCCACCTTCCCCACGTTCCCTGGAGAAGATGTCTGCAGCTCCACCCCGTGCCCTGCTCCAGGCTGGGTACTGCCTGCCCCTGCCCCACTCCCTCCCTCATCATGGGGGCCTCGATCTGCCCCCCCCACGCTCTTTCCTTCCCTGTCCCATACCCCTTCCACTCCACAGACTGACGGGCCAGATACTGCTCTCCAAGCTGCTGGGCTACTTATTGGCTATTGGATAGGTTGGGCTGATATGACCGGTTAATAATCAGACACGGGTATTGGACAAAAAAATCTTTATCAGTGCACCCCTTGACACTGCTGATAGGGGTGGTAATGTTCCTAAGCTTACAGATGCTTTGGATATGTCATCCAAGTTTCACAACCATACGACAGAAGCTAACCTGATAGACAAGAAGTTTGATTTGGATTTTGATGTCATGATCAACAAAGACATCATTTCAGAGATGTCCAAAGGCAACACTGGAAGATTTTATCCAATGATGAATATTATAGTCTGTGTTTACTTTTTAGGGAAGGTGGCTACCCAAGTAAGGCAAATAGTCAAATTTTTCCAAGGACTGCCCTCTAACTAATACTTGCAGGAACAGCTGACTGGTTTAGGGACATCAAAGAAAGATGGACATTTAAAAAATGTTACCTTTCAGTTTGGAAGCAGTCAAGGGTTCTAGCCATCCTCATTCTGATTAGGAAATTGCAAAGAAAGTCATCCACAGCTTCCGGTATTTCAGATACTGAATGCTTAGAAGTTAGAACCAATTGCTGAGCCTGAAATGAAAATCCAATATCTGTTATTGAAATGATGTGCTGAACCTGTAAGAGATACAGGAACCTCTTTTCTCTGTCAATAAACCATCCCCCATGGCTCTGTCTATCCAATAACCACTAGAATAGAAGAGTGTAAAGAGTCTACACTGCTTCTGTTAAGGATACAAGTTAAGGGGTAGCTATAGTAAATTTGGAAAACTTTTATATATGGTTTCTTATTTTTCAGATGCAAAGAAATATCCATGTGCATATTTAGTAATTTGAGACCTAGCTTTGCCACTTGCACCAACTAACGCTTTAAAGTGAGATTGAAAAGCAAGAAGGGGGACCACCTAAGGTATATATGGAGATGAAAAGGATCCCCTGGTAAAATATACCATAGTGGTCACAGAAAATTACAGCACACAATTGTTCAATGGGGCTCTTCTCAGAGATTCAGAAGAGTTTAGAACAAACAGAGCACATCCCAGTCTACCATCCTATTACAAAGATACTATAAACTTTTTATTGACTCTAGAAACAATGAAGAAAACAAAGCAAATCCTCTGTTCGTCATGTTCTTTTCTCCTTCATTGACTGAAACAACACCTATCTATTTACATTCCTGAGAATTTAAAAATAAATGGTGAGAACTGAACATAGACAACAAGTACTTTGGTTAATTATTTTGCCCTTTGTTTGTGAAATCATCTTTTATTGTACAATACTTGCATGCCAAAGTCCTTAAGACAAACATTTATTAGATTTCCACACTACCCTCCCAAAAAAGATTCAGGGCTGCTTACAATAAAAAACAAGACAAATTATAATGAAATGAAATGAAAAAAAATATTAAAGGCAAATAGATACTAAAGGAAAATATTCTGTACTAACACAAACTCCCCAGGTGGAACTTCCATTAAATGTATGCATCATTTTTAAAAAAGGAATTCATTGCTTGAAAACTGAAGTTTGCTATGGTTGCTTCTTTGAAATTCATCTCTATTTACTACAATATCTTTGTTATACCATTGAGTCCTTAGAGCCACTTATTAGTCTTAGATTAATTTCTTCCTTCCAGCCTTTAATCAATTAGTTACTCCCCAGTAACTGGTTTTGTAGTCCACTACACCCTGCAGCAAGACACTTATTCCTGAGCAAGCTCATAATCAATCCAAAAGTCAGATACAAGCTCATCTAACTGAAGTTAATATGCTGGACCTGGCTCCAGCTCTATTCAGAGACAAGGATGAGGAACTCAAACTACTTTAGTGTCTGACCTGAAGGAAGTGATAGGCATCCAATGTGATGCATTAAAATGGTCTTAATTCTTCCTGGATTTTTGTACCAAAAAAAGGCTACACTGAATCATCAGATGTGGAGTCCCACAAAGATGCTGGAAGATCACAAATCTGTGGTTTTCTCTCAAAAGAAAACAGCCAGAAGTTAACTTAACTCGAGCTAGGTAGCACAGCTCAAAGATAATTCTTGCACAAAATGGCATAACTTTAAGACTCCTAAGCTACATCCACAAAAGCACAGATATTTGGTTCCCTGGGGACAAGTAGCAGTGGTGCACCTTGCACTGCAGCCACTTGTCCCTGGGGAAAGCCACAGCCACTTGTTCCTGGGGAAAGCTTGCTTTGGCACACAGCAAGTGACCCCAGAGTGGTAGAGGAGGCTGAGGCCAGTACTGTGCTGGCCCCAGCAGCCTTGCCTGGGGTCTTGGGGTCTTCCCAGGGCTGCAGCTGTGGCAATCCTGCCATATGGAGCCTGGTCAGAAGATGGAGCATGGCTCCAGGCAGCCCAGCTGCGCGTTTCAGCTGTGTGCACTGCCTGTGTATGCACTGATCTTTTTTTTTTCCCTGTGGGTTTTTTTGACCCCTGGATATGCAGGGGTCAAAACAAAATCTGGAAAAATAAATCCAAGCAGCGAATGCATGAGCAGTATGCCTCTGCAGCGCAGAGAACAACTGACTGTGCAGTATGTGGTGCTGCAGATGTGTTTGCCACACCACATACTGCTTGGCCACATTCATCTGGACATGCCCCTAGAGGCAAGCAAGGCAGGCGTGCAACAGACGTACAGCCCTAGCCACAGCTCTGTTCTCCAGCCCTCTAGTAACAGGTCTGAGCAATGCATGTTAGAGATGGTATTAAACCTTAATGTGCCACTGACCACTAGCACATGCTCACCTTAAAACAAACTAATATTCTTTACAACTAGCACCTGATAACTCTAATGTGTAATTTCTCCCTAAGAGATCACATGCCATGTTGGTGGATGATAATCTGGCCACAATTGTTCCTACCTTCATCACCTCTTGGTTAGACTAGAGAAATGTGATAAAGGGATGTCCAGCTAGTGCAGAATGCCACAGTTTGTCTCTGCAGCAACACAAGCTCCCACTAATGCACCTTCTCAAAACAAGACACTCCACTGAAAGCACTTCTCCCCATGGGGAAAGGGTAAGAAAGAACACAGCACATAACAGAAACTAGTCTAAGCACTAACACAGCAGTCCCCAATCTTTTGACCCTATGGACCAGATGACTGGTGTGGGAACAGTCCATGGTCCAGGTCCAGTCTGTGAATTTGACACTACACACAGGGCCAATGTGGTTTGTGACCTCAGCCCCATACTGTAGCCACACCTCTGACCCCATGCTCTGAACTGGGCTCTGGACCAATAACCACAACCTGAAATAAATGTCAAAAAGCCAGAGGAGAGACAGTGGGAAAGCTGGGGGTGGCAGCGACAAGTTATTTCAGACATGTGTTTCACACAGAATGCTACCAGCCAGCAAGACCCAGGGGGTTTACAAATTGTTTTTGTAAAGCACAAAGTGGCTATGAAAAGTTCATACATTTTGCTGTAGTTCAAACTGCCTATTTAACTTTAAATATGTAGCATCAATTGCATTTGAAAGATCCTGCCTTAATTATGTGCAGTAGTCCATGATAAATAATACTATATGTTTAAGGCTAAATATAAAGTCCCACATATTTTGAGTCTTTTGAGATATGTCACATCATAAAGGTCTAGTCTTTAATTGTAGAAATGAAGTGGCCATACAACAGCTTCCTTTCTATGCTTCTTTTATCCTCATGACATTAAGAAAATGCTCAGTAGAGTTTTCTTGTACCGTATTTAGATTTTATATATGGAAAACGTATAAATTCCAATAGGATAAAAGCCTTTATATGTCTGTCTGTCTGTCCATAATGCTTTGTTTGCACTGTGATTGGCTGACTGAAACAACCAATCAGAGTGTGAATACAGCATTGGGACAGGAGGTGGCAGGGTGGGGAAGCGCTGCCATGATGGTGGGCATGGAGTAGGGTGGGACGAGGCCAGCACAGCTGGCCTCACCACCCCACCCTGCTCCCTGGGGGTGACGATGATGGAGTGGTGGGGGAAAAGAGGTCACTGGAGCTGGCCTTGCCCCCCCTCCTTGTTCCTTGGAGGTTTTTGGCGGCAGTATGGGGGGATAGTGGGGTCGGGACACCATGGAGGGGGGGCAAGGCCATTGGCACTGGCCTTGGGCCGCCCCTCCCCCCTTCTGTTGTCACCACCTGCAGAGCTGACACGGCAGCGATAGGGGGAGGAGCAGGCCCGACACGGGGGGGAGAAACAGGCACACCATAGTGGGGGTGTGGAAAGAGGCAGTGGGCGGGAGGAGAGGAGTGAACCTGGGCCCAATGCAAATGTGGGGGAACAGGCCTGAGGGGGGTGTGGAGTGGACCTGCCATGGCCAGAGGGGTGCACTGGGCCTGGCCCAATGAGGCAGCAACAGGGGGAGGGGAAAAGTGGGCCTC
Source organism: Crocodylus porosus (assembly GCF_001723895.1). Classification (NCBI taxonomy): domain Eukaryota; kingdom Metazoa; phylum Chordata; order Crocodylia; family Crocodylidae; genus Crocodylus; species Crocodylus porosus. The sequence continues at coordinate 11,256,410 of NW_017728949.1, read as the reverse complement.
CTCCCCACCTTGGGCCCAGGCCCACTCCTTCCCTCCCCCCCGCATATTGGCCTCAAGCCTGCTCCTCCTGTCCCCCATCACTGCCACACTGGCCTGGGCCCGCTGCTCCCCCCGCTGCAGTAGGGTGACTTCTCCCGAACCTTGGGCCCAGTCCCCCCCACAGCCCAGCATCAGGCCTGGGCCCACTCCTCCCCTCCCCCTGCTGCCGCAGCAGGGAAGAGGGGAGCAGGCCCGGAACCCAAGCGGCAGGAGGGAAGGAGGGAGCAGGCCCAGACTGTGTGGGGAACACAGTGCTCCGTCTCCATCTGCTCCCCGCCCATCATTCTTGATGGGCAAATGACTAGTTAGTTATAATTTTTGAGGTGTATGATATAATTATTGGAGGTTTGCCTTGAATTTATCCCCTTCCCATTGACACAGGAGGGAAAATAAATCTGGAGAGTAAGTTAGCCACCTTCCCCTCTGCCTCCCTCCAACGTCTTCCCCCTGCAGCCCCTGCCCCCTCTTCTTTCTGTCAGACTCTACTCTCTGTGAGCACATGGAAGTGAGGAGCAAACTTGAAAACACTATACTTTGAAATTAAACACAGCTGTAGTAATTTGCATATGGTACTCATAGACTTAGCTTATCCAGAACTGATGCATGCTACCTTTTTTTAAACTGTTGCAAGTTTTAGCACAGGTACTCCATCAACACACTTTTAAGCAGCACTTGAGCACCTTCACATATATATAGCACAAACTATGCTTGATATTAATCCAAAGCCAAAAGGCTCATGATTTACTATATTGTTCACTGGGCTGGGCTCCAGCAGTGTCAGCAGCATTTCAAGCCGTGGTGACCCCATACCTTACTACTGCTCAGTATGTTTGTGTACTCCAGATATCCACCCACAAAGGATCCATGTGCTAATTAGCCCCCTACTCACAACTAGAACTAGGTGTTCTTGTCATGAGTCCTCAGTTCCTCCAAAAATTTATATATAGTTGAAGCATTTTGGGTAACCTAGTCCAGCTCCACTTTGTGGGCAGCCAGGGCACACTAATTACATGAAACAGAGAGAGGGCGATAAAAGGATTTTGGGTAAACCGCTTGGTGATGCTTCCCAGACGTATAAGGCTGGTAAAGAAACAGGAATCACTGGAAATGGGAGAGGAAGGTGCAGCTCAACTGTGGGAGTGAAGAGGAAGTCATTGCATATGACTCAAGCATATGACTCATCATGGCTTGAAAAAAGAGTGGGCACTGGGGTGGACTGCATTTAATGGACACTACCATGTATTTTATACTTAGAATCATAGAATCAAAGGACCAGAAGGGATCTGCAAAACCATCAAGTCCAGTCCCCTGCCATGGGCAGGAGGATATTGGGCTCAAAGTGCTTATCCAGTCTCATCTTGAACACCTCCAAGGATGGCGACTGCACCACCTCTGCTGAGAGTGTGTTACAGGTTCTACCTTTGGTACCCTTATAGAAAATTACTTATTTCTTATGTCTAGCCTAAATTTTCCTTCTATTAGCTTGTGCCCATTGGTTCTCGTCCTTCCAAGGGGTGCCTTCCTGAAGAGTTGTTCCCTTAGATCTTGGTGCTCAGACCTGACATACTTGCAAGTGGCTATCAAGTTACCTCTCACTCTTCTCTTACTCAGACTGAACAGACCCAGTTCCTGGAGTCTCTCCTCATAGAGCTTATCCTCCAAGCCCCTAATCATATGGGTGGCCCTTCTCTGTACCCTCTCAAGCTTATCCACATCCTTCCTGAAGTGTGGTGTCCAGAACTGGACACAGTACTCCAGCTGCAGCCTTGCCAATGCCAAGTACAGAGGGAGAAGCACCTCCATGAATTTACTGGCAACACATCGGCCGATGCACATCAGAGTTCTATTTGTCCTGGTGGTGACTTCATTGCACTGTTGGCTCATGTTCATCTTCCAGTCAATTGTGATTGTGACCCCCAGGTCCCATTCAGATGCTGTGCCAGCCACTGGACCACCACCCATCCTGTAGTTATGGTGTAGTAAATATCTTATTTCAGAAACTGAAGTTTGAGCAGAGAACTGCAAAAGGATAGGAAGCATCTATTGCAGTAATTCTCATAATTTTTTAATCCACAGCCCACCTTACCAATTGCAATGTGATTCACAAAAATTTCAGAATGAGAAATGTCTATCTAGCGATAACTACTTCTCCCTGCTTCATATATACAGTGTGACCATAAAATGCATTTAAGTGAAAAGTAACCATATGCTTATGACATAGATGAAGGCCATATAAGTCAATAGACAAGCAGAAACATCCTAAAAGATCTTCTGCTTATTTATCCATTGTAAGGTCTTTGTTTATTATTGCTTACTGAATGAAAACTGCAAAAATGTCATCACGATCTAAAAAGTGCCGATTCTGGTGACAGCAAACCACCTAATAAACAAGCACAGTAAGAAGGGCTCCCTTAAAGCTAGGGCCTCCCTACAGTACCATCTGCTGATACTTAGAGGAATTTTCTGTTCAAGGATTGATGAACATCATTAAATTAAAAAAATATATTTTGTGTTGCCTTATCTTCTTTGGAAAATAAAATTGAGAGATTCTTTGCAAAACTCACTCAGCTGGAAGCAGATATGAAAGAAACAATGGAGAAAATGTAGAATTTTTAACAGCAAGACCAAACAAACTACAAATCAAATCAACATGGGAAGACTAAAAAAAACCAGCTTTAAACTGACAACTGGGATCCCTAAAAAATAAAGTAAGATCCGAAAATGTAATAGTACTAGATGTATCTACAGAATAAGGTATTGCAGAGGTACTTGCTTTGATATAAAATTGTATAGTAGAGGCTCTGAATCTACGTGTAAAAGAGGTGAGGAACCATCTAAAATGCTACACAGAATTCTTACATGAAAATCTAACAAAAATACACACAGTGAAGCATCATAATTCTCTTTTCTTTATGCACTACAAAAGAAGTAGAATTTAAAGAGAAAAAAACAAACAAATGAGAAGGAGCATAATGTTATGAAAAGTATATTAATTTACATATAGAAAACAACTCTTGCTTTTGATCAGAAATCATTTATACTCTGTGATTAGCAAACACATTATATTGCATTGGCTAAAACATCAGCTTCAGACAAGCACTATAACCAAAAAAAATCTTTTCAGCAGATGCAGCAGCATCACAAATCAGCTTCACATTCTCCCTGAGTGCCACTCTGATCCCCTCTTCCCAAATCTGCTGCTTTCTACTTTCTGCCCAATGCTGCCTGCCCTCTCCCTGATCTGCCACGTGCAGGGTTGCCCACTGTCAAAATGTATGGACAGTCCATAAAAAAAAGTAGTTAAAAACACTTATCCAAAAAAATATTTCAATGTGCATAAAAATTATGGTTGGTTAGCAACCCTGCTCCCCACTGCTGCTGTCCACTAGGACCTTTGCAACGAGATAATGTTTGAGTCTCAGCATATGCATGGAAAGAGAATTCCTAGTGCTTTGTTCTCACAGGGGAGGAGACAGGTTAGGCTGGACATGAATGGCAGGGAGTGTGTCCAGTCACAGAGAACAGGGCTTGGAGAGTCCCTATACTGCGCTCCAGTTCTCCCTTTTTCCTGTACACCTTGCAAAGTACATGCCCCCTGCAGTAGAGCAGGTAGCACAAAAGTAGCCAGAAAGATGAGCAGGGTGCCCCAGAGGCTGGACACAGAGCCTGCCAGCACAGCCTGGGAGGTAAGGATACTTCAAGGATAGAGGACAGATGCCAGAACCTGAGCCACCAGAAAAAGACAGCTACCAAAGCAGCAAGCCCAAGTTCCCCTACCCACAATTGCACAGGCTCCCCAAAGAGCATCATGAGCTGGAGCACTCCCCACAGGGCTCATCCTGGAGCTGGGGTCTGTCACTGTCTGCACGTCACAGCACCTCTTGGGCAGCCCAGGACATAGGGGCTAAGGTGGCAGCTGCAGGCTCTGGGAGGACACAGAACCAGCCCACAGGACTCCTAATTCCTTTTGCACCAGACTTCTCAGGAACCCCCAACAGTATGTCCCCTTCAAGGAAGTGGGAGGCAGACCTCTTTATGGATTCCCTGAGTGTGTGCTCATACTAATTTGAAATAAATTATGTAATATTATGTAAAAAAATGTGTCAGTAAAAAAGTTTGGTTGCATGTAAAAAGGTTGAAGATTGTCAGTTTAAAAAAAAATGTTCTTGGGTTCGCAACCCTGACCCATGTCCCACACCCAGAGACAGCCCTTGCCACATGTGGCACAGATTCCACAGGCTGGTGATCCCTGACTTGGACAAATGAGGATAAAGATATAGATGGCTAGCAAAAATATCCCCCTGTCCAGGAAAACTCTCCCCCGGCATAATTGCATCTGTGCCAGGTGCCATCACATCCCCATGATACAGGTGAAAAATTTCATAGATTTCATAGACATTTGGGCTGGAAGAGACCCCGGAGGATCATTGAGTCCAGCTCCCTGTCCCAGGGGCAAGAAGTCAGCAGGGATCATAGGATCCCAGCAAGATAAACATCCAAATGTGTCTTGAAGGTGTTCAAAGTGGGTGCTTGAACCGCCTCCGGTGACAGTCCATTCCAAACCCTGGGCGCTTGGACAGTGAAGAAATTCTTTCTTATGTCCAGCCTGAATTGGTTGCGGCAGGGTTTGTGACCGTTCAATCTCGTCATCCCTTGGGGGGCTCTAGTGAATAGAAGTTCCCCCAGATCCTGATGAGCACCCTGATAAACTTATAGGTGGCCACCAGATCATCCCTAAGCCTGCGCTTTTACAGGATAAAGAGCCGCATGGCTCTCAGCCTCTCATCATAAGGTCTGTTTTCCTGACCTCTGATGATGCACGTGGCTCTCCTCTGCACCCTCTCAAGCTTCTCCACATCCCTTTCGAATTGTGGATCCCAAAACTGGACGCAGTACTCCAGCTGCGGCCTCACCAAGGCCGAGTACAACGGGAGAATAATGTCCCGGGATCTGCTTGAGAACCATCTATGGATGCAAGCCAGCGTTTTGCTTGCTTTACTAGCTGCAGCATCACACTGAAGGCTCATGTTCATCTTGTGGTCAACCACGACCCCCAAGTCCCTTTCATCTCTAGTGCTAACCAGCGTAGCACCACCCAGCCTATAAGCATGGTACAGGTTTTTCCTCCCAAGGTGGAGAACCTTGCATTTTTCAGCGTTGAACACCATCAGGTTCTCGTCCACCCATTTCATGAGTCTGTCCAGATCCGCCTGGATCAAGGTGTGGATGCTTTACCCCAGAGTTTGGTGTCATCAGCAAACTTGGCCGGTCCACTTCTGCCACCAATGTCCACATCAGTGATGAAGATGTTAAACAGAAGAGGCCCTAGGACAGAGCCTTGTGGGACCCCACTGGTCACGGCGCACCAAGACGATTGGCTCCCAACAACCACCACCCTCTGGGTCCTACCATGGAGCCAGTTCCCCAGCCAGTAGATCGCAGTTAGCCAGTTTAGCCAAGAGGTGATTGTGGGATACCAGATCAAAGGCTTTTTTAAAGTCGAGGTATACAACATTGATCTCTTACCCCTTGTCCAGATGATAGCTCACCTGGTCATAAAAGGAAATGAGATTGGTCAAGCAAGACCTACCCACAACAAACCCACACTGGGTATCCCTCAAGATATTGCCTTCAGCTAGTCTGTTAAGGATGGCCTCCTTGATAATCTTTTCCAAGACCTTCCCCAGGATAGAGGTCAGGCTGATGGGCCTGTAGTTTGCCGGATCTACTTTCCTCCCTTTCTTGAAGATAGGCACCACATTGGCCCTCTTCCAATCATCAGGCACTTCACCAGAGCGCAAAGAGCTCTCAAAGATCCATGCCAGTAGCTGAGCTATGATGCTTGCCAGCTCCCTGAGTACCCGTGGGTGTAACCCATCAGGGACAGCTGACTTGAAGGTATCCAGCCTGTCAAGGTATTCCTTCACGAGGTCAGCTTCAATGGAGGGCAAGGAATCTCCCTCACCTGGGCTTCCCTGACCCATAGTGGGCAGGGCTGTCCCATGGAACTGGTGAAAAACTGATGCAAAGTACCCATTTAGCAAGTTCGCTTTTTCCTGGGCATCAGTTGTCAGTTGCCCCATCTGGTTTAATAGGGGTCCAATGTTGCCCTTGCTTTTCCTCCAGCTTCCCACATATCTGAAAAAGGACTTTTTATTGTCCTTGATATTTGTAGCTAGCTGGAGTTCCATCACAGCCTTGGCTTTTCTGATTTGCTCTCTGCAATTCCGAACTAAAGCAGAGTATTCCTCCTTGGTGGCAGTTCCAGTCCTCCATCCTTTGTAGGTCTTCCTTTTAAGATGCAGGAGATCAACCAATTCCCTGGAGAGCCAATGGAGCTGCTGTGCCCTTTTGCTGCCTGTCCTCCGAGACAGGATGGACTTTGCTTGCGCATCCAGGATTGCTCCCTTAAGGAGCAACCACTTGTCCTGAACTCCCCTCTCCATTGGGTTGTGGCCATTTAGGGCCCCTCTGACAAGTCTCCTTAGCTTGTTGAAGTCAGCTTTCCTGAAGTCGAGGACTTCTGTATTACTGACTGACTTGCCAGCTTTACGGCAGATGATGAAGGTGATCAGTTTATGATCACCCAGCTTCCCTTCAATTGCTAGGTTGCTGATTAGGTCATCCCTGGTTACCAGTATGAAGTCGAGCAGCGCTTTACCTCTCGTCAGCCCATAGACTTCCTGCGTCAGACAGAGGTCATCCACACGAGAGAAAGCTTTGCAACCGCTCGGATTTGGCTGAGCGCTCCTCCCATGAGATATCTGGGTAGTTAAAGTCTCCCATGACAACCACACATTGGGACTGTGCAGCCTCAGTTAATTCCCTGGTGAACTTCTGGTCAAGGTCTTGACTCTGGGGAGGGAGTCTATAGAAGACCCCCATCATAGTATCCCTGTGCCTTGTTCCCCACGGATTATAACAGTGGGTCTCAAGTCGTCCACTGTGGGTGCCAATGTCGACTTGCAGGGACGCGTAGCTTTCCTTGACATAGAGAGCCATGCCCCTCTCCCCCTCATTTTATCCTCTCGATCCCTCATGTACAGGGTATAGCCACCTATACTCATGGTTTAGTCATGGATGGACAATGAGAATACTTATGATCTCCACTGGCAACAGGTTCCCATGGAGAACTTATGTCCAGGGTATAAGTTAGGGTCTTCTCCCTTGTTGAGACTTGGCAGCAGTGGATCAGAGAGGCACAATAAGTCCTATATACTTTTTCTCTGTCTCTACTATACTCAAAAAGAGATCCAAAAGAGGACATTTTTGCTCCACAATGTTTTCCTGGAACATAACTTTAATCTGTGCTCCTATATTTTTTCCTCTCCCTTAAAATAGTAAATAGTAACATGTACTGGTTGGTTCTGTGCATAGTGATCTTAGTTTTTAAAACCACTAATTAGCTAGCAAATTTTAAAACAGTTTTTCTTCTCTTCTCAAATTTTACCGGTTATGCCTGACATTCTTATCAATAAGAGAAAGTATAAATGTTTTAGACACAATAATTAACCATGAATTCTAAGTTCTGCTTACTCTATGCTTGGATCTCAATTTGATCTGTGTATAAAATTATGTCCATTCTTTATAATTTTCTTAATAAAAATATTTAAAAATAAAAATAATTCCACCTACTATTGAAATACAGCCTTTAATTCAAAACTGGGTGTACAATTTGCCATGATGAGCAACAAAGTACAACGATCAAACTAAAACTTCAGAGGAAATGGAGGTATGGCAGGACATAATCATTAAGTAATGTAAATTGGAAGTTAGCCTGGACACAAGGGCTCACATTTACATTTATGATGAATCTGATGATCACAAATATTCAGTTTTTGCTTTCTATTATATACAGAACACATCGCCACCTTTAGTATTTCTTAACTTAGTGTTGGGATACTGATTAAGTATTAATTCAGAAAGAAGAGTGCTACTTGCTGAGTCACCAAAACCACTTGCAGCAACACCTGGGCTTTCCAGTAAATTAGCATTAAACAATCTAGTAGTTACTCCTCATAAAATATACAGTAAACATTTAATTATGAAAGCAATCAGGCAATTAACAAGCATGGTAAAAAAATACCTCTTTTTTTCATTGCAAATCATACCAACCAAAGCCTGAAAATACAATTTACATTTCCAAAATGATGCTTTACAATTTAAAGAATTAGAACATCTCAACAGTGAGACTAAAAGCAAAGAGAAACCTTTTCACAAGATAAAATCATAATCAGTTTGAAACTGACCATATACGGTGCAACTTGCTTAAAACAATTGTAAAGACTGCAGCTGTTTTGATAATACAGGATATAATCTAAGTTATTGTTTTCATACATCCAGTGTGTATATGTGGCAGTCTTACAGCTCAATAAAACAGTAGCTACGAAACAGCTGAAAGATTAGCTAATTGTAAACTGTCAAAAGATGAATAGTCTAACAAAAATCTCCATTGTTCCACTCTTTCCTTGAATGTCAATTTGCATAGTCAAAGAGATGTAACTGCATCTGATCTCTGAAGAATTTCAAAAAACATATTTTTTCACATACAGCCCACACCTTGTTTCAGAAGAGCAGCCTGAATTTAAAAAAAGAGTAAGAAAAGGAAAAAAAAAAAAAAAAAGTTTGTCCTTCCTGGTAACTGAGTAGCAGCAGCTCTTGAGCCAAGCCTGCTGCCAGCCCCATACACCACAGGGGAACTGACCCAGTGTACCGGTTTACTGGGTTTAGGTCTGTGCTCCGAGTTTAACACCGTGAGCTGTCTCCAGCACATTCAGTCTGGCACCATACGCCTGTGTCTGAGCCACATGCTGGGTTGGACTTAGCACACCAAATCCATTCTGAAACCACACCCCAGGTCCAAAGCTATGTGCTGGCAACATGCCAGTTCAGACCTTGCACACTGGCTCCAGGGCTGAGCCCATGCACCAGCCCAATTAATCACATGGGGCCATATCATCTGGGTGGACAATCTCCCCACAGGTCTGGAAAATTGGCAGCAGGAAAGCAGTGGCAGTGTTAATTGCCATGGCTCCCGAAAAGGGGATCCCTTTTCTCGCATATAATGTACATTACATTTTTCACCAGCTGGTTTTGCGGGGGAAAGGTGCAAGTAAATATTAGAAATTATTGTGTTACCACTACTTAGAAAAAGGGTAGTTTTTCAATATTTAACAACTAAAGATTGTTTTTATTTTCATTTTTTTTCATCTAAGCTTCAGGAAGGAATACAGATCTGATGAGTTTATTTACAAGCACACAATAAAATATGTTACTTTCTTTGGATCTGCTATTGAGAACTATTTAAATTTTCTATGATTATATTTGTTTGCCTTTGCCAAACACTGAAAGACTGGTAATAACTTACAGAATAAATTATGAAGTTATAAGAACATAAGAACTACCATTTACTGGGTCAGACCATAGGTTCATCTTGCCCAGTATCCAGTGTCAGAAAAAATGGATGGTGAGGAAAAACGTATTTCTATCCAACTGTACTACACCAATAAACTGAAATAAAGCATATATCTGAAAACATAAATAACTTCTGAACTCACAATTCCATCCTTTCTATGACTGGCTTGAAATCAAAGAGTAAATATAAAAAAATCTATAATTAATACTAAATGTTAAATAATATTTAATTCGAATAAAGCTCTGATTCAGCAAAGCACATCAGCTCGTGCTTCATTTTAAGCACATGAGGAATCATGTTTATTTATGGGAGCATCTGCATAGATGCCTGCCAAGTTAAACTGATAAGAAATGGTTACTACAGACCATATGTACAGTGCTTCAGGATTTGAGATTTAGTGGCTAATTGGCTATAAAAATTTAACTGGCAAGTCAATTTAGACTGTTACTAAACTTAAAAAAAAAGAGTAATCCTACTTTTATTTAAAAACATTAAACATAGGCATTAGTAGGACATAAGTGCATACAGGGATGGATCCTAGAGATGCAAGGGGGTGCAGTCAGCACATGGGCAGTAAGCAGAGCTCGATGGCTTATCAGTGCATCCCCAGAACCCAGGAGTTGAATGACATAGCCTTTTCCCCTGCTGCTGAATATAGTGGTGGGCAAGAGGATGGGGAGACAAGCAGTGGTAGCATTCACCCCCTAGGTTCTGGAGCTATACTAAAGCAGCACCTCTGACAGGTTGGTCAGAGCCATACTCAAGCAGCACTGAAGCCATACTAAAGCAGCAGCTCAAACAGCTCCCTGTGCAAGGACTGTGCAGTCAGCCCTCCCCTCCTGGATCTGCCCATAAGTGGATATGTAATTATTTTGCTGACTAATGGCCTAAATGATTCTTTATCAATTCATATTTATAAGAAAAGAAAATCCTAGCCAAGTGTGGTGTGGGAAGGGTGTGAATTATTATATACTTTAAATGCAATACATGGAATATATAAACTATGAATAGAATAGTCAATAAGGTAAATGAAGTGTTTTAAAGGTGGGGAATGTAAATATATTTGTGCGTTCTCATGTCTGACACAGTCTTATCACATCTCTTTTATTTTTCCAGAGACTTATGTTGTGATCCTCTGTACACAATTATATTCAATAAATAAAATAATACTGTCAACATTTTAAGCCAATTTAAAATCATTTTTATTACCAATTGATTCTTACTAAATATAAACCTTTGGGAAGCTTACTATAATTTGAGCATCCTCAGATTGCTCCTGTATGGTCTGTAAAGCCTTTGCCAGATCTTCATCACCTTCTAGGAGACTAGAGTCATCATCTGCTGGAACCTGAATCAAAACATAAAAGAAGTAAAATTAAAATTAGGATATTGATACAGAATACATCACTTTTTTGTCCAACTGATAATTGTTTCAATCCCTTCAGCATGGGGTAGTAAAGAAAATACAATTTTTTAAAGAAAATATTTGGAGTTGGTGTCATTAAGGAAAGAATTATTGTTGCTTGATGTTGAAATATACACTACAGAGCAGTGGTTCTCAACCTTTTTTGTACCTGGACCCATTTGTAAACATTGCTGGTCAGTCAAAACCCAGTAAATAGTTTAAGCAGAAAACAGCCCTCTGGCGCTGGTGGTGCCCCTCACTCCCAACTAGCTGCCTCCTGCCCCCAGGCCCCAGCCCCTCCAATGTGGGGGGGAAGAGGGG
>NW_017728949.1:11211580-11245130 GCF_001723895.1 Crocodylus porosus | reverse complement strand
GCTCTGGGAGGCAGTCCAGAGTCAAAGTGAAGGCTGCGCGGCTGCCGTGAATGGCGGTCACGGGGCGGGGGGGGGGGGGGGGGGGGGGGGGGGGGGGGGGGGGGGGGGGGGGGGGGGGGGGGGGGGGGGGGGGGGGGGGGGGGGGGGGTGGGGGGGGTGGAGCATGAGGGGCCACAAACAGCCCCTTGCAAACTGAAACTCTACCAAACTGCAGGGGAAAACTCATGATTTCCCACATTTTTCTTGTTTAAAGAAGAATCCATTTTTAAAGTTTGTTTGTGACCCTTTCATATATTCTTGTGACCCACTTTTGGGTTGCGACCGATGGGTTGAGAAACGCTGCTATACAGAAAGAAAGCTCAGTACCAAACCCTGGCCTGGCAGAAGTTCCAGAGACCTGAAGATTTCAAACCTGACCTCAAAAGACTTGATCCAAAGCTCACTGAACTCAATGCAGATCTTTCCAGTCTTGCTTCTGACAAAATGGTGACTGCCATTTTTTAAAAAGGTTAATCACAAGGCTTTTATACAGATCGTGACCTTTGAGCATGAATCACAGAGAACAGAACGCAAATTAAGAAACTGAAAACCAGACCCAAAGAAAGCATAGGTATATGAAATAAATATATCAAATATGTAACTGTATTTAAATAAGCAGGTAAATGAAAGTTCATTACAAATTAGCTGAAATCAGCTAAAATGAATAACTAGTATTTTTCAGAACAAATTATGCAAATACAAGTTTTACTGCTTTGTCATTAGGATCTTATAGTGACTGATGCACATAAAAAAGAAGAGATGGATCATGTACCACAGGTATCACTTAAGACCATCTCCTAAATAGATTACCTCTTCATATTGATAATCATCTTCAGAGTCTTCTGTTATGGTAACCTCTGGATATTTTGTCAAGTCTAAAACAGCTGAAATATGTGGTAAATTCCACAGAATTTAGACAGTTTTTGAAATAACTGCAAAAAAATAAAGCAAAACAAACAAACAAAAACCCAGCTGTCTATAAATCTCAGCTTCTCCCTTGATCTCCATAAAGTCAAACTTCATGTACTCAGGGGTAGCTTCAGCCCTTGGATGCACATACGCAATTCTAATTAAGTTTGGCTTTAGCACTCAGACTTCTTATAACAGGCTTATACAGTATTAAAATATCACCTCTTTTTTTTGCTACCATTAGAAATGAGCTTCTGCTCTTAAACTGTGGGCCAAATTCTGTTCTCAGTTAGAAAGCCATTGCATCATAGAGGCTAACTGCACTGCCTTTAAACCTCTGAGTTAATTTTGCCCTTTCTGAATAGATATTTTTAAGCAGATTTAGAGATATGATATCACAAATGTACATCTGAAAATCCACATTCTGGGACAGAACACAAGTAAATTAAGTACTGAAGCTGCTGTTGGACCCTCAGAACAATTACTGTAGCTGTACAGTAAAAGACCTAAGAGGAACATTCAATTGCATCAGTGAACCTTGTAAAATGTAAAACTTAATTGGAAAATTGTTCATGGCTCCTCTAAATTCACTCCAACCCATCTTTCCTATAGACAAAACAGCGCAGTTTCCTTGAAACAAGAGGCTAAAATAAATATTTCTCATTCTAAATAAACAGGAATTGGCATGTCTCTTGAAAGCGCAACAAATGTGTTTGTTAGTATGGCAAAGGGTTGATTATGTCCTCAAGCATTCAGTTAACACTCATTCATCCTGTGTAAGTTTAGGGAAATATTCATGTTGAGAAACAATTCTGGAAGAAAGCTGGCAATAAATTATGTCATGCATTGTGATTTCATATGGTAACCCCTTTATGTAACACAAGTTAAAATTAAACAAAAGGTTAGGTAAGAGACATATTTTTTGTTTTAATATTCCCAACCAGCTTCCTAGATCTTAGCTCTAGGTGCAAGCAAGTTTTTACTGCTATACTCAGGACAGAAACAATATAGCTACACTAGGATATTCAAATATGCATCCTGTATCAACAAAACAGTCAGCTAAATTCCAAGAAAACTGTTAAGAAATCTCAACTCCCTAGAACATACGTGTTTGGCAACCACGTACTAAACAGAATAAAGAAAGCATACATATCAGATACCAGCTTAATATAAAGTTGGAGAGATCTCTTTTTCTCTTGTAAACCACAAAATAAAGAGAGTAGCCATTGAGTGAATAAGGTCTGATTTTCAGTGATCAGGTCAATGAACAGTTGCACATATCCACCTGCATGACTACGCGGAGTGTATTATGGTAGAGGTTCCCAACTCCTGGGCCACAAAGGGTTGGCTGCCAGTCCACAGGAGGATTGGCTGCCTGACTGGAAGTCCAGAACTGACTGGCATACTGCGGACCGGCAGCAAACCCTTTTCTGTACTGGTCTGCAGTATGCAGGTCCACAGTCACTTCCAGTCCACTGTCTAAAAGGATTGGGAACCACTGTATTATGGCATACATGTATACTGTATATACAAACCAGGTATTTGCAAGAGCTCTTTACAAAATAATCCACTAGCTATGTAAACCTCCAAACTTCTTGTGCAAATTCAGTAACACACTAAAATGGAAATACACAGGCCTACCGATTGAAAGACAGAGCCAGGGACTGGTATATTCAAAAACCTTTTTGCACCTAAGTTTCTCTCTGCAAATCTTTTGTTTTTAATTCTAAGGATTTAGTCCAAAATAGTTTGTCTTTTAATGAGTCTGAGCTTGTTTTTCTTTATTCAAGAAGAAGAAAAACAAGAAAAAAATCCAAACTATTACGTTTTCCTTAACACACTGTTTTCCTTAACACCAGGATAAAACTGCATGAACTTCACTGACTTCAATGGAAGGATTAAGAAGTATGTGCTCAATGTATCTACAAACTTCTGGTAGAGTACCTCAGCAGCATGTCAGGACAGGCATGGAGAACAGTTCCGGTTTGTAAAAGGCTCTTTAAAGCCATCTACTAGCCATCAAGAGCTGTAGCTCTAGACATCCAGGCAGCTGGCTAGGTCCTGAACATCTGTTTCCCCATCTTAGAGACAAATACAAATGTGGCCTCACACAAAGAACTTCCTTTCTTCTTTCTCACCCTAAGAAACAACTTGTAGTGTCTGAAATCTCCGTTCCGTAAACTGGTCCAGGAACCAAGTATTGTGGAGACGGAATGGCAGACACAGCTGCAAGGCCGCTGCTACTGAAGAGTTCACAAGACAGCAAAGGAAGGGAGAAGAGTTCCCCATTCATTGCTGGGTAACAGTGCATCCACTATATGGACAGCAAAGAGCAGAAGAGCCAGGGAAGCCACCTATGCTATGCTAGAAGCAGCAGAAGCAGAAGACCCCTGGAGACAGTCAGGGTAGCGGGAATAGTGACTGGTTAAATTAGTTCCTGAACAGACAGACACATGATAATCCATACTTTTTTCTTCCCCCTCAAGGCCAAATCAGCTCCAGATTCAAACGGGAAAAGCTCAATAGTCAGGTTCCAAAATTTGACCGAGCAGCACTCAAACATCAAGTCTGTGTAGGTCTACCATGGGGCAAGCATCCTTCCTCCCTCCCTCCTCCATTGGTTTGGGGCTTCGGAAACTCCCCAAATCCAGGCAGGCATCCTCTAGGTGCAAATCTGGCCTTGCACCTAGAGGATTGCACTTGGGATTCAGATGCCCTCCCCCGCGGCCCATCTCTCTTGATCAGAGTGAAATCATACAAAACATAGGGCTTGGCAGAGGCCATCCAGCTCAACCCTGTGGTCCAAGCAGGACCACCTGTCTACCCCCACGTTTCTGAACCTGCTCCAACTCAAAGCAACCCCCCAAGGGGCTCAAGGCCCCCCTCAGAAACCATCAGCTCTGCCTCCCCTCTCCCTTGGTGAACATGGGGAAGCCATGGGAGCAACTCTCCTCTTGTAAAGAGCAGCAGGAAACCAGCAGCAGAGCGGGGTGTGCTGGCACTACAGCGGTCTACTACAAATCTCTCGCCCGGCCCTGATGGGGAACCACTGGGCTGTGCCCTGCGGCTCCTCCCCAGGCCCTTGCAGCACGCCCCGTATATTGCACCGCAGCACGTTACGCATATATAGTGCAGTGCAATATATGTTACGTATATTGCACTGCAGCACGTTACGCGTGTTACGTAATGTTACGTGTATTCCAGTGTGGCACATTACCATATATTACGCTGCAGCACGTTACGTATATTGCGCCGCGGCCGGTTACACACATATGTAGTGCAGCGCAATATATGTTACGTATATTGCGCCGCGGCACGTTACGTATATTACGTAGATTGCGCTGTGGCACGTTAACAGGTATCGCGCCGCGGCACGTTACGTTCATTGCTCAATGGACTGGGGCGCCCACCCCGCCCCACTTCCTTCCCCCCTCCGCTAACGGCCTCCCACCGCCCCTCACGGGCGGCGCGGGGAGGATACGCTGCAGGCAGAAGGGCCCCTCCGCTTCGGCCGCCGCCTCCGTGTCCATCGCCGCCCGCTCCCCCGCCGCTCGGGCGGTTGCTAGGGACGCCCGGAGGTATCGCGAGAGCAATTCTCGTCGCCCGCCCCCCTGTTGCTTTCTACCACTCCATTCTGCCAGGAGGCGGTTAGCGAAGCACTGCGGTTGGGGGAGGTGAAAACAGGGACTAGAACAGCCCAACACAACCTTGTTGCCGTGGCAACCGTCGCTGTGGCTGCTCGGCCGGGCTTTCGATGGGACAGCGCCAGTCACGGACCAATCGCCGTGGCGGGGAGAGCCCCCAAGTACCGCCTCCTGTGACGCGTGGCCCGCCCCGTGAGGGCTGGTTCGGGCGCAGGGTCGCGTCCTAAGAGCCAGAGCCTGTCTCTCTGCAGGGTCTGCAGCGCCAGCGCCGCCGACGCAGCCCCAATTCGTGCACCTGCAAAACAGCAGCCGGGGGGTGCCCTTCTCCCCACACCGTGTGAACAGTCAGTGCAGCTCTAACTTACTCTTCCCCCTCATATCTTATTTCTTTGGGTCACCTATTGGAAATAAGGGGAGCTAGTTTATTTCACGGGTGCTGCAGTACCACGGCAGTTGACCCACATAAAGAGCACTGCTTGCAGGAGAGGTGTCCAGCTGGCAGCCCAGTAGCTCCTGCCTGAGCACCACTGCCCCCATTGCTTTGACACTGCAATGCCAGGCTGGCAGATGCCTGGAGTGGCTGGAGCAAGCTCTGAGGCCCTCTCCTGGCACCAAAAATACATTTAATGCGTCAGGCCTCACATCAAGGACATAGCAGTGATTAAACAGATGAGAACAGATTTTTTTTTTTAATTTTAATTAATATATTTTGTATTCCAGGTCAAATCAGCTAAATCAGTTCCAAATCATATCAACTGAGGAGAACTCAGTCGTTCCAAAAACCGTATTGATTGAGCAGGCAGAACTCAATCATTCTGAACACCATGTACGGCGCTACAACTGGCAAGCATCCTCCATCCCAGGCTGTCACCTTGGGACTTCGGATATTCCCAAATCCATTAGCAGGCATCCTGCATGCAGGCCCAAGCCTGGAGGTCCTGGGATTCTGATGCCCCCATTTAATTTGGCTGCTATAGTGGACAGGAACATTTGGCACCCCTGTCTCTTCTGGCTTCTGCTTCCTGCCCTGCTCTTGAGGGCAGGGTGGTGTGATGCAGTGCAAGTGGAGCCTGGGAGAGGCCTGTGATGCCCACAATCTGCAAGCAGCTGTATGGAAAGGAACCAGGCTGCCTGTGCAGCTAGGAGCAAAGAGCAGCAAGCAGCAAGGTGAGGGGAGCAGGGTTGAATTACAGGGAAACTGGGGGAGGGGGAGGGGCTAAGCCCCCCCCATAAGACATGAAAGAACCCCTATAAGATTTGAAAATCATAACCTGGGGAGGTCTCTGATTTTATTAGGGCATTGTGATGCACAGCCTAATTATTTTTGCAGACACCCCATCTCAAGAGTCAAAGTGTAACTTGAACCCTGGCGGGAGGAGTGGGGTACCAGGATGGCGGTCCCCACAGTGTGCAGCCCCTGCAGTATGCAGCCCAGGTGCCTGCAGCCCCTCCACTGCCCGAAAGTTGAACAGCCCTGGTTTACAACATTGCCTGTGTTGTAATATTAGCAGTCTTAAAATGAACTAGCTCTCCCCATTTTCAAGGGTTCTAATAGGTGATCCAAAGGAGCTTTTCCTTCACTATGGCCAGCACTGTTACAGGTAATCCAATGAGATACAAATTAGACAATTACAGTTACAGTCAGTAGTTCACCAGAGTACAGTTAATTTACAAAATAGGTGGTGACATAAAAAGATGCTATGCAGATAATTGTTATGCAGATAACTGAAATTTGTTGCAAGTAAGCAACTAATACACCTATCCAGGACACACAAATCAAGCACATTATAATATGGACTTCCTTGTATTTAGGACTAGAATTCCTGCCTGAGGAATCTCACATAGTGAATGAATGGATCCTAGACAGCTTAATCTGTCAATGTAATCCTGTTCCTGACATGGCTAAGACACGAGGAGCTTTCACCCATTTTTGAAAACGTTGATTGATTTACTAGCTCTTGAAACACACCCCAGGCTAGCTTCCTTGGCATGCTCATCACACAAAATAGTCAGGGATCTTGGGCAGCTGTTTTTGTGCCCCATCTAAATGGGCACCAGTGGCCCACCCATTTCTATGCTACTGAGGACAAGTAACCAGCAGTTCTAAAGCTCTGCCAGGCACCAGCTGCAATATTGACAACTGTTCTATTTAGTCTCTGATCTTGATATTGAATATTTCTTAAAACCCCAGGGCATCCAATTACATGATTATATGAAAATCTCAGCTTTTATTTAAAAATTAGCTTCTGGTCCTCATGGTTTGAGGAAAAAACTAGATAATATGTACCCTACAGCTTCAATAATCAGAAGGCAAACAACACGAACTCTAAGTATGTAATTGGCTTAAATGACTTTGTCTTTTGTTATCATTATTATCATTAATAATAATAATAATAATAATAATGGTGATGATAATAATTTGAGTGCTTCAGACTGAAACACTGAAATACTTCACGGCATAGCTTCTTTCCTATGATTCTATTCTAAATAATACTTCGTTTTGCACTTTTATAAAAAACTTTTCTGCTCCAAGCTCATTATAGGTACTCAGTAATTATTAGTGAATGGTAGTTAGAGTTTTATGCTCCTTTTATAAGTAAACTGTCACAAACTAGCTATGAATTTTTCACCAAGAATCTTATAGTGAGTCACTGGCTGAGCCAAGAAAAGAGCCTATGAGTCATTCTGATTTGTAGATGATTTTTTAAAACCAATTTGTAGTTTTATTTTTGGTGACCTTTTATATAGATTATCATATTGCCTGGAAAGAAGGAACGAAAAACAGAGAAAAAATAAACTTCTAGTGCTTACACTTTATAGACTAGAGCTAATTATCCCTTTAGAGAAAGTAAAAACTTTGTAGCTGAAACAGATGTCCTGAATCTTATATTACACTTCACACTATACCTGAGGGGATTATTTGTTCAAATTAAGTTCCTATAGTATGCGATTTCTCTTAAGTTTAATTAAGGGAAGAGCAAGAATGTTGAGGTCACTGTTATGTACAGTCTCCTCAAATATACAGTATATTATAAATTACCAAGCCTAATGACTTCTTCCTGCTCTTAAATTACTACTGGTATGAGACCAAGGTCCTTTAGAGTCAATGGGAATCTTTTAATTGAATTCACAGGTTTGAGAAAAGACCCAGAGGACCTAGTTCTAAATTCATACCGACTGAATGAAAATTACACACACAGGGTTACAGGATCACTTGGGCACACAAAAGTTATTGAATTTGTGTACAATACCTGAAAAGACAAATCCTAATATCTCTCTGAAAACATGTATTAAAGAAACTGCTAATAGTCAACCACAGAAGAGAAATACTGATTTTACTAGCCAGGTCTAGGAATTCCTCAGGCAATAAAATATACAGACTGAGGATCGCACAAATCCGAGGTAAGGAAAAAAACCTCAACATATACATATCACATCATCAAATCGAGGTTTCCTCAAATTAAGATTATAATCACGAAATAGGATGCCACACAATAAGATGTGAGAAACAAAATGCTAAATTAGCAAGCTTGCTCAGTGGGCTGGCTGCCCTTTTTATTTGCAGAGGCAGAAATGTTACGAGATGTGCAGTTTCAATATCTCTGAACAGTGATGTAACAGCCTGTGTTTTTTTCTGAGGACTTTGCTACAGTGTCTTACAACAGTAGTAGGGAAGTGGTGGTTATATTGTTTACTGCTCCTTGGCCTCCTAGCTGGATGTTTTCCTTAAGTAAATCTTACAATTCCTTTAGTCCCAGAAATTCTGAATGTAGTCTATGATACTGTTTTTATTTTGCTTCTCTGCAGGAGAATAGTTTCATTTTTCCCTAAGGCAAGAAGTGATTTGGTCTGGTAGGTGGTTCTTGCATTTCTTTTCTCTAAATCCGGTCTGAGGATGCAACCTCAGATTGGGGGAGCAGTAAATTAAGAATACAGATTACTGATACTTAATCACTTGTCTTTGTGTACAAGCAAGCAGTGGGTATGTCTACACATGCAGTTAATGCACATAAATAAACTCTGGAGTTTATTGCTCCCAGGCGCTGCATATTCATGTCCATCTGGGACCACAGCATGTTGAACCAGGTTGGAGCAGCCCTGGCTAGCAAGGGGCTCACAGGCCTGCCTGCCAGCCTAGGGCTGCTCCCCCTGGCTCAGCATGCTGTAGAGGGGCTGGGTGGGGCACGACAGTGCTTCATTGCAGACCTAGCCAGGAGGCAGTCCCTGCACTGAAGCATCCTCATGCCCCAGCCAGCCAGGGCAGCAGCTACACTTATCTTCAAGAGGAGACTGGATAGGCACCTGGCTGGGTTCTTGTGACCCCTGCCACCCCCAGTGCTCCTTCCTGCCCATGGCAGGGGGTCAGACTAGATGATCTGTCTAGGTCCCTTCTGACTCAATGATTCTATAATTCTATGATACACATGCGACACTGCAGAGTAAATTTGTTTATTCCAGCCTAAGAGGGGTACACATATAGATATGCAATGTTTACTGCACAGCGAATTTGTCTACTGTTCAGTAAATGTCTCATGCAGACATGCCCAAAATGTGCTTCAATACAACCAAATATGAGAGCCTACCTCTTAGGACTAAAGAACGCAGGTCATTATTACATAGCACTCCATCTTGGGACCCAGTAAATGCTAGTTAAAGATAATGCCAAGATAATCAGATGAACATGAGCTCTCAGTGTGATTTGTGTGGCCAAAAAGGCTAATGTATAAACAAAACAATGTAGAGTTGTAGCAATGAAGTTATGTATGAATATGAGCCGGCAGTGCAACTCTGTTGCCAGCAGGACAAATAATACTCTGGCATGCATCAATCAGCACATCTCCAGGAAGACCAAGGAGGTGATTCTTCCTCCCTACTTGGCTCTGGTGAGACCCCAACTGGAGTACTGCATCCAGTTCTGGGCACCACACTTTAACAAGGATGTGGTACAACTTGAGAGAGTCCAGAGAAGGGCCACCCATATGATTAGGAGCTTGCATGGCAAGCCATACAAAGGTAAGGCAGAGGGACCTAGGACTCTTGAGCTGAAAAAGAGAAAGCTGAGAAGGAACTTGGTAGCAGTTTACCACTACATCAGGGGAGTGCATCAGGGACTCAGTAAACAACTGTTCACCAGGGTGTCCTTGGGGAGAACCAGGAGTAATGGCCACAAACTCCTGGAAGACCTTTTCAGGCTCAACATTAGGAAAAACTTCCTCACAGTCAGGGTGTCCAGACTGTGGAATTAGCTCCCTCCAGAGGTATTGCGATTCCCTACCCTGGAAATCTTCAAGAAGAGACTGTATAGTCATGTTGCTGGGGTTACCTGACCCCACCTGTCTTTCCTGCCTGGTGCAGGGGGCTGGACCTGGTGATCTTCCAAGGTCTCTTCCAGGCTTATGATCTATGAATCTATGAATCAGTCCATATTCTCTCTATATTTGGCATAAGTACAATCACTATTGGAATACCACGTACATTTCTAGTGTAGAGAATTCAAGGAGACTAACTGGAATGTGTTCAGGAATGGATTGAAAGAAATGCCATAAGTGTGAGTGCAGCTGAACTACCCTAGATAAACAGAAGTTAGAGTTCAGGAGACAACAAACAACACTGGGTTGCCAAGTCAAAGGGCAAAGAAAAGGAAAACGCCAGGTTCCAAAGGGAATAGCCAAGGCATCAAGCCTTGGGGCAAAAGCTGGAATCTGGAAGCCAGAATGTAAGATAAGACAGGAGCCAGAGACTGGAGATAAATTAAAGTCCAGGAATAAAGGCAGAAGCCGGAGACAAGGTGAAGAATTGTATCCAGGCTGAAGTTGGTTTACAGATTGGAAACAGTGAATTGTACAGCAAAGATGAGCTGCTAGGGGAGTTCCTTAAGTGTAAGCCAGAAACAGGAGGGCTGAGAAGGAACCAGCTTGAACCCAGCTGAGCCAGTTAGATCATTCAGGTAATACATGGACTTAACTGTTACAACAAGAAATATTAAAGGATTGGCATACATATATGCATAAAATACATGAATGTTTCAAGGATTTCAATCTATATCATTTCTTGAAAGAGGTATCTAAGGAGAGACTTATTTAAAGTCTATAACGTAATAGGGAGCAAAAGGTTGACAGTAGATTACTACAATTTAGTAGACAGTTATAAGAATCAATGACTGAAAGTTGAAGTTAGGCACATTGACACTAGAAAAAAGGTGCAATTTTTTAAAACTAAAGGTCCAATTATCTATTGGACTGTCTTCCATGTGTTATGGTGAATTTTGCTTCACTGGAAATGTGTAAATCAAAATGTGATATTTTCTCAAAAGATATGCGCTAGTACAAATATAAATTAATTCAATGAAGTCCGACAGCCTGTCTTTTAGAGGAGGTCTGATCTAGATCACTACAATGTTCTTGTTTGCCCCAAGTCTGTAAAAAAAATTGAGACATAAGCAAGCCATAAGATGGAGCTTATCCCAAAAATATTTTTTAAAAATAAGTTATTTGAGCATCTATTCTGCAACCTAATCACTGTGATTGTTTTGCTCTAACTGGCTGAAGGATTTTATTTTTTTTTGCTTGGATACTGCTGAGAAGCTTTGCTTATCTGTTTATGATGTGAACTGCTTCTGACATCAAGTCATTATTACATGGCTGCCATCATTTCCCAATAATCTTCTGTCGATATACATCACAAATCAACTTTGATTTATTTTCTGAGTTGAGAACTGCCTATTAAAATACATTATACTTAATTATTTGATTATAGCAATTCCAAATTCCAAATGCTAATGACTAGAGACAGACTTACCCTGGTTTACAGTCTAGGCAATCTAAAGTTATATTTGAGTTATAAATGATAATCTTGTTCTTAGACAGCAGTCACAAAAGTTGTTATCCTGTCCTACAATCTCTTTAGGTATGGAAATACTATCCATTTGTAGCTTCAGACTTCAGTTAGGTTGATATATTTATCCTCTAGAAGGGTGAACTAAAGCTTTTATTTAAGCTTTCAACCTATCACGCCACTCATTGGAGAAGCCTAGGACTTGCTTTCCATTCTGAAAAAGAGGCCCAGTCCCCTTTCCAGTGAAGTCAGTGAGAATCTTGACACTAATTTAGTAGGTGCAGAAACAAGACTATAGAGTCTATCCAAGCTACTTTAATTTCCTCTCTGGAAAATAGTATCTTATGCATATAGTAGCAATAAGCTTGGCAGTTTTTACAGAAATAAAAAGGTCTTAATAATATGTCTCTGGAGAGAGAGTCCTAGAAAATATTCTAATATAATAAAAGTCTTACTCTGTCTGTCTGTCTGTAATGCTTTATTCACACTCTGGTTGGTAGTCTCAGTAGCCAATCACAATACTGACTGAAACAGCCAGAGTGCTCTGGACAGACGAACACACATGGCAGAGTGCTGACATGAGGGCGGGGACAGAGGGGACAGACTGGGGGGGCCTCCCCTCAGCCCTGTTCCTTGGAAGCAGTAGCGCAGCACTGACCATGTCCCCTCCCCCCCACTCTGGTCCTGGCGCTGCCACCGCCAGGCCCCAACAAAAGCCAGCAGAGAGGGGGAGGGAAGCGGGAAGGGGGGCCACAGTGGTGGCAGGGTGAATGCACGGAATGAGATGCAGGATGGGGCTCACGGGGCCGGAGGCAGAGCAATGGCAGCACAGAGTTGGCGAGTGGCAGCACCCTGTCCCCCCGCAGGCCCTCTCCCCACCCCCAACATTCTTGGCAGGCATTTGGCTAGTTTGTTAATAAGTTCCATTGTTGAAATCATATTCACTTCTTCAGGGTTACAAATTGATTATGTACATATACTGTTACAGTATGCACATACCTTTCAATTAAATTGATATAAATCTTTTGCTTTCCCACATTGTTCAGTCTGTAACAGTTTTATACTCATAAACCCAATCCAATTCAGCATTATCTAGTTTTAGATTTAGAAGAAGCTTACACGCAGATGTTTCTCATCTTTTATTCTCTTATTAGCATTAATGGCTAGCAGACATATGTGCCATATTTGAGTGTGATTGTGTGAGCATAACCTGGGTGGCAGCCCAATAGTTGCCACCCCTGCCCAAGTATCAGGGATGCTTTGGTAAGAGTGGGGCAGGGCTTCTGGCCAGCACCATTTTACTTTCCAGCTGGCCCCTGCTCCCCATGGAGCACCCCATGGTCCCAAGAAGGTCTAACACTTAACTTTTTTAACTATTTACACTATATTTACAAAACAAGAATAATAGGAAAGGTTATTTACAAGTGAACTTAAATGGCATAACCAGAATCACAAAACAAACCAGAATGCATTAGTCAGCCCTTGACTCAAGAACCACAGGTAGGGTAACTGGCTGCAACAGTGTAGGCTCTTCTGGTCTGCAGCAATCAAATTGCATCAAACCCCAACCCCCACAAAGAGGTTGAAGGGTGACCCTCCGTGGCAACCAAAAAAACAAGCAACAAGCACCAGAGTAGGTTTCTGCAGCAATCAACATGACCCAAGCACAAAGCTCAGGGAATCCACCCAATGACAATCAGCTGCAGAATAAGGGACAGGACTGAGTCCCCTCTGGGGCAGTCAGTGGCAGAGGGTCAGCAGCACAGGCAGCTCCCAGGGGTCGTTGCTCTAAACCCCTGCTTCAGACGACTGGCCGGGTGCCCCACACTCCTCGCAGCTCGCAAAACCCACTCCAAGTGCTGGCCTGTGCCCCGAGTTCCCAGGGACCCTTGTCCTGGCACTCTGCCACTCCTCAGGATCCCAGTGCCTTGCCTGCTGCTGTTCCGTGTCACCAGGGAAGGTAAGGGGTTTCCTCAACTCACCGGCCCAGCTGCCTGCTCCAGATAAGGATGCCACCTGCACTCTTGGCCGCCGCTTCTTCTCTGTGGTGGAGTGGGGGGCCGACTGCCACCCCTAGTCTCCGGGACACCTGGTACATCCAGCACACTCCGATGGGGTCTCAGGGCACCAGCTCTCTGCCCTAAGCTCTGGCTGCTGCTGCCTCTCTCCTGCAGGGCTGGAGGCACAGCCAACTGCCATTGCCTTCTTCTCCCAGGTCCTTCGAGGCTCTTCAGAGGGATCTCTCTGCTCTGTCTGCTGGGTCAGCTCACACCAGCCCTTCTTAGTCCTCCTGCATCGTTCCCTGGAGTCACTGTAAGCAGCCCCCCATGCCAGTTAGTCTGCTGCTTTTATCCCCTCTGGCAGTCCCTCTCTGGCTTGCAACCAGCCAACCAGGGCTCAGGGTGGCTGGCCCCCAACTCCAGCCATTCCCCTTCCACGCGAATGAGGGGATTGAAAACCCCTTCTTTTGACTGGCTTCTCCTTTTCCACGAGGCAGGATTCCCCTGCTCCCCCCTTGGGGTCACTCAGAGTTCACTGGCACTGTTTCTAGCCCATGTTAAGTATCTCAGGCCAATCTGGTGAGCCCACATTGGCAGTCTGTTACATAAGTTTAGCTACCCTGGGTGGGAGCATATCAAGGTAATCGCAACTGGTACTGTATACAATACCACAACTAGATGCAACAGCAAATTTAAAATGTCAGTAACAGTCTAACAGTAACTATCCCCACGCATCTTCCCCCACCGCAAAAAACCAAAACACATTCTGCTAGTGATAAGTCATGATACCTTACCTTGTCTAGTTAAGGTAGCTCATTCTGAACTTGTTCATATTGTCAAAATAGCAATTTTTGCCTCATTACATATTAGGGTGGCAAGCAGCTTGATTATATTACTATAATTTAACACTTTTAAAATCATCTTGTGATTATGATGGCTAAATCATTTAGTGAGCAGAGGAATACCTAAAGCCTTTAAAAATCTAGGTCCCAAAAGCTCAAATTATTAAATAGATGGCATTGTCTTTGTTTTGTCCTGCAGTAGAGCCTGTGACGTATTGGCCTTTATTCTGTTTTCATACATTTAATAGAATAAACATGGACCCATTCTTTTTACCCTTAAGACTCCAATATGCACAATCTCTTCTTAAAGGGAAAGTTGTAGTCAGATTCTTCTGAGAAACAAATTTTCCTTTCCACATGAATCAGTGTACACTTGTCAACTTTTTCTACCCCCATCAACAGTCATTTTTATAATTAGTGCTAGTCTTGGATACGAGCTTTCAGTCATTTAGTTCAGGAGCCAATGTAGGGTTTTTTAAGAACTCCCTTATTTTAGCTTTTTAGCTTGTATGTTCTGTTTCTACCTTATCCCAGTATCATATCTCTATGATAGGCCACATACACCCACTACACAATATTTTGCTTAATAACATTCACTCTATAGGACTGCACATTGGGCTATAAGTAGATCTGGTCCCATATTTATATATACACTCTAAATTTGATATGACAACTCAAATATTTTTGACCATGACAGAGTCATGTAGATGAGATATAATTACATAGAGAAAGACTTTATATGACATTCTAGGGGGAAAAAATGCTTGAAGAACTAGGATGGTCTCAGAATCTATTCATTCTGATACTGGTATTCTGAAGCTCCAAAAACTGCAGCCTCCATATCTTCTACAGTTGTTGCTTTTGCACTTTTGGGGGGAAATTTGGGCAGGTGGAACATCCTGGATCTTCATACACCAATATGAGAGTAATGTGATGGTTACATAAAAAATGAAGAAGGGAGGTGACTAACATTCATCTTTTTTTAATTGGCCTAACCATATATCCTACAAGTAAGTACTGATTTTTTTAACATAAATATATTTTAATAGTGTTGATTATTTGTCTGTGATCATTAGAAGGTAACATCCCACATCTTTTGCTGTTAAATTTAGTTAACATGCTGCAAGGGCTATATCAGTTACCACAAGTAACCTATTAACCACAAAGCAGATAAACATGCACTCTTATTAAGTGATACATTTTTATTTATACTAAATAAAAAGGTTACAGAAAAGACAATCACAAATACTTATAATTAATAAATACCCATAATTGATATATACAAAAAGCAGCATTGCCTAATTCATTGCTTAAATAATATATAGGCAAGAATTATAACTCCCTCATGTTATGGTTATGACATATCACCCCTTCCTTGAACCTGTGAACAGAAAATCCTCAAACAATTGCAACCCATACTAGAAAGAGACCCTATTCTTAAAGAGATCTTCCTAGAGCCACCCATCCTAGCCTTCAAACAAGCACCGAACCTTGCTAACCTCATCACCAGAAGCAAACTTCCTCAGGCCCAGAACACAAGTGGATCCAGACCAGGCCATGACAAGAAGTGCAAAACCTGCCAACACATCTCCCTCACCCCCCACAATTACTAAACCCCACAACAGAGCCATCAGCATTCCCAGATCTTACAGCTGCACCTCCAGAAATGTAATACATCTCATCCAATGCACCAAATGCCCTGATGGAAAATACGTAGGAGAGACCAAACAGGAACTGCCCACCAGAATGAACGCACACCAAAAATCTGTCAAAGACAGGCATACCCAATAACCTGTGGGGGCACATTTCTCCCAAGAAAACCACTCCCTCTCCAATCTCCCAGTCTGATCCTCAAAGGGAACTTACAAAACGCTTCCCAGAGAAAAGCCTATGAACTCCACTTCATCAAGCTCCTGGATACTAAAAATCATGGACTAAATATAGACATTGGATTTATGACACATTATAACCTGCCTGACATCTGACTCCCTAGGTATCTTCTCCACTTCCCCCCCAGCCCCAGCCTGTCTCTCACCCACTGACTCCTCAATCTACATTTTCACTGACTAGCCCAGCCTTCGGCTGCTTTACTTTTCATTCCATCCAGGAAGAGCACACACCAACTGCTGAAAATTCCTTAGCCTGACAAAGGCTTTTTGAACCCAAAAGCTTGCTTAAAAATTGTTTTCCAAATACTTAAGTTGGTCTGATAAAAGATATCAGATTCACCCAAAGAACTTTGTCTGCCTTATGTCCTTAGATCAACACATCTACAACCTACACCCCTGTAACTCCCTCATGTGACACAAAGAAGGAATGGTTAATAGCAAAACTAACAGAAATGAGGTTTAGTTAAAATGTAGTTAACATCCATGTTTTCAGGCATCTCTAACCCAACTAAAGCACCTTCATTTTGGAAGTCTCATCCCAATGCTGTCTGGGTGCTCACACTCCAGACTCCTTCTGGCTGGTTCCCTGATGCCCTTTCCCTTCTAACTGTGCTGTCTTCTAGACATGTATTGATATACTGATTTTCCAACACTGATCATTTCAACAGATGTTACATATACATAAAATGCATTAAAAATCCAGCTAAATCATTTCAATTTCATAGAATCATAGAAAATTATGGTTGGAAAGGACCTCAGGAGGTCATCTAGTCCAACCCCCTACTCAAAGCAGGACGATCCCCAACTAGATCGTCCCAACCAAGGTTTTGTCTATCTGGGTCTTAAAAACCTTCAAGGATGGAAAGTCCATCACCAATCTGCTCCAGTGCTTTGCTATCCTCCTCATGAGAAAGTTTTTGCTTATATCAAGTACACAAGAAGGACAAACTGTTGGCTCATAGTCAGCTTATTGTCCACTATAACCCCCAGGTCCTTTACTGCAGGACCTGTAGAAATTTGTTTTCATTCTACACCTGGCCCTTTTCCTAGCCCCATCCAAACCCCAAGCAGATCCCCCTCCTTCCTCAATATCATTCACCATTAATTTTCAACTAATTTATTCCAAAGCTCCCCATTATGGTTGCTGTTTTGACATTCTCCTTGATTGAACTCACCTTTTCTTTCCTTGATTTTTCTACCCTGGTCACATATATTCTTAGATTCTTCAGGCAACACCTTAAGAAGCAAACAGTTTATCATAATGTATCTGTTCACAGGCATTCCTAATAGAAGCCTAGAACACACTGTGTATCTCTGAGGGAAACATTCTGAAAAATCGAAAAGAATGAATGAATCAGTCTGACACTGCTGAACAAGGAATCTATGATGAATTTTGTAGGACATTGGCAAAGTCAGGAGAGCTAACTTGGAGGAACAACAACTTTTATTGAGTATTGGAGTACCTATTAAAACTTTATAGAGAGACTCCAGTCAGCTGTTTTGGCTAAAGTTCAAGTTGGAATTTAGATGTCCCATAGCTGATTTGTTTATTCTTAGCCAACTTCCATTTTGTCACATAATTTTGCCAAAATCCAAGTGATTAATGTGCCAGATCCTCAATCTTCATAAATCATCTTAACTCAGCTGAAGTCAACATAGCTATGACAGTGTAAACTGCTTGAACATACAGCTGATGGTATATAAAGAAAGTCAGATTATGGAGTGCAAAAAAGATAGCTATCTTCCTATCTTCCTGCTTCTTATTATTAACAAACTGTAGGGTTTAGAGCAGTGATTCTGGTTTTGTATAATACATGAGAATTTTCAGTAGCATTTTTCATATAACACGTTGATGCATGCTATTGATTATAGCTTGTGTGGGTGGATGAAACACTATGTGGTTTTCATTTTCACATCTCTTTGATGAAAGCTATAGTACAATATATTGATACTATATATGACTTCTTAAATGTCAAACCTCTGCTTTGTGGTTTCATAATATTTTGTTTAACTGTTGAAATGACACAAAGTGGAAATCTAAAAATGTTAAATTTAAGCTCTTCAGGTTTGGCTTCCTATCTTATACAATTTATAATATGGTAAAAAAAAAATTGACCTATGAAAGTATTTTATGCAGCAGCACAAGAAATAGTAGAGATTCAACCTCCCTTAAGCGCTCTGTTAATAACTTAGGCCCAGATCCACAAAATTAGGATTAGAGCACCTAATATATGAGACTTAAGCAGAATTTAGGCACTTCAATCTAAGACTTTCATTTTAGAAATGGTTTTACAGAATTTTTACAAAACAGTAGTGGTGGGGGCCAGGCAGGCAGGTTAACCCTTCTCTGACTGCTCCCCTGAGACAGACCGTGGGCAGTCACAAATAAACCAGGGGGAGGGGCAGTGGATATGGGGTGCTGGAGAGGGTGGCAGGGAACAGTAGACATAATCTAGGCCAGTGGGAGTGGCAGGACAGGTGGGGTGTTTAGTGGCTATAGCCTAGAGTGGCTACACCTTAGTGTAACATGAGCTGAGTATCACAGATCAGAGATAATCCTGCC
Organism: Crocodylus porosus; assembly: GCF_001723895.1. NCBI lineage: Eukaryota > Metazoa > Chordata > Crocodylia > Crocodylidae > Crocodylus > Crocodylus porosus. The sequence goes on along the minus strand of NW_017728949.1, from coordinate 11,226,410 downwards.
CTGGAGTAGCATAACTTTGAACCACCCAACAAGTGCTTAAAACTAGATTAAGGTGTTAATGTGCAGACAGTCCAGAGGTTAAAGGCTCCAGGAACTGCCCAAAACTACCATGCAATAAGGCCCTCACCCACAAGAGGAATCAAAATGTAGTGCTTTAGGTTGTACTCACTTTCTACTCACCTTTATTTTAGAATAAGTGTTCTTATTTATATCTAAGCAAAACTCTTTTTTTGTTCCTGATAGCAGCTGCTGCACCATGACTGCTATCTGCTGCTCCTTTTGTCTAGACATTTGATAAGTCTCTTGAGCAATGTAAGTATGGCTATTGATTTCTATTCATAAGAGAAATGCACCCTTCCTTCTCAACAGTCAGTGCTATTGATATGCCTTACTTCTGTTTATGCATTTGACTTGTCTTCTTCACATTTAGAAGCTTACATTTGCCTTTGTTTAATTTCTTCTTGTCATCTATAGTCCAGATCCATTTAAATTTAAATCTTATTCTCCAAACTATTTGCAACTGCTCCCAGTTGCACAGGGAAATCTTGACTCACAGATTTGATCAATATATTCTCTGTCCCTGGATACAGTTAAATTAAAATGTTAAACAGCACTGGATCCAGAACAGACCCTGTGAAACCTCACATGTGACCTCATGCCAGTATTTCACCAGTCCTGTCATAGTTATTCTTTGCTTGCAACCAATTATGTATCTACCTCATGAAATTCTACCTAATCCGCGTTTCCCCAGGTTATGGCATGAGGAACTATATCAAAAGGCTTAATAAATATTAATGAAGTATGCAGAAAGTTGCTTGCACAATATGATCTCTGTGGCCACTGCTACCTTTTGCAAAATGCTACATAGCTGTTGAATTGAAAGAACAAATAGGTAAGAATGGGAGAGAAATTTGAGAGAAGATTCACTATTCAATACAGTTGTTATTTCCGCTCAATTCAGATTACTAACCATGTAAAAATCAAGATTGTTACAGAACATCATTCTTGGTCATCTTTGGATTTGGGGCTTGACTAAAAAAGGTCATAAATTACAGTCAGAGTTTTACAACCTATGGCTGTCTGTCCATAATTTCATTAGTGATGAGTGGAGCAAATACAGCAGTAACAGGCAAACTTTTCATGAGTCTAGCCAAAGAGCCACATAGTTGGGCACATTAGTTCCTGCACATTTTCAGCCTTTGCATCTTTGTACTTAATGTTTTTTCTACCCACATGATTACCAGATAATTCCCAGAGACTAAGAAGGACACATCCAAAACACTGCTGTTTGGTTAAGCTGCTCTCTGCTATGAACCTTAAAAAGGAAAGGAAACAGAGCTAGCCTTAGGGAAAATGGCCCCTGGCAAATTTGTATTTTGGAATACCCATCCACAGCACCACTCTCCACAAGTCAGCAGTGCTGCTGCAGGCAGAGGCAGATGGGCAGAGGTGTGGGGTGCAGTCTAGCAGGGAGGCAGAGTGGTGTGGTGCTGCTACTCACACTGCCCAGCCTGGCTCCTCCTAAGCAGCGGTGGGGGGAGTGGGATGGGCTGAGCAAAGCATCTCTCCTCCTGTAGGGTGGGGTGGGAGGAGAGAAAGTGCTAGTGTGTGTGGAGTGGGGGGCACCCCATAGACAATCGCCTACATTGCCCACCCCTAAGGCCAGCTCTGAAGGGAACACTTCCATTCTTACAGAAAAAATAAGTTGGTCTGATTAAAGAGCCAGCTCAATTAACTATTTTTTACTCCTTTACTGACAAATGCTAGGCATAGGACACTAAATACTCTTATTGATTGTTCCACTATATATTAAAATGTTTAATATTTCTGTAGTCATTTTAGTACTATTATAAATGTGTATCTTGCTTAAACTATATATTGATTTGCACAATCAAAATAATATTTAACTGTTTACATATGTTGCTTCTGAAGTCAGAAATACCAATTAAGAGCTTTTAAAATAAAATGCCCAGATTATTAAGATAAAACTTCTGTCACTTCATAGCAGAGAAACCAATTGTTTGGGTTTTTTTGTTTTGTTTTGTTTTTAACCAGAGACACCAAATATTTAAGACCTAGCATAAGAAGGGTTGAAGAAACATTCAACTTTGTGCTGCTAACATTTATCTGAAATCAATATGCGTCACAAATAAAACATACTGAATGTAATACCAACCAACAGATATTAAAACTTTAATGGCAAATGTTGCATCCTAGCTGAAAGGCCAAGAAGCACTATTCTAAACAAGCTCCAAGAACAGAAAAAGCAAAATGAGTTTCTGCAAGAAGTTTTTAGGTATGCAGTCCCTAATTCTGGAAACTTAAGACATTGGTTTCCATCATTCAAGGCACAAGTTCCTTCCCTCTGTTTCCCCAGCTATATTAACCTGCCAGATTGAATACTGTCTGGAACAAAATTCAAAGTTAGAATGCATGCAAAGTGAAAGGTAAAAACCAGAAAGATTCTTACGCACACTTAATCTTCCTGAGGCTTACCTTTGGGAAGACCAAGCCATTTTTATCGTGGTTGAACATTACCCAGTAAACAGTTTTCCCATTATTTCTTCAAGAAAACATATTGGTATCATAATATCATCTATCCTGCATAAACCTATCATAAACAAGCATAGAGGAATGTACTATATTCATAGAGTACTGATATTTTTCAGTTCATCACAAGTGTAAGTATCACTTTCATCCCGATGAACTTCAGAAACTATTACAAGCTAAATGGAACTCCTCAGTGTAAAACTGCTGCTGGAATCAACTGAAGTTCTTACAGAATAAGATCCTTAGTATAGGAGATGTTGGAGAAATTTCTTTTGGCATCTCTAACCCAATAAATGGTAAATGCCAGGGAGGATATTGAATAGGGGATGGGTTTTGTTTTTTGGTTTTAATGCTCTCCTTGTTTAGCATCCACTTTTGCCATTGTTGGAAACAGGATACTGGGCTAGATGGACTATTGTTCTTATGTTCTTATATGCCTACCAATTGACAGTTTTACAGAATAAGACCCTCAGTATAGGAGTTAACTCATACACACACCTGAACCCACCCAAGTCCAGTACTCTTCTGAGTGAAATTTAAGTACTTAACACTGGAACTGCCACACAGTACAGGAAGGAAAGAAAAATACCATATCAGCATATACATACTTTAGAGGTCAGCACTTGTACTCATTGAAGACAAGTGATAAAAGTCAAGCCAGATTAGGCATTAAACTATATAACTGTTTTCTCAACTAACTCTGTTCATGCAAATAAAGGTAATTCTACTAAATTAGAATACTCCTTTCTTCCTCTGAAATGGTGTTAAGTCATTTCATCCACCAACCCTGGCTCTATATAAAATCCTCTTTTAGTTCTTCACAGGGTTTTGGGAAGGGATTGAGCAGAGAACATACTAGCTCTACCCAAACTGGACAGATCTCCATGTGGATAACTGAGCAGAAGTAAACTATTTTTGTAAGTGTTGCATCTGACAGTCTTCTCCATGTCTGCTACTAAGGGCAGGATGTGACCAATGGCTATTCAACTCTGAGTGCAACAAATAAATGTAGCCGACAGCACAGGACAGCTCCATCCTCCAATAAATTGGGGTGCCTTGCTTCCTTGCCCAGTTGGTGACCCCCAAATTCCTTCTATTAAAGAGGATAGTTGCCTGACCTCATAGGAGGGTGACTGCTGTATAATAAGACCCCTGTGTATGTCTACCAAAAGTCTTACTTGGATTGTCCATCAAAACCCATGGTGTCATACCAGTTTGGTTCCTCCTGAAACCAGACATACTTTGCCAGTTCCACTTGCTGTACTAGAAAACTTTTCAATGTACTTTTCTCATTGGTTCCCACCTAGATTTCTCAGTAATCTAGCCCATGCAGTCACTCATACTGACATATGGGTAGGTCATGTGTGTCAAATATGCCCATCTCATCTTCCAGTAGAAAATCTTTAATACTTCAGAAAATAATAATCTTGTTCTACAGTCAACCTAGCAAGTACTTTGCACCTAACAAGGAGCTCCTGAATTTTGTAAGACACGTTGGCTACAGAATTAACAATTTATAAGTATAATGTGGACAGGTGTTGCAGACTTCTTATAGTCATTTTATGAAAGTGGGCTGTTGGCAAATCTACTTCTGCTGAAATCAATGGGACCTTTGCTATTATCCTGAATGGGAGCAAGAGATTGGATGTAGCCAACAAATTGTAAGAATCTCTTTCTTTTGCATAGTTCTCAGTCATCAGTCATCATGTTATGTTATTAGGTCTTGAGATATTTATTATTATTTCTCTTAATCTCCACAGGAATTGTGATTTGTATGCAATATCTAAATAGATTGAGAGATAAAATTGCTTGGGAAATTTGGACACAAGTAAAATAACTGGCTTCCAGTGATCTTAGTTTTCTTTCCCAAACCAGTAATGCCAAATAAATTCATGGAGAGATCTATTTTCTTACTATCCATGTATGAAATTCTATTTCATAGCAATATTAAGAAAATTCAGGGCCTTTGTTCCTTTACATGAATGTGGTGTGCTTATGGTACTTCTATTTGTGTTAAATGAACAGGCCCAATTCTGGCACTTAAATAACAGAATATTCTTTCCATTAAAAATTGATTAGACTGTTGAAACAATCTTCATTGGCTAACAATTCTTTAGGGTGCAACCTTTCATTCAGCATCCATAATACCCACTAATATCAATAGTGATCGCAAGAGTGAAAGGAATGCACTAACAACTGTTGTACATTAAAAACGTATCAGTTGTTGGATAATTTACTTGATTTGGTTGTATGGGAAACAGCACCCTGTAACAGAACATGAGATATATATTTTTAGGATATCTTATTTCCATTCCTAGTTCGCCAACTTGTTTCCTGCAACCTCAAGTCAATCACTGAGGACCTTATTTGCAGATGTGTTCACTTCATGTGCCTCCATTTTCAATACTCTACAGTAAGACAACAGGTATTAAACTGGGCATCCACAATTACAGACACATAGATTTAAAGGGCACCTTTTAAGACATGAGCCATAACCCTTCTATGCCTCTATTTCCCCATTAGAGATGGAGTTTTTTTAATCCAATTTTTTAAGCACTTTGGGATCTGCAAATGAAAGGCACTAGATATGAATAAAATGCTATAATTATTATGACCTATAAAACCACTTCAGCAGCTCCATAATTGCACAGGAATGCATTGTCTGCATGTTATTGCTTAATTAATGCTAACATTACCATAGCTAATACAAGCAAGTTAGTAACATAGACTCTAAACATTAAGATATGGCCAATAAAGTTGGCCTTACTACCCGAGTGTGATGGTACCATATGCGTACAAACTAAAAAGCTACTTCTGAACACACTGAACTTTGGAAGGGTATTGTAACCTTGGAACCAGGTCTGGATCCAAATTTTGCAGCTGGACTCTAAAAACCAAATCAAAGGCTCCAGTGCTGAACATTTTTGCTTGTGTGTGTATGTAAATCCAGATCCCAGATTTGCAGCTCAGGCCCATTTTGAAGTTATTTACCATGACAACATTTCCTTGGAAATGTTATTGCTTCTGTATAATCCCAAGACATTGTGTTACTGTTTGTTCACCATAGTTCATTTCATTATGCCACCTCAATCAATCTTTTTACCTACTGTGCCATAAGTTTGCTAATAAAAAATAAAAAATGCACTATTTCTGCTATTTTTTATAACATTTCATCTTAGTCCCTGCACACATAGTTCTGTCTCTTCCACCATGCTTCTTCATCTTACTTCTTTCTCCTATCACAGTATGCGAGATGGACTGGATTATACACTCTGTCAAGGACCAAACCTGCAATACTCAGACTCCAGGATCAGATTTAGACTATCCTCTGCATGTAGGCTATGATAGGGAAACCCTACCCTTTTTACTAAGAAGGGAAAGCACAGCCAGGGCAGCAGGTGTGAGCCATCCAAGTAAACTGAGCCACAGACCACAGAGTGTCAGGCAGCTTATCAGGGAACCAGCAGCACCTCAGCCCTGAGAGTAGGGAAGGGAGAGATGTGGGGGGCAGAGGGTGCAGGAGATATTGGAGCATATAAGACCAGCTTCTGGCCATGGAGGATGTTGTCTGATCCTGGCTAGAATTGTTAGCTAGTAGAAAGTTCTGATCAAAACTGACCATTGTTTGGCGTGAGGGTAGCCCAGGCAAAGTACTTAGTGTAGTAGGGGAAATTAACCTGCTTAGGTGGGAGGCTAGAGAAAACAGAGACTCAAGGAAGGATTGACATTTAAGTTAGAACTATTTGGGCTGGTTTTTTGTGTTCCAGTTTGACTGGAGGTTTGGGTAGTGGCTGTGGGGGAGGTTTTGTGCTCTCTGGACAGGGCAGGTGTGCTCTGCAAGATACGAGCTGCTCTGGGCAGGGATGTGGAGGACTGAGGTCTAGGAGCCAAGGTTTGAGGCAGTAGACCTGAGCTGAGGGCTTGGCCAGAAGAAAAGAGGGCCAAGGCCAGGACACTTGAAGCCCTAACAAGTGCTGTGAGGGAGGAGGCAGCTTTGAAAGCAAAGCACCCACAATGGAAGTATAGAGACCCTTGAGTATAGAGACTGAGTTCAGGCAAAGAAGATCAAGGACAAAGCTAAAAGGGAGGAGCACCATGGAAACAACTCCTGGCCTCCAAGGACCACCTCCTCAGTATAAAAAACAGTGTTAAGGGCATGGCAGGAAAAAGACTGGAGATTTGGGGATGGGGGAGGGGGCTGTGCAGAGTGTGGTGAGTGGGTGGGTTGGGCCCCAGGGAGCACCAGGTGCTAGAGCGGGCTCATGAGTTTGCTATGAGCAACTGAGATGTGCACAAGCAGCCTTCTGTACAAGCAGTGCTAGTTGCAGTTCCCATATTTTTTTTTTATTGGCCATAATGGCTGCTCTCTGTTCATAAGACTTTGCAGTTAAAATGTATTTTAAGATCCCACTGGCCCACTCCACCCAGGAGTGTCTAAATCTATGGTATAGATTTATGCTACTTCAGTTATGCCAATCAGTAGTGTGAAAACATATGAGTTATGACTGGCATAACTATGCTGGCAGTGGGTTATTGAGGTTAGAATTATGTCAGCAAAACTGTAATTTTACCAGAACAGCTTGTTTCTCTCTAGAGTGGTGGTTGGCTAGTCTGATTACTATAACAGTACAAATTTCAGCTTTTCTGGTATAACAATATCCACCCTAGGATTGACTTACTACTATAATACACTCCTAATCTTATACCGGTAAGGTGCTAAAGTATGCATTGGGAGAGCATCCTTATCCCTGTCTCTCTTAGCTTTCAGTCTGTTGGCTCTTATACCTGCAAATTTTCCTTCCTTTGTGAGACACCCTAGATTCTCCAATGGAGTTAAAACCACAAAAGGAAAAAACACTGAATTTTAATGTTAAAAATAAAATAGAAAAGATGCTGTAAAACCCAAATGTTGTTTTCAGACTTCAAAAGGTACATCATAAAGAAGGGGGGAGAAAAAAAGCTATTTTTGGCAGGTCACCTTGAAAAGCACCTACTTTGCATTTTGCTACCTCCTTTATGTAGTATTACCTTCTTTTCTACTATAAACTTTACCTTAACTGACAGATTGTCACATGGGTTTCTGATGTGTACTGAAGGCATCCTCTTGAATAGCTGCAGCAGAATGCTTAACTTTTAATTGAACATTGCAAAGATATTACAGAGTGAGAGAGCGCTCAAAACAGCAAGCAGCCAACACAATTATGTTTCTCCAAGCAATTCTAGCTCCCACTGCAATTCTAGCTCTAGACTAATTAAACACACGTTAGAAAATTAGTTGCAAAAACACATCTTTTCTCAATTCACAGGACCTCCTGACACACAGGGAAGTATCAGCAAGGGATAAGCCTTAGTCTTGCCAATCACATTGGCAAAAATAGGTGCTCTGTTTGCTTTAGTGTAAATTCATGTAAAATATAAAATACAGTCAAACCAAATCAGAATAGTAGTTTTTTTATACCCATTGGGAAAAGGACTATGCAAGGATCAGGGTAATTGTGCATAGGTGCTTGGACTCCAAGACAGTTTGCACAGTGTGGGATGTTTAAATATTGATTTAGAGATTTTATGCAAACACATCTTGTTGGTGTTCATACAAACTACTTTCCAGATACAAGTCAAATTCTATATCTCAGCTATAAATCAATGAAATGCTCGTTTTCTTTTCATCTAGCTCTGGGGAAAGGACATGCAACTACAAATCACGATGCAACATGAAGTTTTTACTCAAAGACTATTTTTACGTGTATCAACTTAATAAAAATATCACTAAAAATAATTAGGTCAGGATGGTAGCATCACTATGGTTAAACTTGAAGTTACCTTACAGTTCAGCAGCTGTGACTGTAATCAATGTCAGTACAATTAAAAGAGGTTAGTGAGCATCTGCAAGATACCCGTAACAGAGCATTCGGTTCTAGGGATTAGCATAATATTAACATTGACTAATATAATGCCAGGAGTCTGTTGTCAGACCAAATAATAACTTATGATCATCATGGAAAAATAAACACAACAGCTAAAACCAACTTTCTACAAGATTTCATTCAATGTACACAAGCAGAAAGTTCACACATATCAAAGTGCAGCAATTTCTGAGAGACAGGGGCCAGGAGCAAATGTCAAACAACAAAAATTCTTTACTCTGGTAGCCCTTTTAAAGACAGCAACCCTCAAATGCTGTTTCCATTCACAAACTTGTACTGGAAAAAACAAAACATGATGAAAAAACCACACTAAACAAACACAATTGTTGTAGACACTTCTCATACCTTTAAAAATAAAAATATTGGCTGCTACTCCAGCATAATATGGTTGTGCCCCATTAGTGTCAAAGTAGCGTTACTGGTTGAAGTCAAGATCACTCAGTCAAACTGTTCTTCAGATACAGCCCCTCCAATAAAGAGGTGTAAAGCCCACATGCATAGATATATTTTTCCCTGAAATTAGCATGACAAAAGCAGGGCTAGACTAGAATTTAGAAGTAGAAAACCTCTTGTGATTAATTAATCAGTTGATACATTTCAGACCTAATGGGTGCATCTACACATGTTGCTGTGGCAATGTTGTTACGGTGCTTTTCAAAAGAAAGTACAAGTTAGGCAGGCAAAAGAAGAGGTGCTACAAGTGCCTCCTGTAGGGCAAAGTTCCACCCAATCTTCAGTGGCATAAAAGACTTGCCATGAGGAAAACTGGTTTATTTATCTGAGATTTTCTACACAATGGCACTTTACACGTGACACTACTCCAAAAGTACTGAATCACGGTGCAGTAACAGCCTGTACTGCACTGTACGTGTGGTATACAGTTATCTTTAGCAGCTATTTCACACTATATCAGGGGAGTGCATTGCTATGTCAAAGTAGCTGCGGGTTATGTGTAGATGCTCACAGACACTACGTTGCCATAGTACGCTGTGGAGGGGAGGCTCCAATCCACCCATCCTACCTTCCAGCGCAGACTGGGCAAATACCAGATGGAATGTCCTGTCCTCCCTTCTCCCTCTCCCATTTTGAAGACAGCATTTGGGACACGGCTGGGCTTCATCAACCAAGCCCTACTCCTGGCACGCACTGCCAGAAGTAATGAAGGCACTCCACTTTGGGGAAGCTTTATCTGAACGCTCACATAATGAGGGCTCAGATTGTCACATAATTGGCCATTTTTGAAGCACTCTACAGCCATGCACTTGTGTTAGGTCATGGCTGTAAAGCTCTTTCAGGGGCCAGATCATGCAAAAAATTTTGCTTCTCTCAGCACCCATATTTTCATTATATTCCCAGTGGCTCATGCCAACTCTAGTGGGCCAAGTTAAGGTTGCAGTGTGGAGCTAGTCTGTACTTTAGCTTGTAATATCCTTGTTTTAAGTGGTTTAAGTATAGATGTTCTTAATGTTTTAGCAGGATGAGAGGGACTGCTAGTCAGCTTTAATGTTAGCAGAGTTTGGGAGAGTAAATTATATACGCTGATCGCTACAGAAGAATAGTAAGAGAGGATATCATTTGTACTACTGAAAAACAGCTCAAAAGAAAAAAAAACAGTGATTTATTGCTGTATTCTTTTCAAAGCCACCTTGCATTTGAAAAATCATGAAAGGGGAGCTGTAAAAAATGGTATTTTGACAGCATGTTAACCAACTGTAAAGGATTTTAGATTGCCATCTTTACAGATCTTAATGCTTTAAGTACTACAGTTCTAATTCTTTTTTATTCTTGTACTGTGGATAAAATAAAATGTTTTAACAAATTGTTTAAATGAGGTTTCCCTCTGTCCCTGTATTTTGAACATTTTCCAGGATTTTTTTCCCCTTTAAATTAAAACTTCACATAAAGCATACTTTGCAAAGTTTTTTTCCTCCTGTTAGGAAAATGACAATGGTGACATCTACTGTTCAAACAAAAGAACCATTTCAGTAGGTGCTAACCTCAAATGAATTACCCTCATACATGCTTATTTAATAAAAATAAAATATGCACTATACCAGTCTGATTGCAAACATGGCATACTAATAAACTAAAGAAATCTAACTAATACTGTGATATTATAACCTTAAAGAATAATTTTAGGTATAACCATTTTTATAGAAGGTTACAATTTGGTAATCCAATATTCATTACTATGAAAAAGGTACATTCAGACTGTACCCACTCAGTAGAGGTAAACATTTTCTTTTTCTTTGGAGACCCATAAAGACATTTATACATTAATTTCCTTCTCTTTCTAGATTTGTATTCTCCCATTAGGTTTTACATTGTTCCTTTCATCCAATTAGTACTGAATTCCTTTTTCACCCTGCTGAGAGACTTGGTGTGCAGATAGGAAATAAGTTCTCTTTCCTGAAGCAGGAAAGACTAAGCTGACACTGAAAGTGAAACCTCTGAAGACTGCAAATGAAGCTTATAAATTTATGTTTGTGACTCTGCTCTGGTGTTTCAATATACTGTCACTAATAAAGCTTAAGTGGAAATTGTGAATCCCTTATTCTGTATATTATAACTGCCATTTTATGGGGAGGATAAACTTTGAAGCAGCAGACCAAAGAGAACAAAAGAATGGCAATTAACAGAAAAGCAGATATAATGTATGAGTACATATATTAGAGAGCATACAATGCCTTTTAATTACAGATCATATTTTAATTTAGAGTTTTACAATGATTGTTGTTGGAAATCTGTTCATTTTCTATTTGATAGTCAAAAAAGTAAGCAAAGTTGTACATAGTGAATATGATATATGCATTGCCTTGGATTTTTTTTTTTTTGTTGAAAAATAGAAATTAAGAAAAATAGTGAAAACTTATTCTGAAACTTTTTTATTCATATTGAATTTTTTTAGATTGTCTATTGCAGGACAACTAGGGATAAGCCATTTTATATCAATTTGTACTAACAATTATTATCCACTAAAGTTTCTCTGAAATGAGACCTGAATTATGCACAAGGGAAAGTTAATTATTGCTGTAAAATACACTTTGAGATAGGCCCTCTATGGTGGGCAGACAGATTTTGTCACAAAAGACACATCCCATAACAACTCACTGGACAGTACACAAAATTTTGAAGCTGATGAATTTGTGGCACACATTTTCAATTGTCACCATAACTGTGGAACTTTAATGAACTGCTATTATATCCATTGTCAGTTTTATTCTGGTAGGAAATTGAGATAAGTAGACAAAAATGAAGGTATTTATTTTAAATTTTACTAGGTTTGGACCCCACATAAAGTAATCTTTATGATTATGTCATTGTATAAACTAGGTTGCAGGCTTAAGGGTAACATGGGGAAAGGTAAGGATAAACCATTCTGTCTCAGAGTTTCAACAAAAATTCTAGCTGTGAATAGTTGGATATTTTCCGAGAAAATAATTTTTTATCAAAAAAACAAAAGACAATATTGACTGGATAACCCAGTGCTTCGTGCAGTCATCTAAGCTGCACTTCAAAATATTGTCATGCCTGATTCAGACTAGGGACTTGAATCTCATGATGTATCCTAGGTTAATTACTTAACTACCAGACTATTGGGTAGTATGGAGCAGGTGAGTCTCCCGGATTTTTTTCACTATTCTGGATTTCAGTTTTACCCTGGGACAGAGTAGGAAGATTTGTAAAACCTCAAAATCTTTTCAGGTTGGGAAAGCAAGTTTTCCATCCACTTCTGTTCAAGACTATTACTTATTTGCATTGCAGCAGTAGCAAAATACAACTGTCCCATTGTGCCATGTACTATGGCAGTGTGAAGCTTCAGGTGCTGATTTGATTTGGAGGAGATCCAGCCCAATTCGGTGGCCAGATCTCTGAATCCAAATTGAATCAGGGGACCAATTAAAAGGTCTTCATTGATTCAAAGCTCTATAAACCAATACAGGAAAGATTTGAAGCGTTTCAGCAATTCAGGCAGTCCCCACTGGCTGTAGCAGGGAGCCAGACCTGGACTTTATGTCGGTAAGTAGGGGGCAGGGGAGGTGAAGCTGGAGGAGAGGGAAGGGGACCATGGGGAGACCCCTGACAAGCCCCATCCCATGCCTGCTCCCCCCACACACACTCCCAGCGCCCCACTGATGGCTGCCCTGCCTGGTCCCAGCTCCCAGTTGTATAAAAAAAAAAAAGCCCCTACTTGCCAGGTGCTGCCCGGCCTGGGGGCAATTGAATCACCAAATCAAATCGCTGTCCCCCAAATCGGTCAAATCTGAATGTGAAGTGAATACTAGCTGCTTCGCACAGGCCTACCATGTGCCACACAAATGTGTAAGAAAGATATGGCCTTTGCCCTGAAGAATTTACTATTTAAATACACGCAATCATGCAGTAGCAGCTCCCTAAACCTTTGAAAGGTTGGAATAGACTTTACTAACTGCCTAGCCTGTTTTGTTAATTGATGCTGAAGGGGAAGCAAGGCCATGGCAAATTGGAATTGCACAATCACATGCAGAAATACAGACTAGGGAATGACTGGGTAGGCTGCTATATTGCTGTAAAGGACCAGAGGATTATATTGAACCATAAACTGAATATTGCCAAAAAAAAAACAAACCGCGAAACAAGCCTGCAACATGCTGGACTGTTACTAGAAGCATCACTAATCAAGGGAAGAGATCCTTCTAGTCCGTTTGGGACTGGTAAGGCCTCACATGGTGTTCTGTGTCTAGTTTTGGGCACATTTCAGGGGTATAGGTTGTAGCCGTGTTGGTCTAAGGACATAGGCAGACAAGGTTCTTTAGGTAAATCCGTTATCTTTTATTAGACCAACTAGTTGATCTAATAAAAGATGTGAGATTTACCCAAAGAACCTTGTCTGCCTAGTTCTGGGCACCACGCTTCAAGGAAGATATGGACAAATGAGAGAGTCTAGTAGAGTACAACAGAAATGATTGCAGTCTAAGAAACATGATTTATGAGGAATGGTTGGAAGAACTGGGATTATTTAGTCTGGAGAAGAGAAGACTGGAGGGAGGGAATTTGATAAATACCCAAGGATGGTGATAAACTGTTCTTTGTGGTCACAAGGGACAGGACAAGGAGCACTGGTTTCAAATTGCAGCAAGGGAAATACAAGTTGGGTATTCAGAAGTTTCTCACCCAAGGGTGGTTAAGCATTGAAACAAGCCAGTAAGAGAGATTGTGGAATTGCCATCACTGGAAGTTTTGAAGAGCAGGTTAGACAAATGCTTATCTAGCATAGTTTAGATTGGGATGATCCTTCCCTGAGCAGGGGATTGGACTAGATAACCTCCTGTGGTACCTTCAGGTCCTAGTGTGACATGCGTTCACCTCAGTCCTTCGTTTTAAAAACCAGCCCAATAGCAGGAAATAGTGCCTCTTCTCCACAATGGCATCATGCTTGGTTCCTGCACAAAGGTTCAAGATGGTGGTTTTTCTATTGTTATGATGGAGACTTTAAACTCCAATTAGGATTAAAAGGACTAATTTTGCTGGGCAGTATACAAACACAGAAAAGAAAATTCCTGTTCGGAAGGACTTGGCTTCACGCCACCTTAGGAATATATTAGCAAGGATCATAGTGAAACATGCCATGCCTGCTCTGTGTATGTTACTCTGCAAAATTTCATAGAAGTTAGGGTCAGAAGGGATCAATTGGATCATGGAGTCCAACCCCCCACCCCTGGGCAGGAATCAGTACTGGAGTCAGATGACTCCAGCCAGGTGTCTGTCCAATCTCCTTCTAAACACCTCCAAGGAAGGGGACAGCACCACCTTCTTTGGAAGCTTATTTCATATTTTGGCAACCCTCACTGTAAAGAATTGTTTCCTGATGTCTAATCTGAATTTGCTCTCTTCCAGTTTGTGGCCATAATTTCTAGTTACCCCAACAGGCGCTCTGGTAAACATTGTATCCCCTATATCTGGCTGGCTCCCCCGATGAGGTTGTAGGCAGCCACAAGATCACCTCTCAGCCTTCTTTTGTGAAGACTGAAGAGGTTCAGGTCTCCCAATTGGTCAACATAAGGTTTTTTTCTGTAGGCCTTTAACCTACTGACACTAAGATGTTGGGGGACGTGTGCACACTGGAAGGATGCAACAGGCTACAATCAGACCTAGACAGGTTACAAGGGTGGGCGGACGAGAATAGGATGGGCTTCAACACAGACAAGTGCAAGGTGATGCACCTCGGGAGGAACAACCGGCACTATACCTACCAGTTGGGGAACTCCCCTCTTGCCAGCACGGAGGCAGAAAAGGTTCTGGGGGTCATCATTGACTCCAAGATGAACATGGGCCAGCAGTGTGGAGAGGCAGTTAGAAAGGCCAACCGCACCTTG
>NW_017728949.1:11202164-11211115 GCF_001723895.1 Crocodylus porosus | reverse complement strand
AGGCTCCTACCCTGGGGGTGTTTAAGAGGAGGTTAGATGCACATCTTGCTGGGGTCATTTGACCCCAGTATTCTTTCCTGCCATTGCAGGGGGTCGGACTAGATGATCTGCTCAGGTCCCTTCCGAGCCTAGAAAATATGCAACTATGAAACCAGATGACTGGCCCTCCTCTGAACCTGCTCCAGGCCATCCACATCCCTCCCAAAGTGCAGCGTCCAAAATTGGACACAGTACTCCAGCTGCAGCCTAACCAATGCTGCATAGAGGGGACATATCGCCTCCTTAGACCTGTTTGTGATGTACCTACTTATGCAAGAAAGGGTGCAGTTAGCTTTACTTATTACCTCATCACACTGGTGTCTCATGTTCATTTTGGGGTTGACCAAGACTCCAAGATCCTTTCCGCAGTTGTGCTACTTAGACTGGTACCTCCCAGGCTGTAGGAGTGTTGATGATTCTTCCTCCTCAGGTGCAACACATCTTTGATTAACTGAAGGGTTCATTTGGCAGCTTCATTTAATTCACTGATTAAATGAAGCTGCCTTATCGCTCTAGACCAGGGGTTTTTAACCTTTTTTAATAAGTGTACCCCTGGCGACCAGACATGGAGCAGGTGGCATGCTGCTGGACACAGAGCAGGGGGTGGGGAGAGTGGTGCATGGCCAGATGCAGAGCGGCGGCAGCGACTGTGGCATGCAAGTTTCCCTACCCCTGCCCCATGTCCAACTGGCCAGGTGGCACCTGTGTGGCCCACAGAGGGGCACCATTGCCCCCGCCCTGGTCCTGCTCCTGGGAGGTGGTGGCACAGGGTGGTGGGTGGTGGTGCTCCGTCCCCGCTCACTCATACATGTCTCCTAGGACCTTCCCAAGTACCCCCTGGGTACACATGCCCCCAGTTGACAACCCCTGCTCTGGAAAATATGGACAACCCCTTAGGCCGCATCCAGATGAGCACAGCCGTGCAGTATGTGGTGCTACAGATATGTCTTTGGTGCCATATACCACATGTTCAGTTGTTTTCCACACTGCAAGGGAGCAACATGGAGAACCTTTTTGGCACCTAGATAACCAGGCATCAAAAAAAACCCACAGAAAAAAAAGTGGAGCAGCACAGGCAACAGCAGCGTGTGCTGCCCAAAGCTGGAGCCTCATTGGCCAGAGCCATACTCCACTGCCGGCCAGGCTCCATGCAGGTAAATCTCCAATGTGGCAGCCCCAGGAGGCACCCAGGATCCCAGGTAAGGTTGCTGGGGCCAACCCAGCGCTGGCCCCAGCCTCTCCTACCCAGAGGCTGATTAAGGTGTACTGTGGCCCTCAGCAAACACAAAATTGGAAGCTCCCTCCCCCCATGGGAGCTGGGCTACAGTGGGTGGGGAAGGGACCCTTACCCTCCTGGTGCTGGCAGGGGAGGGTGGGTAGACCCTGCTGGGCTGGGGGTGGGGGAGCACATGCCCCCCCTTCTCCCTGCTCCCCACCTCCCTTTCTCCCGCTATGGCCAAACATACACAGGCACACACTCTACTCTCACTCACTCTACACATGGACACACAAACATAGGCACTCAGACACATACGGATGCGCACCCTACTCACTCTCTGCACATGGACACACAGATACAAACACACTCTCCCTGCAATAAACAGATAGATAAACATGCATGCATGCACACAGACATGCACATACAGAGGCACACACACATAGGAACAGACATATACAGATGCACAGACATGCACACAGACGCACACAGAAGCAGATGCAGACAGACGCGTGCACACAGACACTCACAGATGCATGTACACACAGATGCACAAACACACACACACACACAAGCTGATGCATATAGACACACAAACACACAGATGCACACACCCCCCCCAACCACACACTTTCCCCCCACAGTACCTCCTCCCTTCCCCATTCTCAATCACTCTGAAGCAGTCCCCTCCCTTGTCCCCCCTGCTACAAGCCACCCACAGCTCCATCTCGCTCCCCACTGGCCCTGTTGCACTTACCAGCAGGGAGCTGCTGCCTCGCTTTGTCCATGTGGCCACATGCACGCACAGGGCTGGGCCAGTTCAGGCCAGGAGCAGCGTGGCATACCTCCACAGGCAAGTGGCAGTGCTGGAAGGGGTGGCTATGGGGGGGCTAAGGTGACTTTTCGGGGGCTATAGCCACCCAAGGCACCCCCTACCTCTGCTGCGCCAGCACCTGCCTGTAGAGGCACCGCACACCTGGCCTGGCCCTTCCTCATCCCAGCCATGGCACTGCACTGCACTGCACTCCAGGCCAACACAGCCCAGCCCCATTGTGGGAGGGGCCCTGCTCCTTACTACAGCAGGGAAATAAATGTGAAAGCCAGGGTTTTAAACTGGGTGCAAACACGACTCGTTTAAAACCCCATTTCACTTCCCTGCTGATGAGGGTCCCAGGGCCCTGAATTGGGAGGGGTCCCTGTGCTCATGCCCAGCTGGCCCATGCATTAAGCTGCCTATGCCCCTACCCCACCTGGGATAAGTTGCCATACACCAGAGCACATGTGGCACAGGTGTTGTTCAGAGACAACTAGTGGTGGCACAAGGTGTACCACTGCTGGTTGTCCCTGGGGAACCAAATGTCCATGCACATCTGGACTCAGCCTTAAGATCTAAAGACACACAAGGAAGAAGAAACAACATATCCTCAAAAGAGATTAGTAAAGAATTGGCAAAGTTTTTTTTTTTAGATATATGGAGTAAGGGAGGTAGGAGGAAGAAAAAGGAAAGAAGTGAAAGAGAAATAGATGAAACTTGTCTAGTAAACTAGTAAAGCGACCAAAACGCTGGCTTGCATCCATAGATGCTTCTCAAGGAAATCCCGGGACATCATTCTCCCCTTGTACTCGGCCTTGGTGAGGCTGCAGCTGGAGTATTGCATCCACTTTTGGGCTCCACAATTCAAGAAGGATGTGGAGAAGCTTGAGAGAGTCCAGAGAAGAGCCACACGCATGATCAGAGGTCAGGAAAACAGACCTTACGATGACAGGCTGAGATCCATGGGGCTCTTTAGCCTGGAAAAGCGCAGGCTCAGGGATGATCTGATGGCCACCTATAAGTTTATCAGGG
This sequence comes from Crocodylus porosus, assembly GCF_001723895.1. Lineage (NCBI taxonomy): Eukaryota > Metazoa > Chordata > Crocodylia > Crocodylidae > Crocodylus > Crocodylus porosus. Next base: position 11,208,014 of record NW_017728949.1, on the reverse strand, counting down.
GTGACCACCAGTATCTGGGGGAGCATTTGTTCACCAGAGTCCCCCAAGGGATGACAAGGTTGAACGGTCATAAACTACTGCAAGACCGTTTCAGGCTGGACGTAAGGAAGAATTTCTTTACTGTCCGAGCCCCCAAGGTCTGGAACAGCCTGCCATCAGAGGTGGTTCAAGCACCTACATTGAACACCTTCAAGAGTAGATTGGATGCTTATCTTGCTGGGATCCTATGACCTCAGTTGACTTCCTGCCCTTCAGGAGGGGGGCTGGACTTGATTTTCCGAGGTCCCTTCCAGCCCTAATGTCTATGAAATCTATAAAATCTTGTCACCCATCTATCCATGATCAGGTTTAGTTTTGTAGGTATTATGATAGAAAGGGGAGGGATTAGAAGGTAGGTAAGATAAGGACTGTTCAAGTTTTATCCAGGAGTTTTCCCCGTACATAAAGAACAGTACTAGAGAGAGGTTATGTTTTTTTAGAAATCCAGCTCTTCTAAGTACAGTGTTAAATTAAAAGTGTTAGCTGAATAACGTAATACATGCAATAAGAGAAAAAAATGTCTGGAGCAGTCATTTCCTCCCCACCGTTAAAAATCTTGTTCAAACTCAGATCACATCCCCCTAGTGTTTTAATAAAAAAGCTGACAGCTTACTAGAGTAGAGTTACTACATGAGATAATATTGGACTTGATCCCAAGCTACTGAAAAACAGGTAACTCCACTGATTTCATTGGGGTTACTATGCCTTGCTGTAGCTGAGGATATGGCCTTTCATATATATATATATATATATATACACACACACACACACACGCACGCATATACATACATTCCAATTTTACTAACATTTGGAGAAAAAAGATATTTCAAGGCAATGATATAATCCCACTCTAGTTTTTTAGTGCATGAGGTAATGAACATCTTTAGTGCTTAAAGGTGCTGTGCAAACCTGCAGGGCATGTATGAATGCCAACCTTTTATGAAAAGGGTGGTTTTACTGCCAACAGACTTTAAAAAAATCCCTGCAGTTTATATTAATAAGGCTGGATGTTATTGCATGTCAGAAGTTATTGTGATTTATAAAGTACTTCTTACTGAGTGTGTAATGAAAACACTTGGCTCGCAGTTCCAATAACTAACAGTAGATGATAGTAGCTTTATCTTTAATAGTCAACTTGACCTGGAACCTTCCATCATATTTTTATGATATTTTAGTCTTGCAGTCTGCTGTCACCTGTGCTTAGGGTAACTTACATTTTCATGGTTTGAACGAAGAAAAGAATCTCTCATGTAAAAAAAAAAAAAATACTGTATTATTGAATCCAAAATGCTACAGCTCAATAAGCAACTGCAGGAGTTGTTCGGTATTGTAGTATTGTTGTTTTGTTTTAAAATAAGGATTGATTCACGTTCTCATTGGATACTATTACTCTCTTGTCTAGAATTTGACACGTAGAACTTGACATTTGACACGTAACAAAAAGGTGGCAATGGAAGAGAGACAAGTGAGGATAAAAGAAAGCAAAGAGGGATGATCTCTTTCAAATAAAAAGAAACATAGGCCATATTTTAGAGGGCCAAAACTGTGCATTTATTCTAACTGTATTTGGATCAATATACCTAATGTTTAGCTGCACATAGTGAGGCAAAATAAAAGCCAGAGAGAAAGGAGAGAGACATTTTCAATACAAGACTGATTGGGAGCATGAAGAATCATCCTTGGGCATCTTTCAACCTCAAAGGGTATTTTTCAAATTGAAAATGCAGTGGATGTTCAGGAGGTGGTATACTGGGCACATACCTTTATACAAATAAGTTGTACATCCAAGAGATTTGTCCACCTCAAGTTTCTTCAACTGTGAAAGTATGTGCAGATAGGATAGGACCACTGAAATATCATCTTCTGTTCTACATAGGGCTTTGACATAAGTATGTGTGTGGTCATAGTAACAATCCCAGGTGCAGCATGTTGATGTCAAGGGTTGCATTTGCACAATGCTTAGATACTATATATAGTCCTGTATGCAGAAGTAAAACTCTTCTGCTCTGTGCCCAAGAACCTAACAGGAAGGCCGACAAGATTTGGGTAAGGGTGAGTTGGGGGAGGGATTCACTAGGCCACAGAAAAAAAAATTAACCTGGGAAACAGACATCAGAAATGTCAATGATATGAGTAATTTTCTAACCCTACAATATACCAATACTGATTCTTGCTCCAGTCACAACAGAGAAGACATGGTTAAAAAGGAATATATACTATGCCATAGCATAATCTATACTCAAATGGAAGTGCAAGATCACTTTAGAAATACAGCAGCAGGCATCTCATTGAATGCAAGCGTAACTGGACTCCTCAGATTTATATGTTAATGTAAAATAGACTAAGGTTGGAGTAAGAAGGATGCTGTTCCTCATTAGTGGCATACCCAAAGGTAAAACATAACTGGGAAACTACCAGCAAATAACTCTAATCAGCATCTCCCTATCCATCACAAATTATGGTGGCATAGTATTATTCAGTGAGTCACCAGGGAAACTTGAGATGTTTAAAAGGATGATGCTTATATCATGAAAGAATGCAAATGCCATATGCACTGCACTAGGCTAACAGGATTATTGCTAGTGGATTGCAAGATCTGGCTACATTAACGTACCAGAAATGTGCTTATCAAAGACAAACGAGAGCCGTTCCCATTCAACCACAGAACTGCTTGCTCTCTGTTCTTTCTTTGCTTATCAGGATCTGTCTCTCTATACCCTTCTGGATATCCAGTGACTAGAGAAAGGTTAGGCATCTCCCTGGAGTATACAATAAATCAAATATGTAAACAATCATTGTTAAGTACATGGTACTGTCAGTGCTGCAGTATTAGTTCCCCCAAACTGGCTAGTTCCCCTAACAGTTACTGTTAGAAATTGAACTTGTCAGGACAGTTAACATCCCAGCACTGACAGGGCTGTATACTTACAGGGTATTGCTAATAATGCTAGCAGTGCTGTGGTATTAATACTTCTAAAACAGCTCATCTCCCTTTACTTCCAAAGTTTCCAATATTCACTTTTGGAATTGATATTAGAAGTCTTGAAAGTGAAAGTGAAATAGCAGCCATTAAACTATCTCCTGTCATTTTCAAGACTTTGAATAGGAACCCTTTGACTACTGGTTCCAGTAGCTTGATTAGGGCAGGGTGAGCGGGGCACCAGCCTAGGCCCTGATGTAGAAGGGTTGCCAGCAGTTTTCTGCACTCCAGCTCTCCAGTGCTAAGCATTCCTCCAACCCCACCCCACCTCTCTAGCACTTAACATCCCACACCCCACAACCTGATGCCTGACAGCGCTTCTGCCTTGGATACTGCAATGGCTAGTTATACCTCTGGCTGCTTCCTCTTTACTGTTTCTGGAGCTATTGAAGGGCATGTAATCAGTTACAAAAGTGACTGTAACTTAGCATGCAGTTGACCAGAATACAGTTAAGCTACAAAACAGGCTGTAGGGCTGAGAGATGCAATGCACTTTTTATTTGTAGTATATGTGCTTAACCAATAGGAAGATAACCAAAGTTTGTTATATCATGAGCAATAGACAAGAGATTGGAATTGGATTTCTGTCATGCAGTTAAGCAATGTGTGCCCCTATCCAGTATAAGCATAAGCAGAGTGCACTGTGCTGTGCTTTCATACATTTAGAAATAGGATTCCCACCAGCAGAGATGACAGTGGGTGTACGTAGCCTGAGCAGTTTAAACTGTGGCTGCCAAGGTAGTCCTTCCACTGACATGACTAAATCAGAGGCACCCGATTAATCTTGTGGGAGGAGGCCTGTACACACTTCTGAAAACGCTGAGATGCTTGCTCCTTAAACATGGCCTGAGCCTGCTTCCTTGGTGTGCTCATCACACAGAGCATTCAGGGATCTTGGACACAATTAACAAGCAGTTCTGAAAATCTGCTGGGCACCAGCTGGAATTTTGAACAGGCCACCTGTGCCCACGCAAGCATTTGAAGATATTGGCTGTAATCCTGCTCTAGCTAAATTTCTACAACTGTAACATGAGGCTAAATATTTATCAAGCTTCAATATGTGTGATGAGGCCAAATTAACAATCATTTACCAATCATTCTGAGATCCCTGTGTGGAAGGAATCATGAGGTGCAAAGTATTGCATACATGCATGTGTCTTTGAATATGTTCAAACACACACGTGCACACAAGTAATTCTATGAACACTGTGTTCCAGCTAGCATTTTGCACAAAATAAATGGAAGGTTGGACTCGTACTTGAAAAATGGCAGAAGTCAGTACAAAGTGTGTGTGGGGGAAGGGTGGGGGGAGTGACAGGAATTTAAAAATCCTAAAAGGATTTGTATCTTCACCCCCTGTAATCCAAAAGTAAAATAGGGGAAGACAGGGGATAGTGTAGAATTATGAAGAACACTCTTCTGCAAAAAAAATGCTGTAGCAACCTTAGGACCCATGCCCCAAGTGAAGCTTTGGATAGATCTGTTCCTTAGAGGGTGGTTAGTAATTTAAAGTGAGCCTTCTTTGGAAAAACAAGCAGAGGATGACCACAGATGCTTATTGAAGACTTAATTGTCCTTGCCAGCAAAGCTCATTATCCATACATAAACATATGTGCTGTTTCTCAGCATAGAAGTGCATTTTTCAAGAGAATATTTGAAACCTGAATTGCTTCAGTGTCAAATTAGTCAAGTCTGGCTTAGTTTTAATTAAGCCAGCTTGTTACAGTGTACATATTGTGTTATGCTGTACAATGAAACCAAGCTACTTTCATAAGCAAAACAGGATATTTTATGAGATTGCTATGTATAAAACAATCTCCACAGTAAAGATGCATCAGGTTAGTGAAAATCATTATGGTTTTGATCAGGGCCTTAGAAATGGACTTCTTATGAGAATAATTAAATAAACTCCGTGACCACTCCTGAAGTGCTGCCTTTTTAATAGGGCTTTGCAAAGCTTCGGTCCCTGATTTGATTCAGCGGCAATTCGGCCCAATTTGGTGGCCAAATCTCTGAATCCAAATTAAATCAGAGAATCCTTTAATCTCTCTGAATCAAATCAGAACCCTTCAAATCGATTCAGAGAGATTTGGCAATTCGGATATAGCCACAGCTTTAAATGTTTTTTCTACATACCTCTAGGTAGCAGACAGCTTGTAAATACTGCGATGCTGGGGTGCATGGAGTGTCCCACAGAAGTATGGGAGGCTCTGCAGCATGCTTGGCAGCAGACCCAGAAGTGGACCAGAAGTGCTTCCGATCCATTTCCGGGTCTGCTGGAGCACACTGGGGGGTTCCCCCATGTTCCCCTGGCTAGGCAACTGGTGCCTCCTGGGTCTGGGGGGGAGGCACCCGGGTTCCCGCCGTGGCTGCTTGCCAAGCCGGGGTGCACAGGGGGGGCCCCCCAGCATGCTCCCTGGCAGACCTGGAAGTAGACCGGAAGTACTTCCAGTCTATTTCTGGGTTCGCTGCCAAGGATGCACCCCCCCATGCTCCTGTGGGACACTCCATCTGCCCCAGCATCACAGCATTCACGAGCCATGCCTGGTACCTCGAGGTGTGTAGAAAAAACATTTAAAGCTCTGTGTCTATGGCTGAATTGCTGATTCTCTGAACCAGCATCAAAACTTCAGATTCAGATGCAGCTGAATTGAATTGGGCATAGTGACCTGAATCAACTAATTGGGGGATAGTGACACTGTCTCTCACTCCGTTCTCATTAAGAAACTGGGGGGTTCTGGTGTAGACACCCACACAGTCAAATGGGTCACCAGCTGGCTGGTGGGCCGCACCCAGAGGGTGGTAGTGGATGGGTCTTTCTCAACCTGGAA
>NW_017728949.1:11197801-11201484 GCF_001723895.1 Crocodylus porosus | reverse complement strand
CCCAGTACTCTTTCCTGCCATGGCAGGGGGTCGGACTAGATGATCTGCTCAGGTCCCTTCCAACCCTAGAAACTATGAAACTATAATTGAATCACTGTCCCTGATTCGGGTCGATTCCAAATTGAATAGGGCCTGTTTCGCATACCCCTACTTTTTAATAGCTTCCTCTTGATTTTAGTTTTCAAGTTTTTCATACATAGAAATAAGGGGGTCTCTTTTGCCTATATATAATAGGACAAAAATCATTATTGGATTAATCTAGTAACATTTTACATTCTGAACCAGGTATAAAGAAGTGGTCAATCACACCCAAGGCAATTTCAGCAGGTATTTACCAAGGTGATTCTGGAAAATAGGGAGTAGTCAACTGTTCCCCTCATGACATAATCACCAAATATATGATTTTTCCTCAAGCTTGATTTAAACCACATAACATTTTTTCCCCTAATGGTAAAGAAGAGGCCCATTTACTTCAAAGACTGAATGTATATAAAGTTGGGAGTAGGCATAGAAAAAACAGCCTTTGAAGTCTTAATTGAAAAATAATAGGTTGGATATGGAATGAGAGGGGAGACTATCCTGACAAGTGGAACAGGTTGGGTGAAAGATGGGAAAGTTGTATTTTTTTTTAATGAAAGCAGTAGTATCAGTGTTAACTACATGCCTGGTTATGCCTTTTCTGAGATAACTGCCTGTTTAGATATTTTAAAATAATAAAAAGGGTAAAGCTGTTAAAAAAAAAAAAATCAAACTATTAGGTACATACTTTAGCTGGTCAAGTGCAAGGCAAGTAGAACTGCCATAGTAGGGAAAATTTTAGAAATATATTCCCTGAGCAAGATCTTGTTCCTAACCAGAGTTTCTGTTTAAATTGGGAGGTCAACATGTGGCATCCACATGTTTCCCTCACTTTATGCAGGTTCTATATGTGCAAATTTGCTCTTATGCAATGACCCTTTTTATACCAAAAATTCGTTATATGTGAGGTAAATTCACTCTTAAGCGATCGGGTGGTGGAAACTGGCAGTCAGCTGCTTTGTGGAAGTGATGTGCACCAAAATATAGTCTCCTGTGTGTATCTGTGCTCTTTGCTCATTGTCTGCAACATGCATTTCTGTAGTTGCCATCCCAATTATAGTAACATTCACCACCACCCTATGCTTGTGTGTACTGTTGGCTGTTCGCAAGTACCAAAATTATCTTGTAAAAGTGATAGAAATGGGTCTCAGGGTCAGTACAGCTGAGGTCTTGAAACGTATCCCTATTTATTACATTGTAAAGTGGGTTCTCTTTATGCAAATTTGAGTCATGCCGTTCTCCAGGAATGCATGTACAACATAAAGCAATGGAAACCTGCATTAGCATAGGCACGAAGTAGCATGTCTAACAAGGAGGATGTATATGTTGCTATGTCTTCCATATGGGCAGATGTGAAAATAAGTAATAAAACTCTTTATAACTGATTCTACAACTGAACTCTCCCATAGAAACACTGGGTGACCATTAATTGTATTAGGATCTCACTTAGTCAATATGCATATCTGATGCTCAAGCAACAACTTAAAGAAGCATCATTATGTGAAGGTGGCAAACCTCAAACAACTGGTAATTTAGTAAATACTGTGTTCAGTGTATCACTTTCATGGAAAATAACAGGACTTCATATGGCATCTGCTGCAGTTCTTGAACAGCTACCAAGTCTAAATCTTTAACTATGGTTGGTACTGTTCTCCATGAAAGAGAAACTGGGTGAGATGATTCTCAGGACACAGTGAAACCTTCCACTTTCATAAGCAGGGATCAACAGAACCAAGCTGAGTCAGGGAGAAGTGCTATGAAAAGAATATAAAATACAAGTAGAACTACTTCCTTTTTTCCATCTCCACTCCAACACTGGTAAAGCCCCTCTGCACTTATTAATGAGGAAAAAAGAAGGATGAGGCCACCAGTTCTCTATGGGATGGTCCCCTTGTGGAAAATCCTAATGCTAATTAATGATAACTGTGTTAGCATTATCTACAAGATTGTGACTTCCTTTTGTTGGAATGAATTGTAAGGTGTGGTTAACATGCAATATTTTGGCAATGCAACTGCCTGCGGGGTAGATGTGAAGAATAGATTGTAGTCTGCGTGAAAGAACAATGCAACTGCATACAACTGCATATTAGCTAACCCATGGCAACATCCTCAGCCATAGGCTTACAGGGGTCAAGACCCATACTGCTTCGAAGGGGAGAAGGTAGAAGACAGAATAAAACTTGAAAAGGTTGCCCCTGCCTTGTGTTTCAAAAGTATATCTTAAAAAGCACTGGATCTTAAATTACAGAGACATTGTTAGCCATGTTAATCTGAAGTAGATGGCAAGGTAGATTTGCACCTTATAAACTTATCAATATATGTGTGTGTGTGTGTATTTTATTTACTTATGCAAATCTACCTTGATATATGTGTATGTGTGTGTGTGCGCGCGCGCGCATGTGCGCTTACACATGTATAGCACAAGTTTCTGTGGTCTAAAGTCACTTCATCAGATGCTGTGAAAGGACATGCTCCAAGCTTTGTATAAGGACAGAGAAATTCAAATACAAAAACAGAAGGGAAGGTTAGAGAGCACAGAGGAAGGGGAAGACCAAATGCTGGGGCACAGAAGGCATCTGGGTCTGTTGCAAGGCCCAGTGCCTTGCTGAATAAACTTGTTCTGGCTTACAGGCAACTCCCCAACCTCAGACAGAGTCTCTCAAGCAACAGCCTATAGAACTCTGTCTCATCAAGGCACCAGGCCTTGCAGCAGACCCGACTGTCTTCTGTGCCCCAGCATCAATATAGACCATGTCATCATTGTACCAAATGACATGAATTATAATCTCTGAAGTTCATTCACTTGCAATTCTATCCATGTCATATATGCCATCACCTGCTCATAGGGGCCAACTTGCTGTCTACATTAGATAGATGTAACAATCCCTTCATAACTCACCTGACATCAGTTGCAGAAAAACATACAGGCCTGTGGCAAAACACTTTAACTTCCCTGGACATACCATCATTGACCTAAGGGTGGCCATTCTCAGGCAACAAACTTTTAAACAATGATTTGAATGGGAAATTGAGGAATGAGAAATCATCCACAGACTGGATTGTGTTAGATATGATTTAACCAGGGACTATGGATTTTTAACCCATTACCTGCACCAGCTTTCATGACTTCTTTATTCCCATGGGTTTATTGCTTGCATGTTTGCCTCTTCCAGCACTCCCCCCTCCTCTGTTTATCCCTCCCTTCTGCTTTTATATTCAATTTTTTCCTCTCCTTACACACAAATATGAGCACATCCTTTCACAGCAACTGACAAAGTGAGCTTCAGCTTCAAAAGCTTGTGATATGTGTATGTGTGTATATATCTACATATATGTATATATGTGTGTGTGTGTATATATGTTTCTGTGTGTATGTATGTATTGTAGGTATGTGTGTGTACTAGCTAATTGCCTGTCAAGAATGATGGATTTCAGGGAGTGTTTCATAGTTTCATAGTAGCTAGAGTCGGAAGGGACCTAGGTAGATCATCTAGTCCGACCCCCTGCCTTGGCAAAAAAGAGCACCGGGGTCAGATGACCCCGGCAAGGTGCTCATCTAACTTCCTTTTAAAAATCCCCAGGCTAGGAGCCTGCACCACTTCCCC
>NW_017728949.1:11190613-11197790 GCF_001723895.1 Crocodylus porosus | reverse complement strand
TTAGGGGAAAGGTGGAGCCCATCCCATCCCAGCATGTCTCTCATACATGGTCCCCCTTGCCCCCTACTCACCTTTCAGGGTGGCCATGTAAAGAATCCCCCTGCCACTGCTGCCTTCTCCTCCAGCCTCCGACACAGGGGTTCCTTCCCCTCGCCCATCTCCACCTCACAGCAGGGCTTCCCCCCACCTCCCTTCACCTCCTCTTCCCTTCCTGCTCCCCTCCCTCCCTGCCGCCTCCCCCTCTTTGCCACTGTGACCCCCACTTCCCTCCCTGCTTTTCTACCTGCCGCCTGGCCCCAACAGCAACCACCACCATGACCCCTCCTTCACCTCCCCCTGTCCCACACCTGCCCAGGCCTGCCTGCTTGCCTCCCTCCTTGCCTGCTGCCTCCCCCTCCCTGCCAGCTGTTCTGGGGGGATGGGGACAGGCAGTGGAGGGGGGAGCACTGCCACCATGACCCCTCCCCACCCCCAGGGAGACATGGGGAAGCCCTGCTGCTCAGGTGGTGGCCAGGGCAGATTCGATGCCACCACAAACTTCCCCAACAGCGGCTCAGACTTGGGCCCATCCAGCCTATCACCACCCACCCTCTTGGCAGCACATGCACAGTTGGCCAAAAGCATTACAGACAGACCAACACATAGACAAACTAATCCTTTTATATATATAGAATGTGTATATGCATGCGTGCATGTGTACATACACATACACATTCTATATATATAAAAGGATTAGTCTGTCTATGTGTTGGTCTGTCTGTAATGCTTTTGGCCAACTGTGCATGTGCTGTGCACACATATATAAAATGTAGACCTTGGTATATATAAGATAGAAAATCAACCCTATTTAAATTATAGTCAGACAAATCTGTACATGGGCTTTCCCCTCAAAGTGAACAGGAGACATTGCAAGATTTTGTTCAGTTTGCTTAAATGTCAAGGTGAATAGGACAGGAGAAACAGACAACAGAAATCTCTATGCAGAAAAAAATCCATCTAGGTCATACTTGGCTGAGATTGACAGGAGCCACTTTCCTTTTGTGTTTTTCCAGCATCCTTGCCTTCAATTCTCATCTCAGAATGAATTTAAGAGTGTAGCCAGGGAAGACAGATGCATTAAATGTTGACAGTAGCATCCTTCATTCATTCACTATTTTCTCAGGAGGAAGTTATGGAATTACTACTGCAGGAAGAAGGCATCCTGCCACCTTTCCCACCTCCCCGGCTTTTCTTCTGTCTTTCTCAAAAAGTTTGAAGCCAAGGAAGGATTTTGATAGAAAGAAAGAGAGAGATTAGATGCATGTGCCTAAATAATCCAAACATCCAAATGCAATGTCACCAACTCACTGTGATTTTATTAGTATTCAAAATATCTGGCAGGTTCCTAAAGCCCCATTGGGTGGGGACAGGAAGGGAAGGGGAGTCTACTCCACAAGATTCTCAGCTTTCGTTTAAACCAAAAAAATAAAGGAGAAGTTAGTACCTAGCCTTCATGGCTGGAAGAGAAGATTGAAAAGTTAAAAACCCTATTTGTTTTGAAAAGTTAAGAACTCTAACGGGTTTTGTTTGTTTGCTTGCTTGCTTTTATAACCCCCTCTCATGAAATTTGAATTCTTGGAGTTGGCAATACGAGAGACAATAGAAAATGAACTTAGTGTTAAAGTGGGTTTTTTTTAAATCCATCCATCCAAACAACAAAGTTAAGAACCTCACTGTATAATCAGAACTTTAGGAATAAACACTTGAGCCTGCAAAGAGACTCTTAGGAAACTCTCTCCCTGTTTTTGTACCTTCCACAAAAATTTGCATGATTAAAAATTCGCCGCCCAATCTGCAATTCTTTCTTAGGCAAAACTCCTTTTATAAGACTCAATGAAAGTTTTGTATTGGTGGAATCTGCCCTTCAGTTAAAGTTGTCCATGCTTTTGCATTCCAGCACCATTATATTATGAAAAGCTAGATCTTAATTCATTATGAGTTTCATGCACAGGATTTGTCTCCCTTATGTACATTTTGTCTAATTTCTAACTTAAAATTGTATTATTGAAAAACCAAAGCATTAAAAACAAAATCACAGTCAGAAATCCCATACAGCATGATACTGAAAAAAACCCAAACAAATATTGAGTTCTTTTCCTGTTGCTCCTGTTATTTGAGTCTTCAAGATTCACATTTTCAAGCATTTTTTCCTGTAATCACAAGGGCTAGAAACCAACCTTCCTTTGCCTATACACAAATGGTAAATGAATTCCTAACTCCAGGAGTTGGGGTGCTCGGCCAATAAATGCCAAATATCATAGAAGTTACACAAGACCCCTCTATTTTCACTGGCTTCAGGTAGCTAGATCACAGTGTTTAGAATCCTTACAATACAAGCTCTTCTCCTAGAAACAAATTTACTTTACTTAACTTAGGATGACTCTGGGCATCTTATAATCAATAGTTACCATGCTGCAGACTTCAGTGGAAATAGGTCCGAGTGTATGGGAGCTCAGACTGTATAAGTCTGAGCCAATTGCTGTTTCTGTCCTTGTGAGAAACGCTTCCTGTACCCTCTGGCTGTAGGATTGAAGTAATGCCCTTTAAGCTTGCTACTGGGATCACTCTACTGCACTGCAGTGTCCCTGCCCTGCACTAAGATCAAAACAGTCAGTCCCCTGCAGAGTTCCATTAAAGTCAATGGGAGCTACAGGGACAAGAACAAGTTGCAGGCTTGGGGCCTCTGGGAAGAAATCCATATGGAAAATACTTTGGTGAGAGGAAAGAACCAGGTACCCCTGCCCTTTAGTATATTCCAAGTTCTCCCTCAAGATTCCACATCCTGAGCACCGAGACACAAGAATTAATGCAGATGTAAGATTTCCAAGAAAACACATAAATAGAGCACATGTGAAAAACAATGTGGGATTTACCCATTATGTGTGCATCTGGATGCTTGTTTTATAATTAAGCTGAATAAATCAAATAAAAGCATTATTAGGTTGGTCAGGGGGAAATAAAGGAGGGGGGAAAAATGGGTTTAAGAAACACTGCTCTATGGAATCATTTGCTTTGCTCCCAGTATGAGCCGGCTGACAAGTTTTTGATTTCTCCTGGTATAATAGTATTTAGCTAAGGTACAAAAATACATAGACCTTTTCTAAACCAAAGTAATCATTCATATAGGAAAATATACAAGCCCTCAAAGCACCCAAAACATGCTCTCTGTATAATATTTTACCATCTACTTAGATTGCAAGCTGTTGCAACAGAGAGAGCCAGGCTTACATCTTTTATGTTCCCTGAAGATCACTGTTAATGCTCAAGAAACAGCAAATTATAATATGCCATAAACAACCACCGCTTAGAGCCCATTAAGTACAAACTGTTTTTTTCCCACAAACTTTCTGAATCAGGAAATAGGGTACAGAAATTGTGCAATCCAGTTCTTAAAGTGCTGGGCTCAAAAGATCTGGTTCTAGTCCCAATTTAGTCTCTAAACTACCATGTGACCTTACCCAAATCACTTCAACTACTTGTGCCTCTGTTATCTTTCCCACCCTGTTTCTTTCATCTTTTAGAACATAAGTATCATAAGCATCATAACAACAGGACTTGTCCCATACTTTGTGTTTGTACAGTGCCTAGCATAGTGTAACCCCTATCTCGGCTGGGGCCCCAAAGAGCAATTGTAATGGAAATGTACCAGACCAATAATAGTCCTTTTGCACGCCAGGGATGCTATTTGCAATATATTTGGATTTGTAAGTTGGGTTAGTCATTGCCTTGGTCATTTTCACAAATAGGTAGTTTATCCAAACTGTTCAGCTTTGAATGAGAGTGCATTCACCTTCACCCATAGCCAGATGACATTTTAGTCCAATTACAGTCCAAATAGAAAGTCTCCTCCCGAAGTCATAAATCTTCTAAAACACCACACTTGGCCGATCACACATCTGGGGAGTTCATTCAGAGCATTTGTAATTTGAAGCCCCCACTGAGCACTGATCAAGGGAAGGTCTCTGTGATAAAGATAAGATTTATCAGAAGGTCAACAAATACATTTGGTTTGCTGGCTGAGCAGGCATAGCTTAGGACTTCCTGCCCATAGCTTCTGGCTATCACCCTAATAATGATTATAGTAGTGCCCAGGTAGACCCCTAATGAGAGCTATGATGCACTGTGTTAAAAACTCTACTGTAGATGTACTAGAAGACATTCAAAGCCCTAAGGAGCTTCCTCTGAAAACAGACAAGGTGGATAAAACACAAAAGGAGAAACTGAGGCAACAGAGGTCACACAAAAGCTTAAGGCAAGAGCTGGAAATAGAAATCAGGGTCTCTTGATTTTTGAGGTTAGAGCTTTGTTCATTACACTGTATTGCCTCTCCTGTTTGTGTGGCAGTGTAGATCTGCGAATCAAGCGGCCAGTGCCAGTGCAAACCATTATGTGAATGGTGTCAAACCTCTCTGGAGTGAAGGACTGACATTTGGCAAGAATGTCACATTGCTGTCTCAGTGGAAGGTTTTCCTGCAGAAGGGCCTACAGAAGACAAAGTACTTTCACACAGCCCAACTTGCTATCTCTGACTTGGACAACTTATTGTATTGATTTGAAAGTGATGGTAATGTTAGATTAGCAAACCCAGGTGCAAGATAACAGATTGTCACTTTGGTATCAAGCTCTCTTCTGTTCCTGTGTGCCAAGCTCAAAGGCACATATTTGAAAATGTTTGCTGGACAGGCCAGTTTTCTATAAATTACTTATTAAAGGGCATGAAATGCATTCTAAGACCCTTTCATATTATGAAGCTATTTCTGATGAAAAGTCTCTCCATCCAAAACACAAAGACACTGCTATCTGGGTTTGATTTTTCCCCTTGCTAAGCCATTGTGGAAATTTAAATTTAGTAAGATAAAAACCTCAAAGGGTATCAATTTCTGATGTGCTAAGGGCAAGAGATTATTCCTTTTTTCTGGCAAGAGTTCTGCACAGAAATGGCATCACTCCATGGCTTCAACTCAGACACCATGATTTAATTCAGGCACCCCCAGGGGAATGATCGCAAATTGTGTAACACAATATGTTCATAACATCTAAAGTACATGCTAAATGCTATGGGCCACAGCCACCCCTGCCTGAGTAAAATTGTTTGGAAGGTGAGAAATGGTTCAATACATACAGGGACTTTCTTGTCTTAAAACTCTGTTGCACACTTCCCTCTGTGAGGGACTGGTGAGGATAGGAAACTGGCAAGATTTGTGGCCTGTAAAACATGCACATGCAGAGAGCATGTTGGAAAAGCAGATCTCTTAACCACACAGACCGTGAGCCATCTGCCTGCAGCTAACAGCATAGCTGGTTTAGCTGATATACAGCTACTGGGGGTGCCTATGTGCTTCTTGATTGATGTTCTGAGGCCCTGTCATGGAATATTAACGGTGCCTATGACAATATTATTAATTTTTTTTTTGTTTCATTGTGGTCCACCATGTTGTTGGAGAGAGTCTGCAAATTGAGCATGGTGCTACAGGGACTGATTCTTCCCAAGTAGAAATTTGGCACAATTCACATATGTCCTACGTTGCCATCTGATTGTAATGTGTGCCTTGGATTGTGGTTAGGCTGCTTTCACCTACTGAAGGGCTTTTCAAACTGAATTTGTAGCCAGTTATTATAAAAGTGTTTCCAATGTTTTATGGACCTTAGAGTATAATGCAGTCTTGTAGAGAGAATACTGGTCTCTCAGTGTGTTCAGATGTATGCCATACATATAGAAGTATAAGCATGGATTTTCTAAGAGTTGATAAAATATGTTGGCCACTAAAGTCGTAAGCTACATTCTTCTTTCACTTAGGGTCACAGTCTATTCCACCTATCAGGTGTGAAATTTGATTTGGTGTTATTTTGTTTCACTTTCTTTGAGTCTCTGAAAACCAGTTACTATAAAAGATGACTGGGTTCTCTTCCTCCTTGCTGTTTTTGTTACTCAATCTGAAGGGTAAGATGATGGCGTGTGACAAGAGTAGATGCCTTAATGGCCGGTCAGAGACTTCAACATAGTAGAATTATACTTAGGAACCTAATCTAACCCTAAACATCTAATTGAAGCCAGCAGAAGTTTTACTAGTGCCCTCACATCATTGACACTATACAGCACAGCTACATGATATGTTACATAACCTTAGCAATGGGCTACGGTGACTCACCAAGACACTGTCACTACTAAACAGTAGCAACAAGCTACTGCGCAGTAGGGTCAAAAATTACTTGTGCGGTGCTGGGACTGCACAGTAGCAGCAGGGACTACACAGTCATTTAATACCTGCAAAATGTTTGTAAAGTACCAATGGTGCAGTCAGGGGGATGTGTAGATGTGCCCACAGAAAAACAATGCTGCTCTCAACATGAAACAGATAAAAGTAGAAAAACACCATCCAGAGTAAATGAGAAAACTCTTTCCTGTCTGTTTCAGGTAATATGAACTGTGAGTTACTTAGACATTCATATGTCTTCTGAGTCTCATGGATCATATTTTGCTTTACAAGGCTGACTTGTCTTTGAGGTCTGCTAGAAACAGTAAGAAAAAAATTGAAGTTTTTATTATATTCTTGTCAAAAATTAGAATGTTAATATTATGCCCTCTCCTTTCTCTCAAAAATTTACAAAAGAATCAGCATTATTTTCTCATATTTTTGACAACTTATAGGCGTATTTGAAATTTTTAAAATATGGTAAAATTGAAAAAATTAGAAATGTTGACATTACAATCAGTACCTATTATCATGAGATTAGAAAATTCTTTAGGTTTATTTCTAGATATTCATAGTTGTTAATATTCACAGTCAGTTTATATAATATATGAAAACAATACATTTGGAAGTGTATAAGCAGTTGTGATAGTGACCATAACTATATATGGACTACCCAATTGCCAGTCATGAATGATGGAGTGTTTACGTGCCCCTTGCCCACCCATTTGGGCCAGCCATGCAAACAGTCCTTCTGCTACCACCGCCGCCTCCTCCAGCATGGCTGCTCCCTCCCCACGCCCACCTCTGCCTCTTCCCACAGAGCAGCAGGGTTTCTCCCGCCTCCATGCCTGAGGCAAAAAGCAGCTCCCCCCCACCCACCTCCCCATCCTCTCATGGAGCAATGGGGCTTCCCCACCCAACTGAGGAGGAGGTGGCAGTGGCAG
>NW_017728949.1:11092929-11190513 GCF_001723895.1 Crocodylus porosus | reverse complement strand
CAGTGGCAGCTCGCCCCTCCCCGCCCACCTCCAACTCCACCTCTGCCTCCGCACATGGAGCAGCAGGACTTCCTCCGGCCTGAGGAGGCGGCAGTGGTGGCTCCCTCCCCCCTGCCCACCTCCACGTCCTCCCCCAGAGCAGCGGGGCTTCCCCCACCTCCCTGCCTGAGGTGGCAACTCCTCCCCCCTACCTGCCTCCACCTCCTGCTGTGGAGCAGCAGGGCTTTCCCCCACCTGGAGGCGGCAGCTGCAGTGGCTCTCTCCCACCTGCCTCTGCTTCTGCCTCCCCCCCTCAGAGCAGCAGGGCTCCCATCTCCCTGTCTGAGTCAGCGACGGCTCCCTCCCTGCCTGAGCAGGCAGAGCCTGTGCAGCCAATCACTTAATTTTAAGCATACAAATAGTCTGACTAGAATCAATGGAATGATATATCTGAGCATGTAGGTTCTCAAGTTTGTTGCCAATGGGACTTAATGAAAGAAGAAACTGAATCTCTTTCCAGTCTTTAAAGACATCTCTACAAGGATTTTTTGTTGTTGCAAAACAACCAATAGCATACTGGGTTGTATTAATAGGAGTGTAAAGAGATAATTATTCCTCTGTATTCAGCACTGGTGAGGCCTCACTTGGAGTACTGTGTCCAGCTTTGGTCCCACCCTTGAAGGAGATGTGGGCAGTTTGGATAGAGTCTAGCACAGAGCAACAAAAATGATTAGAGGCCTGGGAAGCTAAATTTAGGAAAGGCTGAAAATGATAAGAGTTATTTATTCTGGAGAAGAGAAGACTGAGGGGGGATTTGATAACAGAATGGATGTGACTGTAGGAGACAGGACTAGGCAAAATCCCCTCAAGCTTCAGTGTGGGAAATGTAGGCTGGAGATTAGGAGGAACTTTCTGACTATGAGGGTGGTCAAACATTGAAGATTACCTAGAGAAATATGGAATATCTATCCCTGGAAATTTTCTAGAGTACATTAGACACTTGGTTGGGATGATCTGCTCAGGGATGATCCTGCACTGAGCAGGGGACAGACTAGATCACCTTGTGAGGTCCCTTCCAGCCCTACTTTCCTATTATCCTGTAATCATAAGGTAAGGATTTAACAGTCTCGGCAATTATTGGGAAAGTTTTATTACCATAATCTGGGTTGTAACTCCTACATTTCCATCATGGTAAATGTGGCTTTAGGCATAATTCACAATTTCTAAACTTAAATCCTACTCTTCATCTCAGAAAATAAAAGGGCTGCTGAATTAGAAAAATCTGTTATATTTTTAGAAAGAGGGAATCCCATCTATGCAGTGTTAGAGCATATTGAGGCCTGATAGCTCACAGAAGTTGATCAGCCCTTAAAACTGTTCCAGGACTGGATATAGCAAAATATAATATTTAACTCATACCCTCATTGCATTTCAGCTCCTACTTACTAAGGAAAGAAAAAGGAACATATTTCTGCTCTGATGATTTTTAAAGAGAAATGTCTATGAGAAAATGTCTATGAGAAAATTTGGAAATGTTCAAATATTCTCTATCAGTAGAGTGTAGGTGAAAAAATAAATGGGTTTATTCCATTCTTAATATGCCCACATACTGTCACACAAATGTTGTGTATAGACAGGAACAAAAAACAAGCTGCAGATGGACAGTGGAGATCAGTCTCCAAGCAAAAGTGTGTACATTCAAAATAAACATAAAATTCAAGAGCTAATGGGCTCTGAATAATATCTCCAATGTATTCAATCAAATATATTTTAATTTTCTGTTTACATTACGCAACCTAAACTTTATAAAAAGATAAAGTTTCAAAATGAAATGCTACATCATTCAAAATGCTATCATGATTTCTAGCTCTACATTTTTATACTAATTTTAAATGTGACCAAATATCATAGTTCTCATGAAATAATTGCTTAGAAAAATTAGAAATTAGGACTTATTCTTTATATTGCAGTATTACTCACAAGATCCAGTCACGGATCATGATTCAGTAGTGCTAGGCACTGTATAAACACAGAACAAAGGGTTGTCAGCTTTTCGCGGTGGGGACTATGTATAAGACAAAGCACAACTGCTAGATGAGGGACCACAAAGAAACAATAAATGGTAACAGAGACAATACTAGTCTGGATATATTTGTACATACAAGACTCTAAACAACACACTAAAACAGTTAAGAGCTTTACATTTTTCTTTGCAACATGGGGAACTTCTCACTATCAAAGGAAAGATTGTAGAGTAGGTGGATCAATGGTCTGACTGGCATGGTAAGTCATGTGGCTAAAGTATCTGAAGTTAAGCAGGCTAATAGGAATGGCATGATTTTTCAAATAGCTTGAGTACCAACTTGGCTTAGGTCAGGGACAGGTGGTGCAATTGCATCAACTCTTTGATTTCTGTTTCACCCAAACTTTAAAACCAACTATGTGAGAGGGGCAAAAGCATTTCTCTTCAGACATTGGTGAAAGAGTCTGAAACCAGTTGAATTCATGGCTCATTAACAGGGAAGTTTCTTTGGTAGATATATCTTTTATTAGACTAGCCACCTAATAGCGATCACATCCACACAAAGACCCTTGCCTGCCTATGTCCTTAGACTAACATGGCTACAACAAGCAACCCTGGCTCATTAACATGCCCCCGACTCCTGCTACTCTTTCTCCACTTCAGAGGTGTTAACAACCATGTCTCCTTTTTAATAGTCTGGATGTTCTCCTATTCAAACTATCCTTTCTTCTGCAGTTTTGCTGTCTATTAGCCATTCCTGGTAATGTCTCTTCTGTTTCATAGTCCTGCAGACTGTGGGAGAGGCTGTGACCCTCTAGCTAAAATCCTTCATTCAAGTGTGGTAATATCAACTCTGGTGTAGAAATGACTAACATTTAAGTATTGGGGGCACTATCAAGCCACTCAAGAAGGCTAGATTTTGTCTTATGAATCTGAATAAGAGACATACATTTAACTACAATGACTACAAGACTAATGGCACAATGTTTTGGAACTATTTTTGGCCTAGTTTTTTAAAACATAAACAAATTAGTGCACGTTCCAATAGAATCAGAGAATCAAAGAATCATAGAAAATTAGGGTTGGAAATAGGTCCAACCCTCTGCTCAAAACAGGACCACCCCCAGCTAGATCATCCCACTCAAGGCTTTGTCTAGCTGGGTCTTAAAAACCCTCCAAGGATGGAGATTCCGTCAGTTCTCTGGGTAACCTGTTCCAGTGCTTTGCTATCCTCCTAGTGATAACATTCTTCCTAATATCTAAACTAAACTTCCCTTGCTGCAATTTGAAACCATTGCTCTTTGTTTTGTTATCTGCCACCACTGAGAACAGTTTAGCTTCATCCTTTTTGGAACCACCCTTCAGGTACTTGAAAGCTGCTACTAAATCCCCTCTCAGTCTTTTCTTACGGACTAGGGACAGACATTACACATAAGCCGGTTCAAGTGATCAGAAACTGGTTTAAACCTGTAACAGAACAGATGTTAAGTGCACATAAACCAGTTTGAAAATGGCTGAAACCAGTCTGAGATCAATCAGGTTTAATGTTATATCAGACTTATAACAGAAGAGACATTTGGGTCAAACCAGTTAATGCAAAGTCTGTCCCAGATCCCTTCCTGGTTTAAGTTAAATCAGAGTCCCCCAGCATCCTGGCATGTTCTCTGGGCTGGGTGCTCAAGCAGGGATTCCCCCCTCCCTTCTGCCTTACACAGACACCTCTCAGCATTAGCTAGCATACCGGATGCTGACTTTCAGGGCTGTGTGAAGCTTCAGTCGCTGATTTGATTCGGCAGAGATTCAGCCCTATTTGGTGGCCAAATCTCTTAATCTGATTCGAATCAGGAGACTCTTTAATCTCTCTGAATTGAATAGGAACCCTCCAAATCAAATCAGAGACATTCAGAGAGATTTAATGATTTGGACATAGAGACAGCTTTAAGTTTTTTCTACATACCTCAGGGTACCAGGTGACTCGTGAATGCTGAGATGCTGGGATGGATGAAGCATCCATGGGAGTGCAGGGACATGCTCCCCAACATGCTCAACAGCAGACTTGAAAAAGGACCAGAAGCACTTCCGGTCCACTTCCAGGTCCACTGGGAAGCACACAGGGCTCCCTGACCCCACCCCACGGTTCAGCAACTGGTGCCTTCTGGGCCTGGGGGTGCACCCATGGTCCCCCCCTTCAGCCCTTCAATTGCTGAGCCAGGAGGATATGGAGGGACCCCCATGCACTCTTCTGGTTCCTCCACCAAGCACATGAGGGGGTCCTCTGCATTCCTGTGGGACTCTCCATCTGCCCCACCATTGCACTATTCAACAAGGTATGTAGGAAAAAAACATTTAAAGCTGTGTCTATGGATTCAGCTGAATCGAATCAGGACAGCAATCCGAATAAATGAACTGAATCACTGTCCCCAAGTTTGGGCTGAATCTGAATCCAAATCAAATACAGTCCATTTTACACACTCCTACTGGCTGCGATCCATACGCTAGGAGACAGGATAAAGGCAGACAGAACAGTGTCAGCTTAGGGCTAACAGGTAATGTCCCTTTGTTCCTTCCTTGGAAAAAGTTGTTTAAGAAGAGCTTGAACTAATGAGATAAAACTTTTATTTTCTTAATAGGCTGATAAACACTGAGTTAGGGAAGATAAACACTGTGTTATCAACTTCCTGTTGGACTGCTGAGGAGGGGGTGGTGGGGAAACCCTCCCTAATCAGAGCATTTTGCTAGGGCCTGGCCATGGCCCCCTCAGCTCAGCACTGTAGAAGGGAAGAGAGACCTTCTTTAGTGCCCCCCAGGTTTTAGCCTGAGCCACTACAGGCATATGCCTGCATTTCTGGAATGAAAAGGGAACGTTTATCCACCTCCAAATCGGTTCAAGCTTTGTAGGGCAGACTAACCTGCAAAGTTTCAATCAATTTAGGCTCAGGCTTTCTGAATGTCTGTCCCTAGCCCTCAAGACTCAATAAACCCAGTGCCCTCATCCTCTCATAAATTATATGCCCCAGCCCTGTTATCATTTTCATTGCCCTCTGCTTCTCTCCTGGACTCTCTCCAATTTGTCTACATCCTTTCTGTAGTGGGGGGAACAGCAGACATAGTATTCCAGATGTGCCTCACCAGTGCTGAATAGAGGGGAATAATCACTTCCCTCAGTCTGCTGGCAATGTTCCTACTAATGCAGCCCATTGTGTTGTTAGCCTTCTTCACAACAAGAGAACACTGTTGGCTCATTGTCCACTGTAACCCCCAGGTTATTTTCTGCAGAGCTGCTGCTTAACCAGCCAGTCCCCAGCCTCTACCAGTTCAAATAGTTATATTTCATTTTTGCTTGCATCTTAAACTGAATAATATAGTGCTAGCTCCTAGCATATTACTAAAGTGTTTAGTTTCTCTTTACCTAGAGAAAAATCATTGTAGTGTCATATGCAATGTGCCATAACCCCTGCACCTCCTTCTATAAAATCCTAGAGCTGGCATGTTTTATGCATTTCATTTTAAAGCGTTGGGCACAAAGGTGGGAATGGGATTCTCACAAATCTTGAACCAGCTGTGCACTAGGCTAGTTCCTCAAAGGAACATTTCCAAGAGCAACCCAAGGACTGAAGATGGTTTAAGTTAAGTTAAAGTAAGTCAGCATGGAAGTGTGGGTATTATTCTGGCTTTGCCTCTCCTGTACTGGAACAAGCCTCCATGTGCTGGTCACAGAAGCTTTTTGCTGATGTCTCAGAAAAAGCAACCACATCACAACACAAGTTCTAAGCAATAATATGCAAATTGTACAGATCTATGCATTCTTTTTATAATGGGACCATGGTGTGGTCCCTAATAAGTTTATTGATCTCAAAGTAATTAATCGTGGAGCTTGTATGTTTGTGAATGTGTCTAGAGCAATTAACTGAAGTGAAACATACTTATTACCACCTTACTGCAAACTGCAGTTAAGATAAAAATGAAAATGAGTATCAAACTGGATAATTTATTTCTTAGGAAGACTCAGGGACATCTCCACAGCTATGTTAGCATTTTTAATTGTGAGCATTAGCCTCTTATATAGCCAAATAAGTATATTTTGCCCACAAGGAAGAAAGAAAAAAAAAAACCAAAAAAAAAAAACCTATTTATGTACAAAAAAGTCTTTCAAGAACAAAGATGTAGGGACCTATTTTTGTTTAATGTTTTGTTTGATTTTTTTTTCAGGCTGGTGCAGATACAGAAACCATTCCTAACAATACCTTTCTTCAGTAGTGAAATAAGAGTTTTCTGTACATTAATATGTATCCTTATATTTTATATTCACAGTCTCCATGACACCAAACTTACACCAGTTGGTATATACACAACCCCCTATTGTATGTTTAATATACATCCCATTTTTTGCCAGGACAGTTCCATTTTAAACACCTGTGCCAGGCATCTTGTCTGTTGGTTGAAATGAATACTTTTGTTCCATTTTCAGAAACCTCTATTGTACCCCCTGCCAGAGTGATTCAACGTACCATGACTGAATGCAGTAGAAGCATTTTCCAGCCAGGGGATGCAAGAGTGGAGGTCCCCCATATCCACTGTCCTCCTGCTCTCTGGCTTGCTCAGCTGAGATCAGACCTCAGAAACCGCTCATAGTGCCAGAGACTTGGGAAATATGGTCATCATAACCTCACCCCAGTGGCACTGAGCAGCTTGATTAGAGCCTAA
The DNA here is from genome assembly GCF_001723895.1 of Crocodylus porosus. Classification (NCBI taxonomy): domain Eukaryota; kingdom Metazoa; phylum Chordata; order Crocodylia; family Crocodylidae; genus Crocodylus; species Crocodylus porosus. Next base: position 11,183,807 of record NW_017728949.1, on the reverse strand, counting down.
GCCAGGATAAGAGTCTCAAAGTACTAGATGCCTATACATATACTCAGGGATGCAGGGGAGACATTTTAATTAGAGTGGTTCCCAGAGAGCTACCCTAAATAAAACACTACAGTGTCACACGTATCAAATCATTGAGCATTTAAAAATGGCCTGGGGATGCTTTAACTAAAGCTCATTCAAGAAGCTTTAGTTAAAGCACCCCAGCAGCCATTTTTAAACCTGCAGGGGCTTATACATGTGATGCTGCAGAGCTGCTAGAGCATTTTAATTAGAACATGGGGCAAACTTGATTAATTGAATCTGCTCCAATACATTCTAATTAGAATGCATCAGTGCACATGTATAGGTACCCAGTGTTCCCCTGCCTACCTTACCAGTAGGGCCCAATCCAATTGGCACTTCAGAGAGTGCCTATCAGATTAATCTTCATGCAAAAAAGAACTAGGGGAAAACATTTCTGGGTTATATGTGGGTACCCTCAGTGCCTCAAGGATTAGGGCACTTGGCTCTGCTAGTCAATCTCATGTCAGGTCAGCTGTTTACTCGATGCAAAACCAGTATCCACAGCCTACTGGTCAGGAATTAGAATAGCAACTACTGCAGATAGCAAGCATGGGAGAGATGATCATTTGGCCACTCCTTACTATGAAGTAAATTTATTGTAAAGTAAAATTCAGTAGGCCTGTGCAAAGCAGCTAGTATTCACTAATGATTCAAATTTAGCTGATTGGGGGACAGCAATTCAATTCAGTAATTCAAATCACTGTCCTGAATTGATTTGGCCGAATCTGATTCGGAGATTCAGCTGCTGCTGAAAAAGCCAAATCTCTGAATCACAGAGGCCCCATCCCCTGCTAGCTGTCAATAGCTACCTTGCCCAGGCCAGCTCCCTGTTCTTTGAAAAAAAAAAAAAGAAGTACCCACTCACCAACTCCTGCATGGCAGGGGTGATCCCCACTGCCCCACACCATGTGAGGAGGGGCTCTGCTACAAGCCCCCTGCCTGCCTGCCCCAGCTCCCAGCCCTTAAAAAAAACAAAAACAAAAACAAAACAAAAAAACCAACAACAAAAAACCCTGGACTCACTGATTGCTGCCAGGCTGGGGCATGATCCCCACTGCCTTGCACTGCATGGGGGGCTCTTCCACAAGCCCCCAGAAGCCTCAAGGCCACTGCAGCAGCTGGTGAGTACAGGGTTTTTGTTTGTCTGTTTTTCAAGGGGCAGGAGCTAGAGCAGGTGGGGCAGCCATAGGTGGGGCTGGGAGAGCAGGTAGGGGTCAGGGGCCTCATGGCAAAGTCCCCCACACAACGTGGGGCAGCGAAGATCACCTCCATGCCTGGCAGCACCTGGTGAGTAGGGGCTCTTTCTTATACAATCAGGAGCTGGGGCTGAGAGACTGGTTGGGGAATCTCAGGGGGCCTGAGGGAGCAGGCAGGGGATGGGGCCTGGCAGGGATCCCCCCATGGTCCCTTTCCCCTTCCTACAGCCTCAGCCTCACTTCTCCCACTCCCTACTTACCAGCTCTGGGTCCAGCTCCCTGCTGCAACCAGCAGGGACTGCCCAAATCACAAAAGCTCTCCAAATCTTTTCTGAATTGATTTGGATCTTTTAATTGGTCCCTTGATTAGATTCGGATTCCGAGAGTCGGCCACTGAATTGGCCCAAATCTCTTCCAAATTGAATCAGCACCTGAAGCTTCACACAGCCCTAAAACTCAGGTCAAATTATTCACTGAGGGTCTGAATGCCACACATATTTTGGAGTAGTTTGTAATCACTAATAGGCATCCAATTTCAGTTTGTTTAAACATATCCTAGCCTTATCCTGTTACCCAGGTGTAACCTCTATTTTGAGGAATTAAAAAAAACCATACTAATATATAGATAGAGAAGTAATTGTAGCTCAGAGGGGGAAGAATTCAAAGATCTTTCTTCTTTTCTTGCCTCTACCATTAAATTAAACTATAACATGAAATTGTTGTGGCACTTTGGAAAAGCCATTTAGCTTCTCTGTGTGTTTTTCCCCAGCTGTATAACAAGGAATTTCACTTCCATGCCTCTCAGAAGTGTGGTGGTTTTGAGATTCTCAGAAGGTGCTGATGTAATATAAAACATTAATCATTGTGCATAGCACAAATGCAACTGAAAACCAGCATGATCTAATGGCTCAAACACAGGACAGGGACCGAGGAACTGAATTTTAAGACCTGCTTAAGTTATTACTATTTGCCCATGGACTACTACTGCGTTAAACTCTTTGTATCTTCCTTTTCTCATTTGTAAAGCAGGTGTACTCTTTGTGTATGCCACAAAATTTTTGGTTATTATGTGAAAGTATTTGGATGCAAAATGCTTAAGAACTATGTATTACAAGCAAATATTATATATACTTCCTCCATACTTACACCTGTACAGAAAGTATTTAGCCTTCATTTTGCTGATGAAATGCCAACCAATATTGTTATGATAAACATGAAATGTGCTATGTTTTAATTGCAGCTTGGCTTCTGATGAGATGTGCCTTTCTTAAAGAGAAATGTGGCTTTGCATGTATTCTGTGTCACATTATTATTCGGTAAGCCCTAAACCGCAAGAGCTCCTACGGGAAGATTCATTATAGCATTAAGCACAAGATATGCAAGCGATGGTTCACTAGCAGTCATAGACAATATGCTTCTGTGTTTCATTTTGTGTTGGGGGAGGTTGCTTTGGTAGCTGTGTATATTAGAAAACAGTTTAAGATACTGTTGCAGGGGGGGAAAGAAATAAAGAAGCAACTGACCTCAGAATGTTGCTCTGCTTCAGAGGAGCGGAGGTTTCTAACGGCTCCCCTCCAACCTCAAACATCTCCCCAGCATGCAAAGAGCAGCCACAGTGCACATTTATCAGTCTTATCTCTTCTAGATATGGAGGATCTGCAGACTTCTCTCCCACCAGCAGAACTCCCTTGACTCAGAACTATACCCCTGTGATGTAGCTGTGGCATGCACAACACAGATGCAACTCATCTTCCCAGAAGCACTCTCTTTGGTGGCTTCCTTTTCTCCCTGTTAGGGTAGCTCTCTTGTAGAAGTGAATATTTTCCCTAGTGGACTTTACTGCTAGGCTCACGTTATAAACTTGCTGTTTTCTGTTTTCTCTATACCCTGCATTCTCCACTGGATAAGGCACAGGCTAAGAGTCAGCAGACCTATTTTCTGGTTTCACCTTTACTATTGAACTTAGTCAAGTTGCTTCCTATCTATTTCTTCTTCCTCCCATGTTTCATATTTAACCTATGCGTTTTTGGAACATGGGTTTTCTCTTGACAAATATGGCCTTGTGGTCCTCCAAGAGATTCTGGAATTTGTAACACCTCTTCCAAAGAACAAGTGTTCTTCATCCAAATACAGCAAATGAGATGTGAAGGGTTACTGGGGAATTTTGTGCAAAAAATCTTTCCTCTCTAATATTTCATAGCATCTTTATGAACCCTTCCAGGGATTGAAGTAAAAAGTATAGTTTCATAGTTTGTAGGGTTGAAAGGGACCTGAACAGATCATCAAGTGTGACCCCCTGCCATGGCAGGAAAAAGTACTGGGGTCGAACGACCCCAGCAAGGTGTTCGTTTAGCCTTGTCTTAAAGACCCCCAGGGTAAGAGCTAGCACCACTTCTCTTGGAAGCTGGTTCCAGATCCTAGCCGCCGTGACAGTGAAGTAGTGCCTCCTGATGTCTAATCTGAATCTACCCTCTGCTAGGTTGTGACGGTTATTTCTAATCACCCCAGCAGTGCTCGGGGGAACAGGGACTCCCCCAGTGCCTACTGGTCCCCTCTGACTAGCTTGTAACAGGCCACTAGATCCCCCCTCAGCCTTCTCTTGTGGAGGCTGAACAGGTTCAGGTCCCGTAGCCTCTCCTCATAGGGCCTGCCCTGCTGCCCCCTGATCATGCGAGTGGCCCTCCTCTGGACCCTCTCCATGTTGTCCACATCCCTCTTGAAGTGCAGCACCCAGAACTGGACACAGTACTCCAGCTGCGGCCTGACCAGTGTTGCATAGAGGGGGAGGATCACCTCCTTGGACCTGCTTGAGATGCATCTGTGGATGCATGACAAGGTGCAGTTAGCCTTTCTGACTGTATCCCCACACTGCCGGCCCATGTTCATCTTGGCATCAATGATGACTCCAAGATCCTTTTCTGCCTCTGCGCTGACAAGAAGGGAGTTCCCCAGCCTGTACGTATGCTGCTGGTTCTTCCTCCCCAGGTGCAGTACCTTGCACTTGTCAGTGTTGAAACCCATCCTGTTCTCATCCACCCACCCCTGTAACCTGTCTAGGTCCAGTTACGTGTTACCTGTAGAAGGAAAGTGGAGGGATAGCTTCCCTACTAATATTCTTCCACTCTCTCCCTAACTTTACCAGCCTAATTTGCTCCATTCAGTCCTATGTCATGCAAATACTGATTTTAATGTTTTTTTCATCCCAGTCTGGAGCAGTAAACATTATTCTGCGTAATAATTAACCCATGTCTATGGCTTTGACAGTTTTACTATGTCCCTACAACATGTCACTTTAACTGTGACTTTCCGTGACTTCTTTGTAAAAAATATCTGATAAAACCTCAGCTAAATTACATTGTAGACAACAATGGGTTGCTTTTTTTCTTTTCTTTTTTTTTTTTTTCTCAATGATCTTAGTCCCTGAAGCCTTCAGGCAAAGTACTTTCTCTATTTCCCTACACTTTAATATAGGGTTTTTCTTTTTATCCTGTAGAATGTTGTATGTTGTTCATCTCCATTTATGCCAGGCTTCAAATGCACACAGAGATCAGGCTGGATGGGGCTCACTGGATGGGGATCAGAACCTAAATCTATTAGAAAACCAAATAGTCTGGAAATACCACATTTACTTGATTTGAAGATGAGGTTTATTCTTCCCATTTAGCATGGGGGGGGAAAGACCATTGCCTTACAACAGAGCAGGAGGCAGCAGAGTGGGGCGGGACAGGCAGCTGCTGCATCTCTGGCCCCAACCTGGGGTTCTGGCTGGAACTGGAGAAAAAGCTGCAGCTGCCATCTGCCTTCCCCTGCTGCATCTGCATGCCCTACCATTCCTTCCCTGCATCCCACAATCTCCCCACCTCCATGCCACTTCTCCATCTCTGCCTCATTTCTCCTTCCTTTTGGTCTGCACCAGCAGGATCTCTCCCTGTGGCAGCCTAGGACATGGAGCATGGCTGCAGCCCAGCCCTGTAGCAGAGCAGTGGAGAGCCAGCACTGCTGCTATGGGGCCAGGCTGGAATAGCAGTCCCTGTTCTGTGCCTGTGCTGCTAGGGCAGGGCAGACTGGAGCCATGCTCCATTCCCCAGGATGCAGCAGGGATGGAGCCTGCCAGGACAGAGCAAAGGTAATGAGGAGAGGAGGGGTATAGAAGGGCAGACAGGGAGCAAAGACTTTGAGGGGGAAGCAGGGGCAGGGACCTAAGACTGCAGGTGGCAGAAGCAGTATGGACATGAGAGAAGGGGAGAACTGGGGAAAAGGGAATTAGGGAAGCAGATGCCATGGGAGGTAAGTAGGAAGGGGTAAGCTACCTGCTTCTCTCTCTGTGTACCACACTGCCTGCCCCTACCACCTCTCCCCCACCATTCCCCACTGCCTGTCCCATTACTGTCCCACTTATCACCCCTCCACGTGCCACCAGTAGTGGGGGTGGGGAGGGCTGCAAATTCAATATGATCCTACAATAATTAGATTCCATACATGGAAAATTATAAATTTATAAATTTTCCTTGTGTTGAATTACTGGGGGGGGGTTGTATTACATTTAGGGTAATCTTGTATTCAGGCAAATACAGTACTTTAAGTTGAACACATTTGTAAAACCCCCAGATATCTGTTACTAATAACAAAGAAACAAATGAATGTATAAGCCAGCATTTTATAAGTAATGGGTCTCAGTTTACAGGTGACCAATCAGACATCATGATGTAGCCTGATTTTTAAGAAGGTGCTAAGGACTGTCTTTGGAGGAAAACAAATCAAGTCCTTTAAGACATATTCTCAATAAAATGAAAAAAAAGGAAGTTATACTTTTAAAAAATGTAATTTAATATATTTATCATCTGTCTGGTTCTGAGAAATAACATAAATGAAATTAAGTCCTCACACACAGTAGTCATTTGCCCCTGAAAATAATGTTGTTTTTTGTAAGGGAATTTAATTGTTTCAGGACTGACAAATCACCTTTGTTTTAAGAAAAAGAAAGACACAAACTGGGTATCCCATTTATATCTTGCATTTTATTGATGTTAATGTTTGTACTTCTGAAATTTCTCTCTTGGAAGCAGTTCATGCATTATGCTATTTGCATATGATTCTTAGAAGACATATTAGTATTGCTAAATGACTCATGCTCTAGATGCCAAAAACATGTTGCTTGCAGCTGAAGGCTGCAGCAGTTTTTATGAATTGTCATGCCCAGTGTGGGTCAGCAATAGTTAACTAGCCCCAGAAAACAATTAGTCCTATAAGGCTTGATCCAAAGACTTCAGTAGTTAATAGAAAGATTCTATTGATTTTGATATGCTTTGGACCAGGCCCTGGTAGTCCCCACATGAAAGGCAAATATTCAAATTATTTAAAAGGAAACACAGAAGCATTCATTCAGTTACATTTGCTTTTATCCCTTAATGACAGTGCTAGCTTTAGCCTTGGGCAGTACATTAAGCTTGTAAATAACTCACATCTATCATAGGGCCATAGAATATGAAAGTCTTGACTGTTTCTCTTTAACAACTAAGTACTTGTAAATTAAGTGGGAGATACCTTCCAGAATTCATTGATAAATTCCCCTTTAAACAACTGCAAGTTCTAGATCAAGCAATATCTAATATGTTAAGTGTCTTCTTTCTACACCAACATGACAATTGAAAAATACAAATGCAGTTACTATACTGCAGTATTACTACAGGACTGAACTTCATACACCTGTACAGTCACTTACCCACTTGTAAGAGACCTTGTATAAATAAAACAGTTTAGCAAAGCTCATGATCTGTGCTTTCATATTGACCTTGGATTGTTCCCCATTGACCCTGATCATAGCTGGCACATTTCTTCAACAAAATGAAGCAGGAACTGAGGCCATCCTTCAGGATCCCCCAGGCCAAAATCTTTTAGGTTTAGGTCTGAGGCTCGTGTCAAACTAAGGGGGTGGCGTCCAGAAGCATAGGGTTTACCATAACAGTTAAATGAACTAGTATTTTATCTATCTTCCAAAACCTTAAAATCCAATTACTTGATTACTAAGATAGCTTGCTATGAGCATATATTGTAACACACAGAGTGCTGATACCCATTAAAAGAGGCATGTAAGTATTCCAAGGTGACAAATAAAAACATTAACAAGGGGGGTGGGGGTGAGAGGCACGAGGATTGTCTCTTTTCTGCCTATTTTATGCTGCTGTACTCCAAGGCTAAGTACAAACATTGAAAAGGCCCAAAGCAGAAGAGCTCTAAGTATCATACTTTACTCAGTGTTCAGTTTAAATCAGGACCAACCCAAACAGACTTTCACTGTTTGATGTGGAGGAGGGCTCAGAGCCTGTGTCTTGGCTGCTGAAAAAGGCTGAACCCAGCTGACCCTGATTGGCTAGTCCTGCCCCTCTCCCTAGCTCCGCCCCCTACCAGGTGGCTGTTGTCAATGCTGGCAGCTGGAGGATTGTTGGGGGTGGGGTGGAAAGGAATGGAAGCCTTCCTGAAAGCTACAGCTTGGAAATGTCCTGCTTTCAGCTGCACTGGGAACTGGGGCAGGTAAAACTGGGGAATGGAGTTCTGCTGCCATGCTTACCTGGCCCAGCCCCACAAGGACTAGAGCTGGCAAACAGGGGGTGGGGCATGTGGTTGGGGGCTCCATTCCCCACAGCTTGCTAGCTCAAGTCTTGACTGGACTGGCTAAACTGGGCCCATGTGGTAAGGGAGCTCCATTTCCCAACACCCCAGCCCTAGTTCCCAGCATAGCAAAAAGGCTGGGCTGGGCAGCTTCTGGCTGTAGCTGTCAGGAGATTCAGACAGGGGCATGGAGTCCCACTGCAGCACAAACCCAACCTAGCTTCCCTTCCCCCGACTTGAACCAGCAAGCTGATAGGAGCCCATATGGCAGGGAGGCTGCATTCTCACCATCCTGCCCACCTGAGCCTCCTGCCCAGCCCAGGTTTTCACTATGCTAGGAACTTGTACGAAGTTTGGGGGAATGGAGCCCCCTTGCCATGTGGGCCCGGCCCAGCCTTTCTTTGCCCTCTCCCCCCACCCAAGATGTAAGCCAGGAAGCTGGGGATTTGGTACAGACATTCAATAAAGTGCTCTAACATAAAGCGCTTTAGTCTGATGCCACATCCATCCAGGGTTAACTTAGGGCAGGATCTGCTGTTTTTAAAGCGCTGTATGTGCTGTGAACGTCTGTTGGTTTATAGCTGTAGAGCGCTTTCTGTGCATTTAATGCATGAAAAGTGTAACTTGCTTATAATTTATTTAGCTTAGTTTACCACTGCCACTTTTTTGGCCTCCAGGGTAATCAGCTGGCCCTAATCACAACTGAATTTCTACTAGTATGTAAATAAACAGCAGGTAAAACTCTGAGCAGTGAAGAGGGGGGAAATGTACAATGCAAAAGAACCAAATTAACTCTTCAGTAATGTGTGTGGTTTTTAGAGTAGCTTCATATTTTCTCATTGGGACAAATCTAAAGAAGGATTTAGGTACCTCCAAGTTAGTAGCTTTATTTTCTAGTCATCTGACCTCCAGAAAAGAATCCAAAACCTAGCCAGCTGCCTAAGACTCCCTATATAGTATATGGGGAGAGTTAAGCACCTCAGCAGGGTAAGCAAAAAACCCCGCATATGTGGAATAGGGAAGATGCTTAGAACTAATTAAGCAATAGGTAATGTTAAGCTGGGGGTTATGTCTGAACTCCCATCCTTTCTGGAGTTCAGGAATCCACCACTGGCACAGAGCTCAGTATTTTATTTTTAAAGAGAAGAGCAGAGCTAACACTTCTAAAAACAATACTGCTAGAGAAGGAAGTTGTAAGGTTCACCTACATTTTATAACAGTCTAGTGGTTAGAATACTCGCTCAGGAAGTGGGCACCCAGGGTTTAAATTCCCTCTTCCTTATCTCCTACCTTTTAGGAACATGTGGTAAGCACCATGCTATAAGCTAAGCTGGAGATCAGGGGAAATAACCCAGGCACTTCTTGCTGTTGAAGTTGAGACACTGCTCAGACAAGAATGCAAGATTCATATGAACAAAAGGGAAGCAAGCAAGACAGCCTGGCTGTAATTTACTGGTAAGTGCATTCAGCTAGGAAGGGGTATTTCTGGGTTTCAGGATTTCATGCTCTCAGGATTGTTTACGCATTTTGCAGTAAGTAGTCACTAGAAATAAATTAAATTAATCCTAAGAACGGAACTGAGGATATCCCTGTCCCATATAAGTGCTATAACCATTTGGCTATATAGAGTCTTTCCATTCATTCTCCCTTGCTCTTTCCCTCTCTGCACAGCATACAATGCAAACCTCATAGCACCAATGACACAGCTTTAACAGGGGGGCCCTGGGATTCTTTATAAGCAGCTTGCAACGCCAAAAAGTTGCAACACGGACAAAACTTCAGAGTTGAGAGAGAGGTTTAATTCAAACTCTGTTCTTCATCTAACTGTGCCTAAATAAACAGTCATAATTTTAAGAACTTATTTGTGAAAGAGCTGTGGCAGTTGGGCACCTTAACTTTTCAACACTAGATTTCTTGGGAAAACAAACTTAAATATTCATTAAAATATTAATTTCCTGATATTTAGGGCATATTATTTTCTTTTCTGTTGCTCACTTCTCCTTTCATTTTCTCTCTTTCATTGTCCTTCAATCCCCATGGTTAATCCATTCTTGCCTCCTCTTAAAACACAAATGCCCAAAAAGCAATGCATTCACCTAGGACTTATACCTCGTTCCTTAAATTCTGCACTAGGCACCAAGCTACTGAGGTTATTGTCCCTCAGTGAAGGTGTTATAGCAAGTCTAAACATGAAGTCATTGTTTGAGACCTGTTTGGGTTTTTTTTCTGTCTAACCACAAATGCAACTGGAAAGAAACTAATAGGATACAGTTGCCTTGTACTCTAACAGGTGTGAAATATCATGTGTGGGAGATCAACATCCTTTTTAAGATAACAGCTTTGTGGTTGTTTCAAAAATACTAGACACTAACTTAATTTTTACCCTTTGTGCTCTTGCAAAAGGTCTTAGCAAATATAAACTATAGCTTCCTCCTCCCCCACATCCTACAACTCAGAGGCACAGCCCATACTGCAGTTCATGTAAACCATATTGCTCCAAGGATATTTTAAAATGTATTTTTCAACTTCTTGTGTGTGTGTGTGGGGGGGGGGGTTCTTACGAGCAACAATCAAATCCTTTTTTCTTCCTCAGACCTGAAGAAGTTGCCTTGTACCCCCAAACTCATTTTAAATCTCTCCCAACCATACAGTTGGTCCAATAAAAGATATCACCCAAAAATCCTTGCCTCTTGCACAAATTCTAATTACCTACTTATTCAGAATGCCCAGGACTAATCTACCATATTTACTTGAATATAAAAAAGATTTTTTTTCCCTCCAGTTAGCATGGGAAGAAAAGCTCCTTGTCTTATACTCACATATGAAGCAGATAGGGAAGCGGGCAGCTATTGTGGCTTTGACTCCAGCCCTGAGCCCAGGTCAGGGCCAGAGTCAGACCCACAGCAGCCTTCTTCCCCCACTCCCACTCTGCAGCTCCTGTGCCCCCACGCATCCCCTTCCCTCCTCCTTATTGTCAGTCACAGATTGGTTCCAGTTTGTACTAGGGTCTCTCCTGGGCAAGAGCACATGGAAACCCCCATCCCTGTCTGGACAATCATCAGTGCTGACACTCCTGCATGGCCAGGCGACAGCTGAGCTTTCATGCAGTGTGCTCTGGCATGGAGAAGCCCAAGCAGCATCTGACAGTAAGGTGGGGGGAAGGGGCAGAGACTGGGGGTTTAGGGGCAGGGGGTTGTGGGGAAAAGGCAGACTGGGGAGTTGGGAAGAGGCAGAGACTGATGGGAGTGTGGGGAGGGGCAGAGTCTGTTGCGAGATGGGGAGTGGTGGGTGCAGGTGGCAGGGTGGGCAGAAAGGATGCAGAGGAAAGAAGTGGGGGGGGGGGCAGAAGGCAAGAAGGGCACCTGACCTTCCCCCTTTCCCTACTGTAGCAATGGGGGAAAGGGGTTAAGACAACCCTCCAATTCTTAGATTCTATACCTGGAAAAATGATACATTTTATAAATTTTCCATATATATAATCTAATTGATGAGGGCACATCATTTTATATTCAGGGTCATTTTTATTCAAGTAAATATGGTTTCTAATCTTTTTCCATTAAAATATTTTTGACAAAAAATGGCTTTCAGTAAAATGAAAGTTGTCATGAGAACAAAACAACTTTTGGAACTTTAATGAAAACCCCCTTCTTTTTCATTAGTGCATATTCATCTTTCACAGAACTGACCAAAAAGTAAAAGACATTTTACAGCAAAAAAGGAATAAAATCATATTTTCATCAGTCTATTTTGTAGGTAATAAAGATATTTTCCAGACCAGTTTTACCTCTGACCTTAAGTAGTCACACTCTAATGATTCTTTTAGTCCTTATTTGGAATCACATCATAGTATTAGATCTGTTGGGATTTCAAAATCCAGGGCTGGTTGACTCCAGGGTTGGATTTGAGCCCATCTATAGATGTTACATAATTAGGATTGTGCATGTACAGAAACAAATTATGTAAACACCTGATGCTTCAGGGATCAGGAATCTTGTAAGCTTCATGTTTATATTCTCTTTATACAAAATGGAGCGGCTAGGGAGCTCCTGCTATGCCAATCTTTGCATTTTTTGTTGGGAGTCTCACATTATTTGCTGTTTTTATGTAATGTTTGTAAATCTCAGGTTTTATGTATGTAAATCTCAGGTTTAATTTAACAAATAAGTGTCTATATGTTGTGGTTGCAGAAAAAAGTTGGAACATGAGTATATCCTGGGTTTTCAAAAATCAGTAAACCAGTAAAAAGAGTCACAACCTATTTGGTAAAAAATCTTATAGTGTTTAAACCACCCTTACTTTTCGGAGGTCTAGCTCCTGTTTGGCAATTCAAAACAGAATAAAACTTCTTCCATGACCTGCACAGAGCCCAGTTTGAGCACGACAGTGGAGTCTCATCCTACAACTGGGGTTAGGTTCTAAAGTCAGCGCGTAAGGTGAAAATTGCATATAGACAAAATTACCCTTGGGCTTGCCCAGTGGTACAGTCCGCTCCCTCCCCCATCCAGTGATACAGTCCCTCCTTCCCACCCAGGGCAGCCCGCACCAAATTCCTGCCCGGCCAGCATGCACAGCTTCCCAGCAGGTCTGCTCGCAATGTAGCTGCATGGCCCTGTGCACAGCGCTGTGGTGGGCAGCTGCAGGCTGAATCCAAACAATCGGTACTCCGGGGCATACACGTATGATGAATTCGCACAAGTTAAATGCATGTATGATGCGACTCCACTGTACTAGTAAACTTCCTGTTGTATTATATTTACATAAAGAACAACAAAAAAAATTTAGTCTAAACTGCTTCCTACTTCTATTATGAAAACAACAGGAAAAACAAAAGCAAAATTTACTCTATTTAACTAGCAAGCATTTGCACCATTTCTTTTCATAACCACCCCTGCTTGTGTTGCCATGGCTTGACACTTGGAGCTAACCCATGAGAAGCATAAGTCCCTTCTTCTTGTGCTAAAACAGGACTGTCCAACTTGTGGCCTACAGGGGGTTAAATTGTAGCCTCTGGCCTCCTGCTCAGCCATTGCTCCCCTTATGGTTATGGCTCCAAAAGTAGCTAGGGGCCTCCAGGCTCACCTTCTCTCCTCCACTTCCTGTCCCCACCCCAGGTACTGGGACAGTGTGGTGCACAGAGGGGAAGTTGAGTCTTGAACTCTGTAGGCATGCAGTGCAGCAGCAGGGGTAGTACTGATCACCAGTTTCAATATATATAGGCATATATGAATGAGAAGAACAACAAGAAGCTTTAATTATGGATCAGTAAGCAATCTCTGCAGACCCTTTGTCTCACACACTGACTAACCTGACTCAGGGGCTAAATCTTAACTTCTGCAGCCATCTAAGTAAGGCAGTGTCTCTAAATTGTAACTTTTGTCACTACAGGGGGCCCCTCAGAGATGCAGGACCCACTATTCCTAAATTATCCCAGCATACTATCCCATACTTTGCCCATATATTACACCAGCAAAATGTTCCTATGGGGGATGTACCTTACACTACCAAAGTTACCCTTTTCCCAGTACAGCTTATTTTAAGTCCTCTGAGTGATATAGGCTATCCTGGTAAGAGTAAAATTTTACTGGAATGCAAATACAATCTTTCTTATATGGAACACTTGCTAAAAAGTGGTAATGCTACCTTTACAGGAATTCAATATTAAAAGCAGAAGCTGGATTGAAGTGAATAAACAATTGGTATGAATAAACATCATTATCTTATGATATTTAGAATGCACTTTTTCATAAGCCCATAGGGTCAATACAATGGTTGTTACTAGGCTTTGCAAATAGCTTCCCTAATGCAGGTCCTACCAACCACTGTGTCTTCCTATCACTTGCCTGTTGGCTCCTATCATCTATTTTTATTTCCCCTTAGGTATCTCTCATTCTGATTCTTTATTTTTCATTCTGTTTTGTTCTGTCTCACTCTTGGAGATTCCAGTGGGGACCTTTTTTTCTTGAGGAGGACAGAACTGGGGAGTGTTGGAGGGCAAATATAGAGGAGGTTTAGAGGGGCTGGAGCTAAAACCCATTTATATTCACCACTGTACTATTCTGACTCCATTTTTTAATTCCTCTTCTGATATTCTTTGGCTTTTGCACCTCTTGTCTCCTGTATGGTAGGAGGGCAGGTATAGCATGTCCCAATGTTAGCCTGTCACTAATTCCAATAATAGGTGATTAAACACCACTGCCCTACAGCCAAGCTGTATTTACCTAGATCCTTCTAAATAACTCTGAATAACACTGGACTCTTTGAAATAAATTGTGGGTAGGGTGTGTGTTTTATACCTGCTGCTGGTGCAGCTTTCTACAATGTTATAATTTTTAAAGAAATCCAAGCAGAAAATTAAATTTCACTAAAACATCTCTTCTTTCACATCTGTGGATGGAAAAATGAAAGCCAGTTTTACTTGCAGAATTTAAAGGAATTAAAACATCTCTCTGCAGATCTTTTAAACCTTATCATCCCTGCATCTTCTTAGAACTTCAGGATGAGCAGAATTTAATTTTAGAGACCTGATTCCAAGTCTTTGAAACAGCACTACCTTCTTTTTGATAAAATGATTTAATATGAGGGAAGATTTGTCTTTTTTAAATGAAAATATTACATGGATTCTACAGCCCTACAGTACAGAATACAGTATAAATTTATGCTTGATGTGGTACTGTGGCACATTATAGCAGTGAAGTCCTATCATGATAACACTAAAAACATTGCTGCCTCCATATAATTAATGCAGTGACAATGAAATTCTATCTTTAGTAAAGTTTTCCTAACATCCTTTGTGTAGGTAACTTCCAAGGACCATGATATGTCTTCTTGTGACATTAATTCTAGTTATAGTGGCTTTTTTTCAAAGAGGTACTGCAACAAATATAATGGGCAAACTTTGTAGACATAAGATTTTATTCTTTCTCTGACACCACAGATAATGAAGTTTTATCAACTCCCTTTATTATACTCATCTAAAAATGTATCCTATAATAGGATCATAAACATTTAATGAAACTCAATGCTGTATTGAATTTTAAAAAAGGTTTTTTAGGATGGACAAGGAGATCACAGAAGAGAAAATCGAAGTAGCTCATGTATTACAATTCCATAATCTTAGTATATTCTAATTTATGACAATGTATTAAGAGTTATTGCATGGGGTACCTCTGCTTATTACTCATATTCACAAAAAGCATAAACTTGCTTTGTGCATTCATCTGAAAAAATAAAGGAAATGCAAGGAGTTAAAAGAAGAAAGTCAGTGGGGTCTGTTCTCCTTTCTGCACATGTATGTCAATTCCATTAGTGTCAACAAGTGTTATGTGCCCCTCGAGAATGAAAATAGAGGCCCTGACTCATTGCTTTCCCCAGTGGGCCCATTACAGAGGTGTTTGAAGGCTAAATGTTTCCACAGTCAGATTAAATTGTAATACCCTGGCATGTAAAAAGCTAACCCCAAGTTTTCTGACATAGGCTGAAGCCAGAATCCATAATATTGCTGTACATGCTAACTTAAAATGTATACAGCAAGGCCCTGATTCTGAGTACGGTATAAGCATATACTTAGATTTATAGGCTACAAGTGGGTCTACTGAAAATGAGGCTCACTGTGCATAAAGTTTAGCATGGGTGAAAGTGTTTGGAGTCAAATAAGTTTTATTAATGAAGAAAAAACGTTACATATACAAAAGCTCACGAAAATTAGAGTTCTAAAAAATGAAAATAGGTTTAGTGCAATAAATATTTCTCATCTCTGCCCTTCCCACTGCTGAGCTGCCAGCCAGGGAAGATGAGGTGTTTTGCATACCTATGCAACAGCTTTGATTTAGGCAGTATGTTCAGTCTTTACCACTCAATCCTAATAGTTTCTGGCATGAGTGAAAGGTGGGTTCCTCCTCCAGTGGACTCAAACTTTGTTTTAGAAAAGGACTTCAGAACACAAATTCGTCCCCTTTGTTTCAGTTAGAATTAAAGGACTGCCATAAAGACGTTTGCTTGTCTGAAGCTTGGACTCAGCCCTTAGCTTCTCTGAAGAGATTTTGAACAAATGTCCAGTCATAAGGACTTAGGGCTTTAAGGCCAAGCTGAGCCTCTGCACTTTGGTTCCATGTAAAATCTCTGTGGGTTCTGGCATCCAAAGAAATTGCATGCTCTGGAAAGAGTTGTTGGGCCACCAAAGTAAATGCAGCTGCATTCACTTATGTAGGAGACTGTATTAAAAATGCAAAGAGCTAGAGCAGTTCTTAACCTTTCTAGACTCAAGGCTCCATAACTTCTGTGAATTGAACGCCCCCCGCCCCTTTTCAAAGCTAGATAATTGATTACACGGCTTACCTCCTTGCAGAGGGGCCTAGCAATAGGGGGTGGGGACCCGGCTAGGCAGAAAGAAATATGAGACTTTTTTTTTTTTAGTCTGATTATTTCCTTACACCTTGTAGCACTCTTCAAATATCTTGCAGCACTCCAGTAGCCTCACCACCCTGGTTAGGAATAAATGATTAGAGGATGGAATAGTACATATAGAAGAACTGCTGAGGTCTCTGAAAAGCCAGGAAAGAAAAGACCACCTTCACTCAACTGATATGGTGGAACTGGGTTCCATTGAAGTGAAGTATTGAGCCTGTTCTTATTTTGGATAATCTGAATTCCTGCACTGAACAGCACTACTTAGAATTTTGTCAGCAGTATAATATGATCATTCATTACCTTCTTTAAGCACTGTTTCCCTGTTTAGCAAAGTACTTAAAGTTCCATTGACTTCAGCAGCACTTAAGCGTGTGTTTAAAGTTAAGAACATACCCATTTGCTTTGCTGTTTTGGGGCCCTAACCTTTATGTTTCTGGGAAGTGCTATACTTTATACACTTTCCTTACAATGGTGTATTTTGCAATCTTTACTGGATTGTTTCATGCCATATTAAAAAAGGTCAGATGGAGTGTTAACTAATGTGATATCGTAAGACACGACATTCACCAATGCATTTAAAAGAACAGATGTATATTCTTCCCCAGTGTCAGTTACATAAGCATGTGCAGTAACTATAGGAAAAACTGATAAAAAAAATCTAAATCATCCATCTCTTACCACAGAAAGAGAAAAGTGAAGGTGTAGTGGAAAGTCTTTGTTTTTGTTTTTTAAATTACCCATATCCCCCCTACACTAAAATCTTACAATGGGGAAAGTTTGTAGGCTGGAGAAAACAGCAATCAGCCCACACAAGCCATAATTTTTCTTTATACATAGGCAGGAGGAAAAGGTTATTATTGTGACTATACTTTTCTATCTCTGTGGAGAATAAATTCATTAACATGTCAAGTGCTCAAACAGTAAGTGATAGCAAATATATGAGAGGCAGGGTACCCTGCCTTCTACTATACTTCAGACTAACATACCTAACCTAACTGCACTTCACTTCTCTACCAGGGAACATCATAGACAGACTAATCCTTACTTAAGAAAAGTCATTGTAAAGATGCATGCTCCAGCATCCATTACTGATTTAATCTAGGGTGAAATCTTGATCCCCCTGAAATCTTTGGAGAAACTCCAATAGCCTTCATATGGGCCACAAATTCAGTCATGAAAACGATTTCTTCTGGGTGATATTGACCCTCTTCTGACCTCTCAATTTCCCTTTTGTTTTAAATAAGTACTTTGAAAAGTTCACAGACTTTGGAATTCCTTAAGACAAACCTAGCAAAATCTAAACTGTGACTGTGATGTGTGTCTCTTTTTGTTTTAATGTTGGGATTGTGTTAAATTCCATGTTTTGACTAGCTTTTGTATGCATACCTTCACCTATGTTAGGATATATCCTTTGTCTGGGGAAAAAATAGGGTGTCTGATCTGCATTTGCCTGTGAATAAAAGGAGATCAATTGATTTTTAAAATGCAGTACTAGCAGTTTTGTGTCTAATTGCTATTTTACCTTTCAAAAATTCTCCCTGGTAGCCTAGTGGAGTCATACATCCCTGTTAGTTTGATACGTAATGGACCAAGGGAAAGCAGAGATGGAAACTCCTATATAACATGAAAATTGTTTCAAAATGAGGTTCATGGACAATAAGCAATCTACATAAAATATTGTTTGTGCTCACAGTTTCTCCCTGCTTTAAAAGTGAAAACACCATTAATGAAAATTCAGAATGCTATGGGCCATACTTCTATAGTGCAGCTCTGTCCAACCAAGTGCGGAATTCTGTTGTGTGAGGCACTACATGGCTACATGCTGAGGGATAGTCACTACCTCAAAGACTTGCCTCAGAGAATGTAGAGTTTAAATGCAACACTGAACGTTAGACCTTGATTTTCTGCAGGATTTGTTCCTGAAAATGCATTATAAGTAAGTATTTGTTTATTCAGTGTACCATGTATGCTGTCTTCAGAGATGCATAGGCTTTAAGGTCAGAAAGAACCATAACTTTATTTGGTCTGACTTCCTTTATAAGATAAGCCACACAATTTAATTTAGTTACTTGTATCTTATGCCAACAAGGAGTTAATGTGCTTCACTGTGGTCCAGAGGCATGAATTTGAGCCTCGTGACAATGACTATTCCAAGCTGACACAGCTGTAAACGGGTACCTTGCCATTCATGGTGGTAAGTCAAAGGCAGTCAGATACAGTGTTACTCCCTTGTGTGTTGTTGGTGGCAGAAACAGGTGGTGTGCCTTAGCAACACTGCTCACCAGGCTGCTCAGCTCAGATGGACCTTTGACATTTTTGACTCATGTATGAAACCAACTTACATACAATAGCAGCAAGATATTTCAAAGTTTTAGGGAAAATAATTAAAAACAAGATGACATCTAGAAAAAGGATTTTTTTTTATTAACATCTTTCTGACTGACCATTGACTTGCATTCTATGGGCCAAGTCTTCACCTACTGCCAAATGACATAGCTAATTTTTCCCTTTCTCCTTTCCAGATTAATGGTAATTGCAAATGTATAGAATGCCTCACTAAACTCTAGCCTTCATGTTCTTTTTTTCTATACTTAATGCACTGTGGACCAAAAGGAACAATGTGATACCAGGAGCAAGGTAATGGAATTTCTTTTTGATCTAAATATATCATGCTTTATGTGTATTATATGTGTTTTTTCTTCTGCTTTTATGAAAACTGGGAATGATGTGGGCATGAAGCATTGTTGTGGAAAAGGATGATTTAAAAATAATGTGTGATCTGGAGGTGAGAGAATAAATTATCAATGCCGACTTTCAAAATATACGTCTGCAAGTGTTACAATCAGACACATTTTAGAAAGTAAACCATAGTAGTTTTAAGATAAATGACTCCCCAGAGGAAAGCAATAAATAGTAGAACCACATTTATTACATCTGGGCTGTGTATTTCCATTATTTATGAATAGGCAAGAGAGTGCATTGTGGTAGCTAGAGCTCCAAAAGACATTTTTCAAGTAGCCTTTTTTTTTAAACAAATTCTGAAAATTTGATCTGAAAGAGAAGAAATAGGCTGTGAATTTTAAAGATCTTTGAAAAGTAATACTATAACTTTTGCTACTAAACTAGTATTGTTCTCCTTCAGACACCTTTTTAAAACTCTGCCACAGATGCCTACAAAAACACAGTGGAGCTACTAGTGTGCTGAGACCACTGCCTGTCATGCTGATCAATACTGCTTTGCAATATTGCCTTTCCCATCTGTTTGTAGTATGTCCAAGATGTGGGGCTCCTAAACATTATTATTATGCAATGGCATCAACATGAAACAAGGAAATTGATTTCTGTGGGGTTGCCTCTCCTGCTCTGACTCAAGTACATGGTGATTGGATGGAACTGTAATTCTGTTGCCACCATTACAACTGACCTGTCATACAACAGGAAACAAAGGTAGTGTCAGGAACCAAACTGTAATTCTAATGCCATATTTGCTCCCAGGGAGAGTGCAGCCTTGAACTTGGCTTCCTCTTGAGGCTTGAAAAAAAGCGTAGCAGAAACGATCATGTTGGAAGAAAGTTGCTATTTAGTTCACCAGCAGTCATGATTAGTGTGCTGTTTTTGCATTTGTGTTAAATGCAGGGCCCAGCAAAATATTTAAGTACTGGTTAAGCTGGGTTAGGTCCTTAAACTAATAATTAAAGGAAAATATTTGTAAATTACATATAGAAAAGATGAATGAAAAAAGTAGGAGATCATTTGCTCAGTATTCTAATAGATATCAAAGTTGAAACACACAGTCACATTTCACCACAGTTAAAAAATAAATAAATAAAAAAGGATTGATGATGGAGGCTTTTGCTGTGACTCCATAATTAATCTTGCCTTGAAAATGGAGTTTAAATTAAAATATAGGTAAATTCTAATCACTAATAGAACAAAATAGATATTTCTCTGCCACCAGCATCACAATTTAGATCACTGAATACTGAATACTCATGTAAATTTTAAGAAATCTACAAGACATTTACTGTGGAACTGCCTAATTGCATTTAAACTGTCTACATGTACGGTCCTATTAGGTTACAGTAAACTAATGCAGTCCTCTGCAGGTTAGTACTTGTAAATACGAATACTATCCTGTGGCCAAGTTTTTTAGAGTGCAGCATTGCACATGTAGATGCTGATGGGGCTGGTTGGGGCATGAAAGTGCTTCAGTCCAGGGGCTGCCTGCCAGCTAGCCCTGCACTGGAGCACACTCATGCACCAGCCAGCTACTCTAACAAGATGGGTCAGCAAAGCCCCAGCATGTTGAGGTGGGTCAGAGAAGGCCCAGGCTGGTGGGCTATCCTCTTGGGCCCTCTGCCAGTGTGGGCTGCTCCAACCTGGCTCAATGTGCTGCAGTCACAGGCACATATTCAAATGTGGCGCCCAGGAGCCATAAACTCCAGTGTGATAAGCACCCAAGTTTATTGCTTAAGATTAATTGTATGAGTAGACGCACCCTATGTTGAACATGTAAAAAGTTTGAAGCATGTGGAAGTGATTAAGTCTTGACATTTTTCAATTTTATCTGGTCTCATATATTTGATACTGAAATAATTAAAAAAAAACTCGCACTTTGGACACACATAAACATAATATAACTGCAGTAATAAGTCTGGGACTAGTTTTTTGACAGAAAAATATGTCACTGTATTGTTTCAATCCACACATGATTCCCCTAGAATATTTTGTTAAGTATTATGTTTGTGAAATTTGTCAATTTAAAAAAAGAATACTCGAGAATCTTAGCTTTATATGTGCCCAATATAAAATGGTATTGGATATTTGCATGTGCCATATAAGTGACCTGAAATTATTGATCACAAAGAAGGATAGATAACAGTTTTTATGACTTTAGGTATATAACGTAATATTAATTGAAAAAAAATGAAAGAATTGCTTAGCAAAATACCAATTAGATCTCACTTTTTGTGTGCCTGTGCAGAGGTCTTATAAAGGTAGCAGTCTAGTGAATGTGATACCCAGTTTTAAAATGTCAGATATTAATAAGGTGGGTTTATACTTCAACACAATCTGCTTTTTACGTATCTGGAAACTGAGTTATACAAATGAGGCTCTGTGTTGTAACTTGTCTTCAGATGGCATTGTACTTTCAGAACAATGGTCTGAGTTCTGGAGATGTCTGTCATGAGCTCAAATTTAAAGCATGTTGCACAAACAGCATCCAAAAATTATAGATATGTTTGTTTGTGCACCTCAATCCCAGGCTTGTACTCACACACACAGTGCTGGAATATCTGACCATTTACCTGCAGATGCAAATACAAGTTTTACATGCATAAACACTCAATTTTGTGAGTTTATTTTCAGAAATCACTTTGAGAAATAAAATTTGGAAAGTTAAAAAAAGGAGTTGTTCATCTTTATGGGAATAAAATCAAGAATCACATGACAGAGAGACAAATGCACCCAAAACATTAAAAAAACTCTCATTGAGAAAGTCAACAGTAAAAGCAGAGCATTTCTGTGGACATGCATAGAGCTGGGGAGTTTACCTGTATTGTAATCATAACTCCATCATTGCTTGAGATACATGCTGAAAATCCCAAGCCACTGTGTAGAATGTGTTTTATTTTTTAACATAAAAACAATTTATGGCAGAAAAAATCCGAAGTAACAGATTTTTATATGCCTGAAATCATGGCTCAGCTTTAAGCACTGAAAATCAATAAATGATGTGTAGCCATCAGCAGTGCATACAGTGTGGCCTAATATTATTTTAATAATATTGCTGTGAAGGGGAAACACAGTGACCATTACCTTTGTGAAATGACATAGGGTGAGTATTAATATATCTCAAAATTCACCGGATGCTAAGCTGGCATTTTCTCTTCACATGATTACTCATTTTATTTTCAATGTGAATTATAAATCTAGCAACCTTAGAAAATCAAGTTTGTTGCAATAAGAAGTGTTAGTAGTTCTGGGCAGATTCTCAGGTGGTAGAAGTTGTTACAGCTCCACTGAAGTGAGTGACTCCCAATATCTCTGTCCCCTGATGTATTACCAAACCTACATCTCACCTTTCTCTATTCTCCAATTCTGTGCACTCTGCAGATTCGGCTTCCTCTGTGATGGATGCAAATAACATCCTTATATCCCCAGTCACAGTGAGCATGGCAGCTCATATTACCACCTCAGGCACATGAGTATCCTCCAGCTCAGGCTGTGCCAAGAAGTGCCCAACGAATGATATGTGACTTCTTCATACTTAAATAAAATATGTCTCACTTTTGTTCAAGTCAGTGGAGCTCTGCTAATTTATATCAGTTGAGAATTTGGGGTGAAATCCTCATCTTCTTGTGTTGACTTTTTTTACTGGATAAAAGAACCCAAGTGTTCTAAGGCATAGGAGTCCCACATCTGGCCTTGGGAAGATTCTTCTGGTGTACAATGCAGAGAATAGTAAGGCTTTTCACAGAAGACTGTAGCATAAGGGGTGAACCAGGAGTTATGTTTGGGGGCAGGAACAGCGTGAGTGGACAGAATTGTCAGCAAATGGTGCTGCATTTCCTGATGTGTCTAAATTGCAGAAAGGGCTGCTTTAGCTTCCAGAATAGCTCGGTGTAGGTTTGGAGGACACAAACAGGATTGTTGTGTTACACCTACCATAATCGCTCTACCAGGGGCTACAAGTCCTGTGCTGCACCCTTTAGAATTGCAGCAACGCATGTGACTTTTGTATTTTGGCTCAAATTTTATTTTTGATAAGAGTGTGTTTATATACAACTTATAATGATGTTCAGCTATTATAAGCATATTATAGACATGAAAGTAGATGTTAGAGATAGTTATGAGCACGCCAATAGAAAGTGTTTTAAAAAATTACAAATCATTGTTATAAGCAATCTTTTGACCTGGTGGATTCTATATGATTAATTAGCTGTTTATTAAAACATGGCTGATTAGCACATATAGAATATTTTCAAAGGTTCTTTCAACATAAACATTTCAATCTAGAAATTTAAATCTAAAATAACGATCAATAACCTAACATTTTTAATTTAAATGAGGAAAAAATAAATCCCACCTCTCATCACCAAAACATCAGAGCTGAACATAAGGCTGACATAAAAGAAAAGCACCAATTACATGAACTTAATTTTCCTCATTATATTGAGACATTAGCCAGTGCTGTAGTCAGGGACTAAACAGGACAGAATATAAGTGTTCACAGTTGAAATGTTTGCTGCCCTGACTAACAGTTACTGTATTTTGTCTGGCAACTGTGATGAGAAACAGGACAACATTTTAAGGGTACCATGCTTAGATTTTGAATAATGTACTACCATACAGTTTAGAATATTTGAAGTGCAAAATGATCATACAAGCATAAAAAGGCATACTGATTACATAAAATATAATAATATACTGTTGAGCCAAGTGACATGTTCTATGTAGAATATAATGTATGAAATCAGTAATACATAATAGCCTTGGGAAGTGTTTCAAAGACCAGATAGGAGGAAAAAAATGAACATGAAACAGTGGAGTAGGATGATATTCTATGACATGTACAAGCAATGAGAAAATTAGACTGAGTTTGGGGGGGGGGGTGGTAACAGTGAATCCTAAAACTCAGTAATGTCAACAAATACTTAAGTAGATACAAAATCATATATGAATTTCCCATGGAACTGCATGCAACTTTGGATGGTATAGCCTGAAGTACTGCCACATAAAACAAGGAGGCAATAAATCTTTATAAAGCCTAATGGAAATAGAACTTGATAGACTGCATGCAGTTTAGGAAGCCCTAACAGTAAGATGTCAGCCAAAGTAACCAAAAGGACCTGGAGAGATTGGCCTTCAGAAGAACCAGAGATGGAAATATGTCCAGTTACATGGTACCTGAGGCAGATATGATCACTTTATACAATATGGGTGTGCAAAACGGGCAGTATTCAATTCGGATTTGGCCTGAATTGAGGACAGTGATTCAATTTGTTGATTCAGATCACTGTCCCCAATTTGATTCAGCTGAATCCAAATCTGAAGATTCGATGCTGATTCAGAGAATCAGCAATTTGGCTGTAGACACAGCTTCAAATGTTTTTCTCCATACCTCAAGGTACCAGGTGTGGCTTGTGAACACTGTGATGCTGGGGCAGATGGGGCATCCTACAGGAATGTGGGGGGAAGCCCTGCATGCTTGGCGGCGAACCCAGAAATGGCCCGGAAATAGTTCCGATCCACTTCTGGGTCCACCAGGGAGCATGCTGGGGCCCCCCTGGCTCAGTGATTGGCCACAAGGGGACCCCAGGTGCCCCCCCCCCCAGACCCAGGAGGCACCAGTCACTGAGCAAGGAGGGGCAGAGGGCCCCCACTATGTGCTCCCCAGGAGACCAGGAAGTGGATCGGAAATGCTTCTGCTCCACTTCCGGGTCTGCTGCTGAGTGCACTGGGGAGAATGTGCTTGCAGACATATAACCCCACCCAAAAAACAACCTCCTGCCCCAAAAACAGTGCTTTTATTTAAACTCAGTGTGTTCCTGCACTGAGCCCCGTGCATATCCAACAGAGGCAGCACATTACTTCAGCCCAGCTCAGCCAATATCTGTAAAGATTGGGTCCTTTAGTGGGGCTTTATTGGCCTTTTATCTAATAGCTGTTTGAATCAGCTTTAGCTAAAAGGACCAAAAAGCCTCGCTGAATCACCTAATCTTTAAGACGCTATAGAGCCGGGTTGAAGTAACGTGCTGCTGCTTCTGCTAAACTGTGTTTTTTGTGTTCTTTTTTTTTTAACATCTGCAAGTAGCCACGGTGACAGGATGAAATAGAGACAGATTTATCCTCCTTCCTGCTTTAACTCATCAAAGAGAAAATTGAACACAGGAATATTTCTCTCTCAAAAATTTAACTGTTTACAGATTATGAGTTCTGAAGTGCTTCTTGCAAAATTATGTGATGGTAAAATCTGGAGATAAAGCCATTGTATTCCTTCAGGTGAATTAAAAAAGATGATCTAAAAAATAAAAGAACTGTACTTACTATATGATTTAAACTCCTAACAAAAGATATGAACCATTTCATCAATTGCACTGCTGGAGAGAGCCCTCTGAATGGTTCACTATAAAAATTAACATGCAGGCTTAAAAGACTGTGGTCCAATATTGTTCAATGTAAGATTTAGAACTATGATGCTAATCTTTTAATGTTTTAAAATTTTGCATAGCATTAATCTAAGTTACACCTCTTTACTTTAAAACTGATTATAGGAACACTTAAATTCAGGTGACCATATTCTTCACAATCAAATAACGCGACACTTTTATGGTGAAACTTTTTCTATAATCATGAAATAGTCTTACAAAAGAACACTTCTTAAAAGAAATTATCTTAGGCACTTATATGACTCCCTTAATGCAAATATTTAAGAATATTGAGTATAATAATGTGTTTATTATCCTTGATATACCCTACTGAGGTAGGGAAATATTATCAGCCATGTCCCGGGGAGCCAGAACGGGATCCGCCTGCGGCAGTGGCGGAGCCCGAGCGGGACATCCGCTGCTTGTTTACGCCGGTGCAGCCAGAAGTTGGCACTGGTGCCAGCAGTCGAATGCTGGCGATGAAAGCGGCTGCTGAGGAAGGACGGCCGTGGGATCCAGGGAGGAGCCTCACACCCGCCGAGGCGGGGGATCCAGGGAGGAGCCTCACACCCGCCGAGGCGGGGGATCCCAGGGTGGAGTGAGCTGGCAACCTCGCAGCCACCGAGAGCAAGGCCCCCAAAGGGGGATGGGCCATGGACCCCTCGAGGAGGGTCAAGGAGGGCCTGGAGCGGACGAGCTGCCACCCGCCCGGCCTGAGGGATAAAGAACGGCAGCCGTAGTCAAGCGACTGACCTCCCTGAAGGTGAAACAGGGGACCCCGGCGGGGAGCTGGAGCCTACCCAAGCAGAGGGGAGGACATTGGCGGTGGCGAAGAGCGGCAGACAGACTCTGAGGAGAAGGGATCCAGCGGCGAAGAGTTCTGGGACTGCGAACCGGAGGCGCGTTGGACTTACAGGTCTGGGGTTGGGGCACTGGCACCGGAAGGCGGTACCTCCAGGGAGGATCGGGCCCGGGAGGGTGCCGAGGCGGCGCAATCGGGCGGAGGCCGTTGTCGGCCACCTATGGCCAGAGACCAAGATAAGGGTTGCCCGTAGGGGACCTAGGAAGGTCCAGACTGAAGACCTAGCTAGTAGGGTTGTGGAGACCTAGCTTTAGTTTTTCAGTTTCTTTTCCATTGAAGGAGGAACCCCGGTCAAGGAGTATAGCTGAGGAGTTCTGACCAGGGGCCCGTAATGGAAACCCCATCTTGGCCAGGACCCAGCCCCAGGATACCTAGGGCACAAGGAGCCCGAAGATAAGAGTCGGCTGGGCCGCCAAGGTGACCGGCCTCGGGACCAGGAGCCGGGATATCTGTTAGAAGGGGACACCTGAGGAGGCGTGAGGTCGGGGTGTAGGGGTGGCGGAGCCCCGCAACATGACCACTGGGGATCCCGGACTGTGGAGTGACCAGGAACTGCCCTATTGAACCTAACACCAAGTCGTGGCAGGCGAGAACCAGGGCAGGGACTGGATGACCTAACACCTACTCTGAGTCAGCGGTATCCCAGGGTGAGCAGCGATGGCCCTTCATCCTCAGGTGGCTACCCACGGGGAGGACCCCCCCCCACCAGTGCAGCGGTCACAAGTGGTGCATTGGCCAGGAACCTCACACCGTTTAGGGGGACGACTACCAACACGCAGTCAGCCGATATGATAGCAACAGACCTGATGGCCCAGACACTGCAGGCTGTGACCCAGCTATTAGGGGCCCAGCAAAGAATGATGGTGAAGCAGGGTCCTCCGATCGTCTGGATGCCAGAAATGACGAGTGCGGATGACCCGGAGACCTTCCTGGAGGCTTTCGAGCAGCAGGCCATTGTACTTGGACTCAAGAAGGCTTATTGGGCGAGCCAGCGAGGGTTGCTGGTAGTAGGTAAAGCTCAGGAGGCTTATAAAGCTTTATCATGAGAAGAGGCCCGTGACTATGACGCAGTTAAAGCCGCCATCTTATATCGTCTCGAGATCAACCCTGAATACTATCGATGGCTCTTTCGGGCCAAGAAGGGATCCGAGGAGAGACGGCACTAGTTGTTATTACAACACCTCAGGGACCTATTTGGAAAGTGGGTCAATTTACCTACATGCACTATGGCCGCACTAGTGGACAAAATTATAATGGAACAATTTGTAAATGACTTGGAGGAGCGGACACAGAGGTGGGTTCACCAGCACTCCCCCGAGTCCTGCGAGACAGCCATACAGTTGGCAGAATCTTTTATGTCTGCTGAATGGCATTATACACGCGAGAGGTGAGGGCCGGCGGCAGGCAAAGAAGGGGAACGGCGTAAGCCCGGTCCTAAGACCCCAACCAGAGATATGGTGTGCTTTCATTGTGGCAAGACGGGGCATTTTGCCCGAGAGTGCCCAGGATGGAACACGGATAGATGGCAATCCATGGATACCTGTATAGGCCGGCGGAAGGTCCCAAAGATCAAATCCAGGGAGAACCAATGGATTGTAGCTTTGGGACGGGGAAGGGCAAACCCCGATGGGAATGCCCCACGGTAAAAGCTCGAATGGAAGGTCGCCCGCTCTTAGCTGTCTTAGACTCTGGGTGCACCCAGTCACTAATCAGGGCCGAGCTCATCCCGCCAGGGTATCGATGTCAAGGGGAACCCATAAGGGTGGCATGCCTACATGGGGAGACGCAAGCCCTCCGCAGAGCGCGGGTGCGGGTACAAGTTACGGAATTTCAGGATGAGATGTTGGTCGGGGTCGCCCCAAGGCTAGCATATGATATATTATTAGGAAGGGATTGGGCCCCACTTTACGATGTATTATAGAGGGTCCGGGATGTGGAAACGGCTTTGATGTTCGAGATGAGTGGTTCGGAGAGGCCGAGGCGGAAGAGCCTCTCGTTGATTGGCAAGATGTTGCAAGTGGCCCACAGTTCTGGCAAGGACAAGAAGAGGATCCAGAGCTACAAGAGCTGTGGATAAGGGCCCGGGATGAGGGACGCCAACCAGGGAGTCTGGTGGAGACAAGGAGTTCAAGGTGAGACATAATCTCTTATATCACATCTGGCGAGGGGAGGTTGGCGCGGAGGAGAGGGAACAGCTGGTAATACCAGGTTGCTTCCAGCAGGTGGTATGGCAGCTGGCTCATGCTAACCCAGTGGGTGGACACTTGGGTGGAGACCGTACCCTTGAGAAAATAGCCCAATCGTTCTTTTGGCCCAAGATGGGAGAAGATGTGGCTTGGTGGTGCGCGACGTGCCCTGTATGCCAGAAAGCCAGGAAGGACTGGCCCCCACGGGCACCTTTGAGGCCTCTGCCAGTTATAGACATGCCTTTTTCTCACATTGCTATGGATGTGGTGGGCCCATTACCCCGTAGTAGTAGTGGCCACCAATACATCTTGGTATTCATGGACTACGCCAGAAGATACCCTGACGCAGTTCCGCTACGGTCGGTAACAGCACCGCAAATTGCAGAGGAGTTAGTGAACTGGATATCTCACGTGGGGGTACCCCATGAGATCCTCACCGATCAAGGGCGGAACTTTATATCAGGCGTACTACATGGGGTATGCCAGACACTGTGAATCAGGCAACTCCGGACTTCGGTGTACCACCCCCAAACCAACGGGTTAGTGGAACGGTTCAATGAAACACTGAAGAAGGTGCTCCGACGGTGTGTCCAGAATGACCCGCAACATTGGGACCTGATGCTCCCGCTAGCATTGTTTGTGCTGCGGGATGCACCGTCCGAGTCCCTGGGCTACTCACCCTTTGAACTAGTGTTAGGCCACCGCCCCCAAGGTCTGTTACAAATTCTTAGAGAGGAGTGGGAGCTGGGCCCCGCTGCCATCACTAACCCTTCTAGCTATCAGCAAGGCTTCCAGCAACGGGTCCGAAGAGCCCGCGAGTTGGCGGCGGACAATCTGCGGTATGCTCAGCAGCGGCAAAAGAAGTAGTATAACTCGCATTCCCGGGTATGGGAGTTCCAGCCCGGACAGAGGGTGTTAGTTCTGTTACCTACCTCGACTAGTAAGCTGCTAACCAAGTGGCAGGGGCCGTTCGAAATCATGCGACGCGTGGGGCCCGTCGACTACGAAGTGTATCGCCCGGGACATCAAAAGACGAGACAAATTTACCACGTCAACCTTCTCTTGGAATGGCATCAGCCAGAGGGATGGCCTGCCTTCGGGGAGGAAGAGCACAAAGATTCGGGAGCACGAGAACTAATGGAGGAAGGTGAGGCTCCGATACCTGTAAAAGATGTAAAAGTAAATATCGAATTGACTGAACCTCAAGCGAGAGAGGTGAGAAGCCTCCTGGAGGAATTCAGGGAGGTCTTCTTGGAGGAACCCGGGTGGACAAGGGATGCGTATTACTCAATTTCGACCCCTCCTGATGTTATCGTGCGGGATCGTTGGTGGCCCATACCACACCATCTGACTCAGGAAGTGCGCGAGGAGGTACAGAAGATGCGTGCCCTAGGGGTGATCAGGTCATCGAGGACCCCTTGGAGAAGCTCTCTAGTGCCCGTGCGCAAGCCCAACGGGAGTTTGCGATTGTGTCAATTACCGGCGATTAAATGAAGTGGTGACTTTTGATGCCTTCCCTATGCCCAGCGTGACCGAGCTGGTAGAACGCATTGGAGCAGCGAAGTTCATAACCAGCCTGGACCTCACCAAAGGGTATTGGCAAATACCGGTGCGACCAGAGGACCGCCAGAGGATGGCCTTTGGGACCCCCTAGGGCTTATACGAGTTCGTCAGGATGCCATTTGGCCTACATGGTGCAGCAGCCACATTCCAATGCCTCATGAACCAACCATTTAAATTCCAAATTAAATACCACCCTGGAAAAGATAATATAACAGCTGACTTCCTCTCCAGATGCCCCAAATCCATGACCCCCGACAGGAGCCCCGAAAAGAGGGACGAGTATCAATGTACTGCCAAACTAGAGACAGGGGGACATAACCCCCAAATCGCCACATGGCAACTGGCGGGGGGGGTTATGTCCCGGGGAGCTGGAACGGGATCCACCCGCAGCAGCGGTGGAGCCCAAGTGGGACATCCGCCGCTTGTTTACGCCGGCGCGGCTGGAAGTCGGCGCCGGTGCCGGCAGTTGGATGCTGGCGATAAAAGCGGCCGCCGAGGAAGGACGGCTGCAGGATCTAGGGAGGAGCCTCACACCCACCGAGGCAGGGGATCCAGGGAGGAGCCTCATACCCGCCGAGGCGAGGGATCCAGGGAGAAGCCTCACACCCACCAAGGCAGAGGATCCCAGGGTGCAGCGAGCTGGCAACCTCGCAGCCACCGAGAGCAAGGCCCCCAAAGGGGGACGGGCCACGGACCCCTCGAGGAGGGTCAAGGAGGGCCTGGAGCGGACGAGCTGCCACCCGCCCGGCCCGAGGGATAAAGAACAGCAGCCGTAGCCAAGTGACTGACCTCCCTGAAGGTGAAACAGGGGACCCCGGCGGGGAGCTGGAGCCTACCCAAGCAGAGGGGAGGACATTGGCGGCGGCCAGCCCCAGCACGACAGGCGAAGAGCGGCAGATGGTCTCTGAGGACAAGGGATCCAGTGGCGAAGAGTTCTGGGACTGCGAACCGGAGGCGCGTTGGACTTACAGGTCTGGGGTTGGGGCACTGGCACCGGAAGGCGGTACCTCCAGGGAGGATCGGGCCCGGGAGGGTGCCGAGGCGGCGCAATCAGGCGGAGGCCGTTGTCGGCCACCTATGGCCAGAGACCAAGATAAGGGTTGCCCGTAGGGGACCTAGGAAGGTCCAGACTGAAGACCTAGCTAGTAGGGTTGTGGAGACCTAGCTTTAGTTTTTCAGGTTCTTTTCCATTGAAGGAGGAACCCCGGTCAAGAAGTATAGCCGGGGAGTTCTGGCCAGGGTCCCGTAGTGGAAACCCCATCTTGGCCAGGACCCGGCCCCAGGACACGTAGGGCACAAGGAGCCCGAAGATACGAGTCAGCTGGGCCGCCGAGGCGACCGGCCTCGGGACAGGGAGCCGGGATATCTGTTAGAAGGGGACACCTGAGGAGGCGTGAGGTCGGGGTGTAGGGGTGGCGGAGCCCCGCAATGTGACCGCCTGGGATCCTGGGCTGTGGAGTGACCAGGAACTGCCCTACTGAACCTAACAACAAGTCGTGGCAGGAGAGAACCAGGGCAGGGACTGGATGACCTAACACCTACTCCGAGTCAGCGGTATCCCAGGGTGAGCAGCGATGGCCCTTCATCCTCAGGCGGCTACCCACCTCCCCCCCGCAGTCCGGAGGTCACAAGCCACATTTTACAGGTAAGAATCTGAAGCACAGGCTGGTCTGCCCAAGGTCACAAGCGAAGTCTGTGGTAGAGCAGGGAACTGAATGCAAATCTCCCACATCCTAAATTTGCATCCTAATCCCTAAATTATACTTAATTTGAAATAGAAGATAGCATTGATGCTAGACTTATCAGTAACATATATACATAATGTTTGTGGTGGAAGATTTTTCGGGTATTATTATATTCTGAATTTAACTTGTCATGAAACATTGAGCAGCCTTTGTTGAAGCCCAGGAATGGCTTTGAGAGCACCTATAATTATTTGACTGTTTGCTGCAAGTTCTATCCCACTGAATACTTGTTCCACTGGGCTGTCTGCTTCTGGGAAACAGGAATTAGTACCTTTTATTCTTTGTAACAATGAGTCTTGGACAAATATTTTGTTTTCATGCAAAAAAAAAATGCTTGAGTAATGAAATGAGGGAAATAAAGTATTTTTCAGGTATCATGAAAGAAGTTACTGGAATATCATATGAAAAAAGTTGGACAGGTGAAGTAGAACCAAGACAAATGATCATTTACTTTCATTCTGTAGGCTTAGAATGGGCCTGTTGGGTTAGATTCAATGCAAATACTCTTTTGCCTCCCAAATCTTTTTTTCTGCATTTACAGAAGAACTCTAAAGGAAACTCTTTTTGCAGTTCAAAGACATTGGCATAATATCAGCTGATCAATTTTGCTTTTCAGATAGGCTCAAAACCCTGGGAAAAGACCCTGGAAAACTGACAGAGGTGTAGGTGTCAGATGTTTTACAAACAATCCTGTTCTGATTATATTCGCAGCCTAATTTGGTAGACTTGAGCAGCTAGCATAGAGGGTGCCTACAGATGTTGAGGAGCCCTGCTCTAACTTATGGCACTTTGTACAAAGTGCCATGAGTTAGAGCTTTCCCTCCCTCCCCTGACCCAAGATGTTCACCTTTTGGGTCAGGGTGACTTAAGCCTGCCTGCACCAGCCCTGGTCAGCAGGCAGGGGCACTCCAGCAGCCTCCAGGGAGCCTGTTAAACCACCCTACTCCCCATTCCCCCCCCCACCCTGCTCAGGAGCGATCAACAGGGGAGGGACGGGAAGTGGTGAGGGGAGCAAGGGAGGGATAGGAAGTGGTGCCAGCAGCTACCCTGGGTGAGGTATTGGGGGAGACCCAGGCTGGGCCCACGAGGTGAGGGGGCTTTGTTCCACCTTGACCCCTCTCCCCCCTCCTCTTTCCCCATCCCCCAGCTCTGGCCAGGCAAAACAGCTGGCAGCAGCTGCTGCAGCTTTCAAGAGGCCTTTCTGTAGCTGGGGGTTGGGGGTGGGGGCGCGCAGTGCGGTGCAGTGGAACAGAGCACCCAAA
Organism: Crocodylus porosus; assembly: GCF_001723895.1. Lineage (NCBI taxonomy): Eukaryota > Metazoa > Chordata > Crocodylia > Crocodylidae > Crocodylus > Crocodylus porosus. Next base: position 11,150,763 of record NW_017728949.1, on the reverse strand, counting down.
GAGTTCAGAAAGGTTTTCTGCCTTTTGGAGGCCTATCTGAACCAGATCTGAATGCCTGAACTTTTGAAGTTCTGCCGAAGTTGTGTTACTGATTTGTTCTTGTCATTAAAAATTCTCCAGTGCTTTCTGCAGACAAAGCATGGTGAACCTTATAATCTGGCCATATTTGAGATCTTTAAAATATTTGTGTTGCAGTGGTGAATAGGAGCAAAGAACAAAAAAGATGGTTGTTGCCCCAGAGAATGTCCAGCCTGTATCTATAGTTAGGATAGTTCAGATCTGTAGAAGTATCCTACAGTTTGGGGATCATCCTACATAAAGGGTATAACTTGCATGTAAATTTATACACTGACATGGAAACAGAAAATCTCTACATTTTTTATTGATTATGAAACAAAATGTAACCTCCATATAGCAATTAGTTTAGTTACTGGGGAATAAACAAAAAGGGCATTCTGGTATGTGTGTGTGTTCATAAGCTATGACTTATCCTCTGTATTAAAAAAAAAAAAGAAACAATGAAGTGTTTTCTGAAAAAAAAAAAAAAAAAGGTGCATGTCACATAGAAAATGCAGAGCTCAAGTGAAGAGCATGCAGGAGGAGGTGAAGTATTTTTAAGAATATTGTGTCTTCAAGACTAAAGCCTTAACTGAATAGATAAGTGAAGAAAAATACAGAAATCACATGATATATTAGCAGTGTTTTACACAGTTCCACACAAAGCATCTGTTGCTTTTGAAAGCCTAACCAACCCTAGTGTGCGGAGAGAGCAGTGGATCTATTCACAAATTTAGTATTCAGATTACATACTCAGCCTGTTCAGCAGTTCTCCATGCAATGAATGCCCATACAACTATAGTAACAGACACAGATCTACAGTTTATGAGTTCTATGAGCTATCAGAATGTTGTGCTTCTTCATAAATTATACGTGTGTATCCTGTTTTAATAGGAATAAGTGTATACGCTTTTATTTTAGTGAAATACAAGTAGGTACAGCTGCATCTCTTTCAGAATAAATAGGAAATAGCCTATAGATATTTAGGGATGTTCATTATTTCCTTTTATACATCTTGTTTATTGATGCTGGTATACATAAAAATAAAACAGTGTTTTAGCATAATTATAAGATGGAAGGGTATATGGTATGGATTAGTGCTCATACAGTTTTAGGTTGTCAAATCCAAATTAAGTGAATAATCGTCTATATTTTTCTTCTTCAAAGTTTAATACAGTTTGTCTTCAAAGTAGCCCATATGTAATAACTCACTTAAATGGTAGGTAAGGGTTTATAAAGTCTGTCTATCTGGTGCTGTATTCAGGGGAAGTGCTTGGAGTTATGAAACTCAACAGTTTGCTGTTGGCTTATTTGCAAAGTAACCAAAATAAAAATGTATCTGGAACTTCCATTGTGGTAACAAACTGTTGTTAGAACCTAATAAACACAATTTAATGGATGATTCCTAGAATTCCTTGGCCTTATAATAGCCAAATAGAAAAGGACCCTTATGGGATTTATCTGATTACATGTTCAGGAATAGTTTGGGTCATTTCTGTGTATAAAGAAACAAAAACTTCTATTGGATTAATAGTCTCATAACATATCCATCGCTGAGGTATCTAAAAGTGCCCTTAAGTGCCTTAAGAAATTAATGAATATATTGTCACAATACCACTCTGTAATGGGGAAGTATTATTGTCCTTAATATACATGGAATTTGTGGCAGAGATTGAAAATGAACCCAGAACTCCTGATTCCCCTGTTGAGTGCTCTAACCTCAAGATCATCACAGTTGCTTTAATGACTATCATTCCTTGGAGTGCCCAGGTCTCAAGTCCTGAGTTGAGGCTGAGTTGAATATTTCACTTGAAACACAGCCTGTGATTCCAGACAAATATCATAATATAATTACCAGATTTTAATGTTTTTCGTCCTAGAATTACTGAAACTAATTTTAAAGATATTTCTTTCCCTCCCCTCCCTCCAATTTTTCCTTTGGTTACATTGTACTTTTTCAAAACGTGCTTAATTTTTGAAAAATTATAGAGGAACCAAAGCAAAAATTAATAAAGTATAGTAAAAAATAAGAAAAGGCTGGATGAGCTGGGTTCTGATTATTTTACTTAATTTAATATTATTTAATTCTGGCTAGCTATTCATCAAAATGGTTGACTGTTAGCAGAGATCATTGAAATTTTCAACTTTCAAAATTTTTATGAAAAACATCACCAAAAATGTTCATAAGGCGAAAAATAAGAAAAAATATTCCAATTATATTTTTATATTTCCATGCACTTTCTGACCACCCTACAGAGCTGATCAAAGTTTTAAAAATGTTGATCAATTTTTAAATTTAGGGAAAATAAATACCAACGTTTACATTTTTTTTTTTCTTTCTTGGTATTATTTTCCTCTGTTGAAGGGGCAGCAAAATCTTGTTCAGGCCAGGGAAATTGATGCCTTGTGTGGGTAATATCCTCGAATAAGAGTTGTTATTATAAATTATTTCATAAGATCAGAACTTAATAGGTTACTCTTATTCTGAAATAGGGTCTCTACAAGGGTAATTGTACCAGCATAGCTAAAAGAAGGCATAATTTTGCCACTGTAATTCTGTCAGTCTATTTTCCCATGTAGACGGGCCATGTTTAGTTGTTAGAGCATAGGCGTGGGAAATAAAAGATCATCTGTCTAGGCTCATTTTTTTTGGTACTACTGTATGTGGCCTTGGGCCAGTCACTTAACTTTTCTTCCCTCTCCTACGCAACATGCAAACAATCAAGCCTATCTTGCTCATAGATGTTTTGCAATGTTTACTTAGCTAATAGGTCTTGAATGCTTGGGTTGCGTACAGAAATATATACTACCCTTATTACTGCCTTTGATTTCTGTAACCGTTAGTACGTTTTTAATAATATCTTGACTGAGGAGCTGGACAATAAAACGCTTTATGGGGTACTTTGATATGGTGCAAAGTACCTCAGATACTGGACTTGGGTTTTACTTTATGGCTTATAATTTATGTATTTACCATTTTTTATTGAATATTTATTAATTAAAATAATAATGATAATCATCTTGATATAGACACCCAGCATGGGTGATTTGAGCTCAAACAATGAAGTCTGGCAAAGTTATCAGCAACTGATAATACAGTATCTCTAAATATATATTAGGTATTTATAGGCAAAGCTGGTAGTGCTGTCTATGGATAAGGTTGTTCAGCTTTGCTATAACACTGTATTTTCAGTTGCTTTTTGCCAAACTTTAATTGTTTAGGCTGAAATTCTCCAGGCTGGTTGTTTGTCTCAAGATGATCTATCTCTCTCTATATATTTTTAATTTTAAATTCAGTTTAATTCAATTTTAAAAAGTCTCATTTGGAAGATTAGGAGAGAATACCTAGTTTTGCCAAGCATTTTCTTTTAATCTTATAACTATTTTATTAAGAACTTCTAGTGTCTGTACCATTGAGCAGGGACTTAAAATGTGGTAGGGGAGTTCAAGGATGTGCTTTTTTTCCCCGTGCCCAAGAGAAACTGCCCAGGTTTGGTGAAGTTATGAGCCAGTGGGAAAAAATATCATTTTGCATGTGCATAGCTGATCCATGTTAAGTGTTTGGCAGCTGGATTCTGTGACAGTTCCATCTGCGCAGAGTATGCTTCATCACAGAACTGCCAGGGTTGCAATTTCTGCTCCTGACAGCTATGGGCTGGTATGGCACCAGGCACCAAAACTCAGAGCAAAGAGACTGTTTCTCTCAGCTGGTCAGTATATACTTCCTGTTAGTGAGGCAGTATGGTAGGGGAAGCTGATGGACTTAAGTGCAGAGAGGTCAAAAAGTAGACTAGAGTGGGGAGAAGGAGAGCAGTGGAGGGAAGAAATTGGGACAAGGAGATTTACAGGGAGACTCTGAACTCTGGGGCAAGGGGAGTGGTGTTCAGAGCTTGGGGAAAAGACTGGGGTTGAGAGCTGGGAGGGAGTGTAGGAGAGGGCCATAGAAGACCAATGGGGGAAAAATGGGACTGGGAGAAGGAGTGGGAACACAAAGCCACAGAGAATATTGGATCTAGGGAGCATAGAGGAAAAACCTAGGACTGCTACGACAAAGAACCTAGAATGGTGGAACCTAGGACCAGCTACCAGTGTGTCTGGGCTAAGGAGCCAGTAGTAGAGGTATAGGATAGTTGAGTCTGGCTTTGGGCAAACAGGCAGAAGGGCTTGGACCTCTAAAGTACACTTCTCAGCAGAACCTGGAAGGAACCCGAGGCTCCCAAATCCACAACCATGCAAACTCCATAAACACACAGCAGTACCCGTGTGTTTGTGTAATTTAGATATATATTATTTAAAATGCTAAAATAGAACAAGCACACAGTACTCCCCCTTGGGAGAGGATGAGAGAACAAACACATGACCGAAGTTACTCACATCGCTTCATGCACTACTAGAGGGCACTCGGAGATTATGGTGATAATTGTGGGATGGGAACTTTAGTGGAATAAATAAAATTATTTCACTATTCCTCTACTCAGCAAACACCTGTGAAACCCACTGACAATGTTGTGTGCCTCATCCCCCTCTAGTGGCTGGTGAAAGGATGACATCCTACTACTTAAATTTGTGCCTTATTTTTTAAATGGCAGAGCCTTAATTTTAGTATTTGCTAACTTTTGAGGGTTCAAATGATATGTATTTAATAATTTATAGTATCATTTGATACAATAAATAAACGGTAGTTTGGAAGTAAGTCTGAACTGTTACCCCTTATCTCAATATTGCGTTCACCCTGCTGCCTAGTTGTATTGCAAGTATTCCTATATTGCACTAATTTAAAGCACACTAGAAGAAAAGGACTGTTCTTATTGGGCCCCAATCAAACTTAAATTAAAGACAATGGAATGACTCTATGGATCTCAGTGGACTCTGGATCAAATCCCATGTAAAGATCTTCACAGCGTGTATCTCACTTTAACATATTTTTGCATCATATTTGAATATTGTCTGCCTTGTGAATTGTCTTGGGAAAATGATATCCATCCCCCACAGCCAGTATCAGTCTCTATATCTGTATATCTATAGCTGAACCAAAAGAAACATAGTCATTCTCTTTTTCTACAAGGAGAACCTTTTCCTAGCCTCCTGTTTTATATATGCAACGAATGCTCTTTTAGACAGTAGTAATAGCAGTAATAATAATAGTAATAATGGTAGTAGGAATAATAGTAATAGTGATAATGGTAATACTAATAATAGTAGTAGTGGTAGTAGTAATAATAGGAATAATGGTAATAATCAGGGATCCTGGTTTTTTTCTGATTTAAAAAAATCCCAATTTTTGCTTGGAAAGGTAACCCCAAATCCACATTTTTCCATGATTTAAATGAAAAGCTACTGCTATATAGATATATATAGAGTGAGAGGGTTGTTTAATTTTAATCATGGGAAAATGTGGATTTGGAGTTACTTTTTTAACTGAAAATTGGGGATTTTTTAAATTGGAGAAAACCAGGATCCCTGGTAATAATGGTAATATGAATGATAGTAATAGCAATAATATAATAGTAATAGTAATTATTAGTAACAGTAATAGTGAGAACAGCAATAGTGATAATAGGAATAATGGCAATATGAATTATAATAATGGGATTAGTGGGAATAGTAATAATAATGGGAATGGTAATAATAGTAATGGTAATATGAATGATAATAATTGTAATAATGTTAATAGTACTAGTAATGGGAATAAGAGGAATAGTAATAGCAATAGTAATAACAGTAGTAATGGTAAAATGAATAATAGTAATATGGTAATGGGAATACTAGTAATCAGAGTGCTGGAACATTTCACGTTTCGCTTCCTCCCCCGTCTGCTGTCGCCCGTACTTAGGGCAGAGCCGGTCAGCGAAGTTCCAGAAGTGGCGAGCCCAGCGCAGCACAGGGCTTTGACACCGCCTGCGCCTGGCTGCGTGTCCCTGCTCCCAGAGCTCCCTTTGTGCCGCTCAGCCAGGTGCGCGGCCGCACGGCCTGGGCAGCGGCCGCGCACTGACGTGACAGCCAGGCCCCGCGCCCCGCCGGGTGGGCGCCGAGCCGCGCCCGGGCTCGGCTCTGAGCAAGACACGTCGTCATCCGAGCCGGGCCGCCCTCGCGCCCCGGGCATCCGCGCTGCTTTTGGCAGGGCAGAAGGGAAGCGAGCAGGAAAGTTTAAAAATAGAAGTGCTGAATCATGACTCCAAGAGCCGGGGGGGAGGAGGGGGGGCGGTTAAGTTCATTCAGGCAGCGAAGAAAGAAACGCAGCCCGGCTCCTTCCTCGGGCCGGGAGGCTGTAATGGCTCTCGGGAGCGGGTGGGCGGCCGTCATCCGCGCGCTCCGCCGCACCTCAACCTTGAGAGCCTGTGCGGGGAGAGGGAGCACGCGTGTGCGTGTGCCCGCGGATGTGTGTGTGCGTACGTGTGTGTGTGTGCGCGCGGCGGGGAGCGGCAGAAGCAGCACTTGTCCTGTAATCGATTGCCGAGCGCGCGGAGCGGCGCTGCCAGCGCACACAGGCGCACACGCACACACACACGCACACACACACACACAGGCGCGCACGCACTCCCCGCGCCGCCTCTCCCGGCTCCGGGTGTCTGGGAGCGCGGCTGCCTGGGCGAGATGTGTGATGTGTGCGCGCCCGCCCGCCCGCCGGATCGGTTTCTCGGGGTTTGACCAGCTGTCCCAGGCTAACCCTGCTCTCTGAAGATGGAGGAAGTAAAAACAGGATTACCCTTAGCTACAGATCCACTGCCTTAGTTTCCATAACCAACTGCAGTGCACAAACACACAGTCCTTGGGCAAGAGAGAGAGAGGCAGAGGCGACCCCAATAAAAACACAAACAAAAGGGTGATGGAAGTGATTCACTGCATGCACTGCTGAGGTAAATCTTCGCTTGGCTCTTTTTTTCTTCTTCTTTTCTTTCTTTCTTGATTTTTTTTTTTTCCTTGCAAGGGGGAGATCAGCTCTTGTCTGCTTCGTGCTGTGCTTTCTAAGCCGGCTGTCTCGGCGTGGGCATGGAGCTGCTTGGCAAAGCCGAGGGGTCGCCCAGGAAAGTGCAATTATGTAGCATCTCCGGAATGACTTGTTGCTGTTAAGCCATAATAACAATAATAAATAGATGCGTCTGTGCACAGAGGCGCCTTTGGAGGTAGGGGAGAAGCCTGCTCATGTGGGCAAAGAAGGGGCGACTGGCTCTGAAGGGTATTGGGCTTTGGAAATGTCTGGGTGCCCCCTACCCCCCTTTCTCTTTTTAAGATCTGGTTTCTGGGATGTTAATCGATTAATCAGTTCTCACCTCTAGAAACTGCTGACAGGGGTTGGAATTGCAATTTGCAGGAGCCTCCTCTTCTAGCTGCAACTCCCCAGAAGAGAGATCCAGGTCCTTTATTTTTTTTAATTACTGGCATGACACTCAGGGTATTTAAAAAAAAAAAAAAAAAAAAAAGGCAGGACTTAAATTACTTTGACAGGTTCTGCTCTGGGAGGGGAGAGATGGAGATGAAATTGAGATCTCTCTCTTTTGCCAAGGGCCACAAACAATCCTGTGAAGTTGGCCTAGGTTTCTTGCTCTCTGTGTCTGTATGTGTTGTCTTTTATTTTTATTTTATCCCTCGTCTTGTTCCTCCCCACACTCCCCCGATGCCAAATCCCCCCCTTTTCTCCCCTCTCCTCCAGTTTTCTTGTCGATTCTTAAGGAACCGGTGGATCAAGTTTTTCTCTCTCCTGGTTAATCGCATTGCTGTAGCACTGGCTGACCTCTCTCCCTCCCTCCCTCTCTCTCTCTCTTTTTGTTCTTCATCTTCCTTGAAAGTATTTGCCATTCCTGAGTGAGTTTCCCAACAAGATCATCCCAGAGAGGGAGAAAAGCTTCTCCTGGCTCATTTCTCTTTAGTTTCCCTAGCGATCCTTTGCTCTGAATGTCCTACCTGTAAGTTCTGGGGGAGGGGACGTCTCTGGGGGTGGATTTTTTTCTTCTCTCCTTTTTGATCAAACTTTCCCCATCTTGCTGTACCTTCAGCACGAACATAACTAGCTCTCCATTCCTCTGGGAAGCAAGAAGTAGGAGCTGGGGTCTGCCATCAAAATCTAGAAATGGTGATCAAACTTCTTCTTTTTCCCAACAACCAAAGACATTTTTCCTTTTGTTATGTATGTTTCATTTTTTGCTTACTTCCTCCCTTTACTTTCCTTCCAGTTCATTGGCTGGGATGATCTTTCCCTGTTGCTCCTGACATTTCTTTCTTTTCCTCAATGAGTCTGTCTACCTGTACTAAGGGAAAGATAAGGTAATTTTGAAAAGGCTGTTGTCCATTTAGAAACTTTGAGAGGGCACTTTTTAAAAAACAAAACAAAAAGCTTTGTAAAAATCAGTAATTGAGAGAGTTTGATAGTAACTGTGTATGTTGAAATGTATGTGTTATGTACTAACTGTCTTGGAAATTTGATCTCTCTTATACAAAAAAGGAATACAGGGAAAAATATTTATGTTTTTGGGGGGTGGGGGTGGTACAAGAGGGAGGGAAGTGGTTTTGGAGACAAGAAGTGAAGCTGCCTGTTTTCCAGTAAGTAATGGAGAAATTCCAGGAGCCAGGGCTAAATATACTTGGCGATCAATACAGAAATGGCTCATTGTGAATAATTTAGCTGCCTGGTGCAGTGAGAGTTTTGAAACTAAAGGCAAAAAAAGGGCTGTAGAGGGAGAGGGGATATAACATTCTCTTCGGGTCATGTCAGTTTCTTAACTTTTCTACTTAAAAGAATATAGTTATGATTATTGGTCTTTTTTTTTTTTTTATCGAATGATAGCTAGGGGGTGTCATCCTATACAGTTACTTGGGTTTCTGGAAAGTAATAGCTTACTCTGTGTCAGCAGAGTGCTTCCAGAAACTTTGAGACTGCCTCACACCACAAAATGCATGATCTAGAAATATTAAATGTGACATTCAGACCCACAGTGTAGCAGATGACTGGGGTTACAACAAACAGGTGTGTGCATGTGTGAGAGAGAGATGGCAGCTGAAGACAAAGGGTTGTAATGATTCTAAAAGGAACACGGAAATGGAAGGTTTTTGTTTTATTCTGAACACAGTGAACTGATAATGGAATAAGTGTGAATAGAGATACCACTACAATATCAATATCTTCGAAGACTATTATGGCTATGAGACCTGATAATTGATAAGGCACTAAAATCCCAAACACTTTGCCCTCCCAATTGATTCTTAAAGCAGGTAAAACTACAATTAACGGAGAACAAATAGTATCTCAGCACAGTTCATCCATAAACCAAGTTGGTGCTTCTGCCCCATCTGCAGCAGCATCAGATCATTTGCAGAAGGGGTTCAGTGATTTGATGAGCATATGCAGCGCTCTTGTATGCATCTCTAGGTAATGGTTGCATCAGCACCAACAGCAAAATGGGCAACTACTAAGGGCTTTTAGTAAGTTTAATCATTTAATGGCTGATACCAACAGGCATCTTTGACTGTGTGTACCTTTTTGCTTTACAGCACTGCACTTTGACTATGGAAGCAGAGGCTACTGATGGATATATAACATGTAAGTAGTAATTTTATTTAATTTTGTTGATTTGACTTCCTTCTTCCAATATCTCTACATAAAGTGTCATGGAAGAACCTGAAAGTCTGTCATTTTGTACTATCACTATTATTGTAAGAAATTGCTTGGAGTAGTAATGCTAAATAATAAAGTTTGGGTAGTTCTTTATAAGACTGTTATGTACTTAAACAGTTACTAAAGTGAACAAATCTTCTATAAGACATTAGAGTTTACTTTATGACAACATAGATTAGAAACAAAATGTCAGTATTTATATTGCCATTAATTTTTAGCTATACATCTCATGTTCCCATTTCCTTGTCAGGGCATGTTGTTTAACTCCCAGCTAGCTGAAAGCTGTGAATCCAAATTTAAGTGGAAGGTCTCTACCTCAGGATGATACTTTATTCCTTTCCTGATCAGCCCTGATTCACACTTAGTACTCTGGTGTTTGAAAATGGACAGAAAAATAGTTTTCATTTTTGCACATGCAAGACGCAGTTTTAAAAATACTGGTTTTTGGGATCAATAACAACAAATTGGTGGGAACTCTTTGATTCTTAAAAAAAAAAAAATCAAATACTAGTGTGCAGCCCCCAAGGAATCCTATTTTAATTGGCTGTGGGACACTTTTAAAATTGGAAGAAAAGCAAGGGTGAGGGAAGTTATAAAAGTTGAATCCTTTATCATTTGGTAGTTTTATTGAGGTATTGGACAGAAACTTACAAGTGATTTGTTTAATGAAAGCAGGTGACAATGAGCTTTCCCCTGAAAGGGAGCACTCCCACATGGCTATTGACCTCACCTCAAGCACACCCAATGGGCAGCATACCTCACCAAGTCACATGACAAGCAGTAAGTCTTTTTTTAAAATATGTTTCTCTCTAGCATTATATGTGAATTAGTTTGGTTTGTGGGTTCCTCATTTAGCTTACTGGATTGAAACCCAGTGCTGTAGGGTTTGCTAAGAAAAGAAGGGAAGGCACAACAGATTTGTTCTTGTTCATTAGTGTCTCATGAATATGAGCCTGATTAGTAGTCTAGACAATACCAAGGTGGCATATGAGAGCTGGTCTTTACCTGTGCCAGGTAGGAAACACTTGGCTTTACTGATCCTTGTTTTGTTTTAACTGGTTTTAAGAACAGGTTGTTAGTATGATTACAAAAATAGCTTGAAATGGGGTTATTTAAAAAGTGAAAAAGTTTTCATTTCCCAGAGGCTTTATTCAAGAAAAATCTAAAGTTATGCTATGTAGCAGGGTATATTTTACTATTCTGCATAGAATGTTACCATTCTGTTCCTTAGCCCTCGTTTCAAACTTCAGAAAATGGACAGTTTAATTGGGAAACTTGTAAAACTCATTCACTAGCTATCGCTTACAAATTGAAAGGTTTTATTTAAGAATGTCAAGAGTGAAACTGGAAAAAAAGCAAAAAGATCTGTGAAAGTAAGAGGAGAAACAAGTGCAGCTAATGTTTGTTTGTTTTAAATGGGTTTTTAACACTTTCAATGAAACAGCATCTTTAACTTACATTGGAGCATGGAAAAGTGCAATTTATATGCACTTCCTAAAAACAACACATTTTTATATTAACAATAGAGCTTGTTCACTGTTGATTACAATGCGTTACCAGAGTATTTATCTTAAAGTGCTCCAATACCTGAATCCAAAAGTAATTTAAAATATGGTGTTTACTTTCAGTTAGTTTTTCTTTTCTCTGTGATACTCATTTTCTCTTGTGTGTATGAGAGTGGATAAATATATACACAAAAAGATATGTTTGAACTATTCTTTAAATATTCTGAAAGAAAAATAGGGCCTTTAGAAAGATCTCATTGAAGATCTTCAATACATTTGGTATTGTTACAAAGTCTTTCATACTGAGAGGATGGTGTTACTCTCATTTAATAATTTCTCCTTTGCTCCTCCAAATTACGAGTAAAGTGGATTTTATGAGTCTTTAAAACTGGGGGTTATTATGAAGATCTCCAATTATATACATGTTGCTAGAGAATATGATTGCTAATACTCTGGATTGAACTCTATATGACAACCTACCATAATTCAGCATCTTTCGACAATTCCAGTCCTGCTGCTGTGGGATTCTGATATATTTTATTATGTTGTAAAAGTTTTACTACTCACTTTCTTCATTTTCTTTGTTTCCTTTTTTATTAATGGGAAAGCTTCAGTGGAGCAGGGGAAAAAAAGCCCTTGCTGCTTTAAATCTTCTTTATCATATAGACTAAAATCTAGGGTCAAGTTAATGAATAAAAGGATGTATGCCAAATTCAAGCAAAATATATTAATGTGCTCAATATTTTAACATCTGCATTCATTGTGTTAATGTTTTCAATGATTATTCTATATTATCTGTAGTTCTTTTAATGGGCAGGTGCTAGGTACAGCACGGGCACAGTCCTAGTGGTGTTGGCAAAAATTCTTTTGCACGTGCTGTTATATTAATTTTGCATGTCTGTCACTAATTTTCAGTACTGCTGCCCTATTTTAAGGAGACACTTAAGTGGTCAAATTTAGGGCTCCATTTAATGTTACAAATCAAGGGAAAACTTGAGCTGGGAAGCAGGACTTTTGTGTGAATGGAGACAGCAATGTTATTTTATGACGCTTCTTGTGATTTCATTATGCAACTGTATATATTTGTAATTAAACATCGGAATACTTCAAACGGCATTTGCTTTGTCCTCTGTTAAAGCACATCTAATATGCATTAAAAGTTGTCCGGTCTTTGTTGCGGTTGTTACATCAGCTATCTGGTACTAAGGGCCAAATTCTCAATGCAGTGTATACCTTCCAAATAAGTAGCCTGTGCACTGCCACCTGCTCTGGTGGGGAAAGAATCCTTTTCTACTTTCTAGCCAGAGATTCAGTTGCTCCTGCCTCTGCTACATTCCCCTCTGCAAGGAAATTAGAGGCTTAAAAGGTGTTTTAGCAGGTGGCCTAGATGGCTTTCTCATCTCCAGGCCTAGAATCAAAGAAAGATTTTAAGCAAATGGAGTCAGAACAATTGTAAATATTAAACCCAATATTCTAATATTTGGAAGTGGTTAAAACTTCAGTGAGCTTTTAAAGATGGTTTATAACAGCCAAAAAAGTTATTAGAGACTAAGTAGTAATTTAATAAGAAAATAAGCATTGTCTTCTGAGTGAATTGTTGCACATAATGAGGCTATTGCAATTCTCAGTGTTGGGGAATAATAACAGTATCTGACCAAATGGCTACTGGGATGACTGTACCAAGTGTAAGTGAATTCAAAAGCAGTATTTAAAAGTTAGAATCTGTTACAGAGAAGTCAGACAAGAGCTTATTATAAGATAGCCCATATTGTATTCCTACCAATCAGAGACGACCGTTCTGTACCATCAATTGTATTTCTCTTTTGTAACATCAAAGCTCAAAATCTTTCTTGGTAGCTTTTATTTTCCTTCTAAATTGAAATTTTTAGTACAACCCTTGTGTTACCTCCTTATCTTGCCTTGAGCAAAATGTTACATGTTTTATAGATGTGTCAGCTTCTCTTCCCACCTTACCTTTTATGTGAATAAATGATGATGGATCTATGGATTTTTACCATTCATAAAGAAATCATGAAATTAAGCCAACTTTGAAGATTGATTTGTGATCTTGGAAAGTTTTGTTGTGATTAGAGAGCAGTTTTACAGGATAGCCAAGATAGTAATTCTGGTATCACAGGATATAGGTCGATGAAGTTTCTAGGCCAAGCTGATTTTTTTCAGCCATAAGCGGGAGATTTTTGTTAAAGGAAACTTGACAAAGTAAACCACCTCCACTTACAAAAACAACTTCCCCCCCCCCACCAAAAAAACCCAACAAAACCTGTTCATCTCTCCCCTAGCCCTTTGTCTTATTACTTTCACATGGAAGTTTAGGCAAATTCAGTTTGTTTTTGGCATAGCTGGGGAGAGGCAGAATACCAGTCCATCATCTGAAATTGATTCTTTGTCTATATCCAGTTGTTTAAAACACTGGTATAATTAAAATGGTAGATGTCCTTGTAGTATAAGCAGTGTTCTATGGATATAAAAATGCCGAGACACACATTTGTGCTGGTGCAGCTGTATGGTTAGGGTTGGCACTATAAAAATATTTTGGTTAAAAGAAAAAGTACACCCCAAATCTACAACAGTTATAGAGCACACCATCCTAATGGACCTTCAGTTAATCTTCTTTAGAATACACCTTGCTGGTACAGTCAAAGTTGTTTAGGATCACTGTATTGTCATGCTTTTCCTCATGGAACTTCTCTTTATTTTCTTTTCAAACATCTACCTGGGGGGCGTGGGGGATGGAATCCTCAAGTTCCTTGAAATAAAGTTGTTGAATGGAATTCTCAAAACTCGGGTAATAGTCTCTATTGATAGTATCTACTGATTGACGATATATATACTGAAAGAGTTTGTGAATTGATAATTTCATCATTGATGCATTCTGTAATCAGGTTCTACTAATTAGAGGTTAATGTTGTTTGATACACTATTGATTGATACCAGTTGATAGACAATCTATTAATAGACTTGTGTTCATAGGCAAAATAGAGTCTGTTTATTGATAGGAGTTATTACAGCTTTATATTAAAACTCCAATAATGTGTTAATAAACAGAATAGGGTCTACTGATTAGAATCTGTTAATATTGCATATTAAAACTCTGTTAACAGATTAACAGAAATTCAGTATGCAGCCTTTCAACATTGCCCCTGTGCCATACCTGGGACATCAGCAGTCCCTACTAAAGTTGAGAATCTCCATTGAGTTCAACTGGAATTGGATCAAGCCCTTGCTTTCTGATTCTGTCTTCATACTTCCGTAAGTCGGGGACAGTCGAGAGTGCTGGGCAATTATAGGCAGGACTAGAGTTTTTTCTGCTTTATTCATTTCATTGCTTTGCATACAGCAATTAAAACAGTAGGGGGAGCAGTTCTTCCTCCCCCTACCAAAGAGACAGGAGCTTTGAGAAAATGTGGTGTTGTTTATAACAATGTGGGAGAAGCTCCCTCCTGGTCCACCCTCATGACCACCATAGAACTGGGTGTTTAGGAAAATAGTTTCTTTGTTCTCATCTGTTCTGCCAAGGTATCATGGCTGTGGCAGACATCTGGTGTTGAGCATGGTCTGTGCTGTCATTGTTTTACTGGAGCAAAGAACTTGTATTTCCTTGTATTCTGTTTAGGATGTTGAATGTCTGCTACCATAGCCTATTCATTTGAGATTTTTCAACAGAAGCTAAGTCCCCACAACCTGTGTAGCATCACTAAGACAAGGTGGCCTTGTGGAGATGAAGTCAACTGACTTTAGTTCTCTTCTCAGTTCTGCCACTGATTTGATGTATTACTGCAGGCAGGTCACTTTACTTTGGTGCAACTGTTTTTCCTGAAACCCGCTGTCTAAAATGAAAGGACAGAACTCTTCTCAGCAGTTCATGTATCTTATTGCGTATTTTAATGCTTGGTTTAGTTTATTTCTAGCTTATATCTAGGTGTAGTATTGGTGTAACTATTTCAGTTAGACAGTGGTATATTTTTTTAATGCTACAAAACCTAGTTATAGATGCTAGTAATGGGATTTTTTACCACCTATAGGATGAAGATAGTAGAACAAATAAACCAACTCTGTACTGATAATGGCCCAACCACTAGGCCCCTTCCCCTTCAGTCCCCCGCCTTCTTTCCTGCCTCCTACCCGACCCTGCATTTTAACTGTTCCAGCATAGATAAAACATTACCAAGTTTGTGTGTAGACATACCTTTATTTACGTCACGAAGTGGCCCTGATCTAGTCCTAGGTCTATTTTCTGCCAGCATAATTATGTCAGTCAGGGGTGCAAAGAAGTAGAATTCCTGACGAAGGTGGCTGTTCCAGTATAAGTGTCTGTCCAGATCAGTACCCAGGGGCAATGCTAACGGGGGCACGTGGGTGCACATGACAGTGCACCCCCTGCAAAAAGGCGCTGCCGACAGTGTCGCCAGTGCCTGTAGGCTGTTGTTGCTTGCCCTCCCCACTGGCAGCAGCGCCTGCAGGCAATCCCTAATTGCCTCTGGCCACTGCTGGCAGAGCCTGTGCGTGGTTGCTGACCCCCCCCCCCTTCGCCTTCCAACAGTGCTGGCAGCATCTGTGGGAGCTCACCACCACCAGGCTCCTGCTACCACTGGTGCAGCTGTTATAGTTATACCTGGAAAACTGTGCTCATGCTGCTCTTGGGGTGGTGGTGGTTTTTCTATATCAGAATTCTGGATCTATACAAACAGCCTTTTACAAGGTTACATACCAACAAAGTGCTAAAATTATAGCCACAGCCTTGGTTGGTGCCTCTAGGTGCTATTGTAATGCAAAGCAATTATACTAATTGAGCATATGATAAAATGGGAAGTTACTTTTTTCTTTTGTGCTAATCTCCAGTTTTTCATTGCATGCTTTGAATTCTATCATAACCCCACACTTACTATACATACTTCACTGTGTGTGTAACACTGCCACATGCAATGGCAGTGACTTTTTTTGTCTGTTACACCTTTTTTTTTTCAGGTCAACTAGAAAGCTCTAATCTCCTTGTTCAGACTTCTGCAAGGCCCCAGGCCTCCCCCTGATGCATGTACCTATGGGTGCTGAAAGACATGCAGCTCCCCAACTCTAACTTGTGGTGCTTCACAGAAGGCACTGTTTGTTTGGGGAAGTGGGGGATTGAGCTCTGCTTTAGAACCCGGCCAGGAGGAGCTGCCTGTCTGCAGCCTCTCTTCCCTAGTGCCCCCTCCTTCCCAGCTTTGGTGTTGTCTGCAGGATGGGGTTAGGGGGGAGAAGGGAGGGGAAGGAGCTCTGGGTTTGCTCAGCCTGAGCAGGGAAGGGCATGGATTGGAGTCCCCCTGAGACATTCATGCACACCCCGCCCCCCCAGCTCACCCTGGACAAACCCCAGCTTGGAGCGCCTTCCTCCTCCTTTTTTCCCTCCACCCTCCTGCATACAGCATCAGGGGCAGGGCTGGGCTGCATCACCCCAGCCCCATTTGCATGTAGGGATAGACAGAAGCTAATGAAGGTACTCTGCTTTGGAGCATCTTCGTCTGAACCCTCATTATATGAAGGTTAATTTATTGCATGATTGGGCACATTTAAAGTACTCTTCAGCTGGACACTTCTGTCAGAGCATGGCTGTAGAGACCTTCAAGGAGCCAGTCACATAACAAATGTCATTTCTGGCAGTGTCCTGTATCGCCCTTTAAATCTGTTTGCTGGGCAGTTTCTGCTACACTGCCTCTCAGGAGTCGGGTAATAGTACGTACCTGATTGGAAGTAGTCAGAGGGCCTTGGCCTGGTAAGCTACAGAGAGAGGAATTTAAGTGCTATCATTGTCCCTTTTGTTACCATTAGTTCTCTCTCTTCCTAAAACTCCTGGGAAACAGCCTAATCTAGTTTTTTGGTGATCCTGAGAGGTATCAGCTAAAATGTGTGCCCTTGTGAAAAGAGGCCTACATAACTCTTTCTTCACTGTCTGAAAATGTTCTCTTTGCATTTTCCAGGTTTTCTTTCTTTATTTCAGTTACCACCTTTATATTTGTTTCTAAAGTTTCTAACAGTTTGGTTGGATAAGAAAAACTAACATAAGTGTATAGTCACAATATAGTAATACACAAACTGAACAAGGTTACATTTACATAATTAATAAATTATTCTCAATATAACTAAGGCTACAGCATATATGCACATGCATACTATTGTTGCTCGCCAATAGCTGATTAGTAATTAAACCTTAGGTTAAAGCCTTTTAGAAAATTGTTTCCCATTTGTCTTTCATGTTTAACCTAAATTGCAGATTTTACCATTTGTTTGGTTAGGCATCTAAATTGCTTTAAACACTTTCCTGAACAAGATACTTGTAACACTTGCAAGATTCACACTGTATGGAATCAGGACCCATTTTTGGGCTTCTGCTTTCAGCTGTGCTCCTGACGAGGCCCTTAAAAATGGCCCAAGTAGGCAGTGCTCTGTATGGTCAGTATGTATTTCTGGGCCTGGGTTTGTTTTGTGAAGTCAGAGGTGTGGCAGTCCATAGGCTGGGGATAAAGTATTTGGCTAAGATGAAGTGTAGTGTGTCCACCTTTGGGAATTGCTTCATAAGTTGCTGCTAGCACCAATAAAATGCAGCTCTGCATCTTGCATTTTCCACATGAAGGGCATGTGGTATCACTGTGGAGGCAGTGGAAATGGGATTGTTAAGTAGAAACATGTTTCTAAGCAGATCTCTAGTCATGCAATGAATTGGAGACTTCTTATCCCTAATTGCCTCACATGGTAAGCAAATGAATTTCCCTAATTGTATTAATATACATCTCTGGGCAAGATGCTTGTAACTGTAGCCCCCAGACCAAGTCAGTTTGGCTGCTAATACAACAGCAGTGGTGGTGCTATGTGTTTAATGAGCATTTATTGTTTATGTTAAGTTCAAATAAGCACCTACTCCAGGTGCGTGAGTTAGCAGCCGCCTTTCCCCCCCCCCCCCCATTTTTTTTGTTTTTGTTTTGAGGCTATGAACATGAATGGAATACATTGTCTATAACAACCAAACCTTTAGTATTTGCATTCTACGTTGGTAAATTAAACCTACATTATCCAGTTGCAAGCTAAAGACTTTTATCATTTTATATGTATATAATATGTATGGATTTCTAGATTTTAAGGATCTATATAGACATCAAGAGTCTGAGAATTGTTGTTTTAGGTGTTCTAGTAGGAGACAAGGCTTTCTGTGATCTTGAGAGTCATGAAAAGTGTGCAGCCTTATCTGTGACTTTTCTTTATAGTTTGTTGCATACATTTTTCTCTACAAAATAAAAGATCACACCTGCATATTTATAAATTACAAAATTAACTGCTCTAAAGGAATGCCATAAGAAGCTAAAAGCAGGGTTTTAGAATGAGAACTGTCTGTCACCCTTAAGAATAGGTGGGGTTGTCAGCTTTGCTTATAATGGTTATTATGTAAATTAAGACAAAGTTTTAGCTACTGTTTCTGTGGGTAAAAGATATCTATCAGAGGAACAGATTTGCTGGTAGGACTGTGACATCAGGGATGACTCAACCAATTGGTGTCTAACACAATTTACATTTTCTTGCTTAATATATTTTTATTAAAATACTGTAAAATCTTGTTTGAGGTATTCTCTTTATACTTCAAGGGAAGTATAAGAGAATACCTCAAACAAGGTATTCTCTTGTTTGATTGTTTTTATTTCAAGGCCCATTTTTGATGGTTATTAAATATGAAAATCAATAGATAATGGTTTAATTTTTGTTGTGATACATACTACTTTGTTAATTATAATACAAATCTAAACAAATGGTATTGCATTCCAGGAAATAATCCATAACATAATTTATATGATGTTTGCAAAGCTTTACTTACAGCTCAATATCTGCAACTTAAACGCAGCTCTTTCTGTAGTCAACCACAAACATTTAACAGCCAGAACAATACTATACAACATCTTAGCAAAGAAATTGAAGATATCTTCTTTACTGAAAAATGCAGAAGACTGGGAGAGTGTAATTCACTAAGGAGCTGTAGTAATTATAAAAAAAAGTAGAACCTTGATTTTTTTTTTTTTTTTTTTAATGTTCAGTTTGAAATACAGTACTACCAATAACATAATGTTCCGCAGCATTGTTGCCTTCCTAGATGTATGCTTCTAGCATTAGCTTGTGTTGGGTGGTTGCCAAATTCTGAAACATTAGCACCACTTTGCACCAGACTTTCATGTTAGCTCGTCAATTTATCTATTGTATTATTCTTCTGCCTATCCTGGTAATGTCTGAATCGCTTCTATGCAAAAATCGGTATCGATGGCCAACTCCCTAGACTTCATGGAGTTTCCAGCACTTTTCACTTCGGGGTTAGAATTCTGCTTGAAGGCCCGTACAGGGATGAAGACTGAAGAAACAGGAGCGGATTGGAAATAAAATGGTTATTTGAATTGTGAGTGCTGTTTGCGGTAGAAAGGCTTTCTTGGAGAGGAACATATGCTAAAGAGGGTCAATGCCTGGATTTGCCTGTCTCCTCTGGAAGTGTGTTCCACAGCCAGATTGCCTGACAAGAAATGCTTTGTCCTTTTTATGTAGGTTTGTCTGGGTTCCAAAATCTGTGTTGTAGCATAGGAACGCAGCTGTTGTCCAGGTTCAGAAATTTAAACTTTAGTTGGGGGATACAGCTGGGGACTGATCTATTAATTGCATTGAAAATTAGGAGTGAGAACTTAAAATTGCCATTAGAAGCTAACTGAGAACTGGTGGAAAGACATTAGCATGGTACTGAGGTGGTTGCTGAAGCCTGAGCCATAGAGGATGCAGGCAGCTAAATTCTGTACCAGCTGAAACCTATACATGGTCTTCACATTCTGTTTTAGATGCAGTGAATTCCAATAATCCAGTGACATGGATTAGTGCAGCCAGGTCCTTAACAGTATCAAGGAACAAAGATCCCTAATAAAAAGGGGAAAAAAAGGATAATTCATAATTATATTTTATAATAATTACAATTACTAGATATAAAAAGTGTAAGCCACTATCTTGTAATAATGTAACAGTTGTTGAGTTTGGCTGCTTTCAGTTAGTGAAAATCTTCTGGTTGCTTTTGGGTGGGATTCAGAAACATTTGTCAAAATTTGTGTGTTATGAAAAACAAAATTTTGCGTGGATTAAGCAGTTATTATTTTTTCTCTATTATCCTTCAGATAAAACTACAACTACCCAATTAACTGAAATTAATCACAAATAAAGCTAAACTGTTGTTGAGGAGAATAATTAGAGCAGAAATTATGTAATGATGCATTTAATTTAAAAATGCAGGTTTAAAAGCTGAACGGTTTGGCAGTGTTGGAGCAAGGTATTCTGAAATGAAGTGGGATGTTTCGCATAATCATTGGGCTGTTTAATTAATACCTTCAGGCTTGGCTTTTTCAAAAGCACTTAGCAATGTCCTAATTCTGTTCCCATTGGAGTTGATGTCAGATTTACTATTGGCTTGAATGGGAATAGTGTTATGGCAAATCTGAGTACATTTGGAAGAATTACTCTCAAGTGCTACTTGTGTTAGAGGTTGTGTAGAGGGATACTACTTCAGTGGGAGTAGGTTGTAGTATTATAAGGGACTGGGATCTGGGAGTATAGGGCTTAGAGATTCACTGATTTCTTTGCTAAGGGGCAAGGCTGGTGTTTAAGGCCAACAAAACTGAAGAGAGAATTAATTTTAAAAAAGTTTGAAACTATAATATTCCGGGCGGTTTCACTACCACTTCATTTGCCCTAAGAATTATTTACCATAGAATAATTCTCACTTTCTCTCTGTTTCTAATTTAGAATTTTAGCAACAAAGGAATTGTTTGGACATGGCAGAGGCCAGTGTTTTCCGTCAAATATAAGAAGTACAATCATTTGGGACATTTTTACACATGCTGCCAACATAGCCCCGGGCACTTTTAATTAGGAAGCCATACTAACTTAAAGCACCCATGTGTCACGTGTCAGTGGTGCAGCATGTCTCCACACTGAGAAAATGGCAGTGGGGCACTTTGAACTAAAGCACATTGAACGTTTCAGTTCAAAGCGCACTGCTGCCATTTTCTCAGCGTGGAGGCGTGCTGCACTGCTGATGCACACGATGTGCAAAGCTGCCAGTGTGCATCAATTTATGTGCTCCAGCAGACTTGATGAATCAAGTTTGCTCCAACACGCTGAATTTCCAGCTTGTCCAAGCAGGCGCCCTGCATGTGTGTAAGTGCCCTTTGTTTTTAGCTCTAAAGCAGACCTATCCTAACTGTAGGCCTAAAGGTATAGATTATGTTCCTTTCAGCCTTTACTTCAAAGAGAATTATCATTTGAGCCATCAGGCAACTTTTTTCAGTAATATCAGTAGTTTGCAAGTGGCCAGTCATGTTACTTACTTTTGTTACTAAGCTGGTTCTCATTAAAGGTGGACTATAGCACTGAAAAGATTGAGTTAAACCTATGCACTAGGGACATTAGTTACATATAACCTGGCTTAAGCATCAGGAAATGGTTTAAACCTGTAACAGAACAGAAGTTCAGTGCACCAGTTTCAAAATGGCTGAAACTAGTTTAAGATAAACTGGTTGAATGTAGTATCAGACTTAAGTGATTTAGGTCAAACTGGTTTATGAAACTTCTGTCCCAAACCCCTTCCTAGTTCAAGTTAAATTGCAGCCCCCCCAGCATCCCAGGATCCTTTGCAGCCCTAGGCTGGGCTGTGCAGTCTGCTCAAGCAGAGCAGGTTAGCCCCACCTCCTTGCTTTGCAGCTGGAGCAGTGAGGGCTGTCTGACAAGAGGGTAGGAGTAGGAAAAGGTGAGCAGGCCCTTCTTCCACCAGCAGACTCCAGCTGGGGTCCCATGCTGGTGTAAGAAGGGCCTGGCCTGGCACCTGGCCGTGCCCCACAGGAAGGGGTAAAAGCCAGCAACCCCCAACTGGGGTCCTATGCCAATGGGAGAAGGGAGCCAGCAGGGGTCCGTGCAGGCCAGGGTGGGGGTTTAAACCCTTCACCAATCATATTCAGACCTGCCGGGGCCTGGCCATGCCCCCCCTCCCCACAGCTCAGCTTCCCTCCAGCTTTCTGGCCACTGCCAAAGGGAAGTGGGGGAGGGGTTTGCTCTAGCAATCCCTGGCTTCTACCCTGTGCCACATCAGGCATGTGGATGCATTTCTAGAATTAAAAATGAATGTCTATTCACTTGCTTCATTGATTCAATCTATGTAGGTTAGATTCTCCCCCTTCTTGTCCCCTTCCTTGGAGGTATTAGACTCTCCCCCTTCCTGTCCCTTTCCTTGGAGGTATTTAAAAGGAGACTGGATAGATACCTGGCCGGGGTCATCTGACCCCAGCACTCATTCCTGCCCAGGGCAGGGGGTCAGACTCAATGGTCTAATAGGTCCCTTCCGACCCTAACATCTATGAAACTGTAACTGAATCAATTCAGGCTTTGGTTTTTTAAATGTCTGTACTTAGCTCTGTTATGCTCTGTGTCCCTATTAGGCCATAGGACAGGTTCTCAACCAAGGAGCTTCAGGATCATTTTAAGGATACTGCTTAATACTAGCACCTACACTTCATTCACAAGATAAATCCAGAGATTTCAAATTGGAAAAAAAAACATTCTGACTTGTTGTGGTCTAAGTTTGATGCAACAGATGACTTCTGTTATTGTTCAGCTGTCAAGAAAAAAGCAGAAGCTATGAGCTGACAAGGTTCTTTGGGTAAATCTGATACTTTTTAGTAGGCCAAGTAAAATAGTTGGAAAAATTGGCTACAACCAACACCCGTGAAGCTGAGCTGGCACTTTTTGACGGATGCTTTGCATCTATTCGGTAGGCATAGAAATATGCTTTAAGTTTTATATTTAATTTCCTTCTCTACAATCGTCATGGTACTTTCTGCTTTGTCAAAAACCCAAAGGTAATTTTTTGGTGACATCACTAATGTTAGAACTGAAAAATATGTACTTTCATTGATTAATTTGGCAGCATTCTTTATTTTTTTTCCCCAATTTTTTGTGAGCAGACTGCATAAATCAACATGACCAAAGCCAGGTTTTCACAACTTGTAATTTTGTTATCAGATTGCAAAATTGACCAATAAATCCTTACATTTATTGTATAAAAATGAATTTTGTTTGCGGGTTTTTTTGGGGTTTTTTTGGTTTTTTGGTTTGTTTGTTTTTTTTTAAATGAAGGCTCCAGAACCAAAACCAGCACACTTAATTCCCATTGACTTTAATGGGACTTAAACATGCACTTGTTCAGGGCCAGATTTGCTATGGTACCTGGTAGGAATTTTAGTAAAAATATTTGTAGGTCCCCTTTAAATTTTAGGCTAATATTGCTTTAGTTGTTAATGTGTTTTATTTCTCAGTCTCAAATTTTCTCTGAATACTATTTTTTTAATTTAAAACCCTTATTGTCACAATATAATTATATGTATAAAGTTTAGAGAATTTAACTTGTGTGGCAGGAAGCTGTTTACATCAGATCTGCTCAATGTACCTTTGAGATGGAGAAGAAAAAATATGCATCTGAATGTGCCTAGCTGGAATATAAATGTCAGCACTGATAGATATCTGTGAGAGAGAATTTGTGTGGGAGTAATAATTTAGTAATAAAATAGGTCAAATTAATTCTTATGCTGAAGGGAATACCTTACAATAACCATTTTGTAATTTTATGTTTGACAGTTTGCTCTGCATTATGTGACTAGGTGGAGCTGAGATAATGTAATACATTTCCAATTGTAAACAAGATTGCTTTAAGAGCTACTGTAGTGAGATGCATGTTGACTGACTTTAAACTGAGGTGATTGATTTTGAATATTAATGTCTGTGTTAGGATGTTTATTTTAATTCTGGGATATCATCTCCTGGTTTATAGAACTTCAGAAGATGCATTAATTTTACTTTACACTTTCCCAAATCTTGTTTTGTAGCTACCACTAATTGAAGTCATTGGAAGTGTTGCATCAAGTCCTTTAGTTATTATTTTTGCACTTCATGAATGACCGTACTTTATAAAGGTACCGCTTTCCTTGGTTACTGTCTGAGTTTTCATAATCTTAAATAGGTGAGGATTGGTGATGTGGTGGTGAAGTTTTTGGTTGTATTTGTGCCAAGTTCCTTTGGTAGCGAAAAACACTCTGAAATTCCCACTTTTGCGTATACTTAGCAGCATTAGGTAGGTGCTGAATGGCTGGTAGCTTCAGTAGTAATGTGATCTGTTTCAAGGCCTGTAGAAGTCATTGGGGCTAGGAACAGAAGTTGCACCATAACCCAGTATAAGTCATCGGAAATGTGTTCAAATCTATAACACAACAGAAGTTCAGAGCACATACGCCACTTTCAAAGTGGCTGAAACTGGTTTAATATAAACCTGGATGGATCTAGTATCAGACTTAACTGATTTAGGTTAAATCAGTTTATTGAACTTCTGCCCCAGATCCCCTCCAGATTCAAGTTAACTCTTAATTCTCCAGCATCCCAGGCTGCTTTTCACCTCCTCTGTGCACACATCCAGTTGCAGGGTGGGCAGGCTACCCTTGGCCCAAGCTGTCTGCTCCAGCCTAGCAGGGAGGTGTGCTCAAGTGCCCCCTGTCTTCTGGCCTAGGCTGTTTCAGACGTGTGGCTGTATTTCTGGAATCAAAAGTGAATTTCTGTTCACTTGCTTATCGGTTTAGTTTACTCAGCTTAAACTAACCTGAGAAGATTGAATTGATTCAGCCTCAGGCTTCTTTTGACTATCTCCTCTACTTAGCCTGGGAGGCTTCTGCTGACCTAATTTGGCTTTAGATATAACTGATGACCCAGGAAACTTGTGGACAGTGGCAGCATTACACTGAGGAAACAGCTTGTTTGCTCCATTGCCATTTTTTTGAATTCTAATTCAGTGAAACACATAGAAGAGAGAGGAAGCAAAATTCAGGTTCAAGCTTTTCTTACGTTTTTATTACATTCCCATGAGAAACTTGCTTTATATTAGGAATATTGTCTGTTGCATACAGTTGCTTCCAACAATAGGTGCAGCAGAACTGTTGCTAAAAAGCATAGAGCTGCACATGTGCACTTGGGCAAAAAGGCTAAAGAACAGTATTTCAGGAAATGGATAGATTTTAACCCATGATTTCTGTAATTGTGCTACATTGGGTTCTTCTTGCAGTTAGTGTGGATTACATCTGTTGAAGAATTCCTGCCTTGGTACAGACTATATATTTCTGACTGAAGTCTTTTTACTAAATCCGGCAAGTTTTGATTAAGATCCCTGTGTTTTGCAAATTGTAACTCACAATTATGCTTATAACTAGATGATTCTCAACCAGGGCTAAGAAGTGTTCTTGGGTGTTGCAAGATCTTTTTAAGGGTGCTGTGGGGTGCCACACTACTGTCACTGTTGGGTGTACAAATACCTACACATGATTTGCAAGATAAACCTAGAGATTGCAAATAGGAAACCTTCTGAACTGTTGTGGCCTTTCAGAGTTCTTTGCAACAGAAGAATTACTTTATTATTTTTCTGCAGGAAATAAAAATGAACATTTTTTCCAGTGTTTTTTGAGCAGTGCCTTTGACTATAGGCTGCCTGGAGCCTAAAATGGTTGAGAAGAAATGTTTTAAGTACTTTCCCTTATCCGTCTTCCCATTTCATGGCCATAAAAAGCTTTACCAGAAGACATTGACTATAGGTTGATAAGTTAGCAAACTATGTGTGAGGACAGTTCCTAACACAAAGAATACCTAGGTCTGACTGTGCAACATTCCTCGATGATCAGGTCCAAGTGTCTAGCAGACAACCTGGGCTCTTGGCTATTTCTGCAAAATAAATAGATAAGTGCAAAGTATTCATTTACTAATTAACTTGTCATTAATAGCTAGTTCATCACTTAAGAACATGTAGGGTTTTTTCAGTTTTCTATAAAAGAGTATATTTAATGAAAGTTGATTGAAGGTATTTATTATGGCTATTACAAATTCTGTTTTATAATAGCATTTATTTTTAAGTAGCTCCTTGCCATGCTATAATGTGGTTGAAGCAGGAGAAATAGAAAACTGGCCATTTCCCGGCAGATAGCGATAAGTTTCTACTGAGTCGGAATGCTCCACACACTGTGATAGGTTTATAATTATTATCTTAAGATTGATGGGGGGGCTTTTTTGTGTGGGGGGGAAGGCAGTGTAAATTTGTGCAGCAGTAATCCATTAAGAAATCAATAATCATTTCATCCTGAGATGCAGTTTCTGTACAGGACTATAAATGTACACCCAAGATTTGAAACAATGCCTTTTCTCCCTTAGTTTCTAGCTCAGTGTCCTTGGCTTTGGTAGAAAAATGATTAAATAGGATAATTTCTTTTTCATGTTTGAAAGACAGGAATGAGCTAGTGACCTGAGCATTGTACTGGAGCTTTTAACTATAGAGTTCTTACTGTTGCTTTCATATAAGCTCCTTCTCTGGTTTTGAGTAAATTACATATCTCTTAGCCTCTGTCTCCTCATTGGTAAATTGGGATGGAGACAGTTGGAGATGATGATGGCTGATTTACAGGAGATGATGAAGCACTGTTTAAGTACTAAATGTTATCCCTTCAAGATTCCTTTTCCCCAGCATCTAATCGTTCAGTATCATTTCTTCATATAACATTGTGAAATTTTAAATATAGCAGGCTAATATAACTTCCTCCTTCTCCTGCATTTGCCACTAGGGTAACTAACTTTCTGAACTACTACTGTAAATTATTCCTGTTGTGGAGAGCTGGAAACTTTTTTGCTTCAAGTGAAGAAATCTGTAGCTGCTAAATTTATAAAATGTGCAAGTGTGTATGAGAGAGACTGAAAGCAAAATGCATTTTTCAGTAGCAGTAAAGATGTATAAATACTGAGGTACTGGGCTAGTTCGATTTGGATCTTCCAGTGTTTTTTGAAGACAGGATGGGCCAGACTAGTATTTCTATATGAGCCTGATTCACAGTCCTCTGAAACTGATGATAAGACTCCTATTGACAAAATATTTCACAGGACTTGGTTTAGCTAGAAGTGCAGTAGATTATTATCAAATTTCCATCTCAAATTTTCATTTCCAGAATATCCTGGCTGAAGACCAGATCTAGATATTTATGAAACTTTTCTCACAATTTTTATTTAAATTTTAAAACTTTTCATACAAATCTGTAGTTGGTTGACATGATTTAGTTCATTGATATAAATATTTATAAAAATGCATTGTGTCATGGTGTTATTCTCTTAGTCAAACTTCATTTTCTTTCTGTCTCTATAGAGGCTCTTCTGTCCCAGCAACATTTTCAGGCTGGGGAAGACCAGGAAGTTGTGTGTGTAATAGTTACTTCACTGTTTACAGGATTAAGTATTAAGTTGAATGTAGAACTTTTGGGGAGAAAGAAACAGAAACATACAACCAGAAACTGAATGCTATTGCTTAAATATGTACTTATTCTAAAATTATTTTGGGCACCTCGGACAGGAGATTTAGTCATCCCTGTCCGCTCTTGCATCCTCTGTGGGGAGAGCTTTTGTTTTTGACTTGACTGTTGGGTATCTTGACTTCATTAGTTTACAAGCAAAAAGCAAAAGCGGGAAAAAGCTGAGTTAAGTTTGAAAATTATTCTTGTCTTTTTCTCTTTCATCAGTTTTCATGCAATGCTGGTCCTACAGCCTTTTGTTGTCTATTTAATCTTTTTCTAAACCAGTGACTTCACACTGAATCGTCTTCCTTAATCAAGAGCACTTTCTAGTTTGCTTTGCTCAGGTGTGGGTAACAAGAATGTTTAACCTGGGCTAGTCCCTTTTCTGTTGGCTCTGATGCCAAAAGTGTCTCAGATTAGAGAAATTTTAACAGACCTCACTTAACTGCTGCCCCACGTCTCAAACTCTCTCTCATGCTCCAGCAGAAACATCACCTTTCTTCCTCTGAATGATATCAGACTTGGAGTGGCTAATTGACAAATTATTATTTTGTAATGATTTGCTCAAACATTCATGCAAATGACATGTGGCTTTTCAAGTGGAATAGGGAGATTTTGTCACATTTATTGGGTTTTACCCATGACCATTTTTTTCCAGCGGTTTGCAGACTAGCGAATGCTAGCGACCCAAGATCAACTCACAGGATGCTGTGTTTAACAGATAGGGCTTTATTAGCTTTCAGTTGCATTTGCTTCAGAAGCCTCTATTTTGAGTTACCTGTGAATGAAACCACACTGGAAAATAACCAAAGACAGACCTTTTCTCTTTCTTTCTTTCTTTCTTTCTTTCTTTTTTTTAAGTCTAGCTATTAAAACCTCACAATTATTTGTGCACTGAAGAGCACAGTTGTGTGTGGTGTGCTTGTATCCAGTGGTTAATTTCCATACCTGTTTTTTTCCCTCAACCAACATAAATGCCTCAGTTAAACAATGAAATGATTAACAGCTATCCCCTCTGTCAACAATGCATTAAAGTCTTTGTGTGAAGTACTTAATTACTCTTCACTACAGGTTGAAATACAGTAAGTTTAAACCTTCTTTCCTGTGTCTTTCATGCTACTATTAAAAGTTGTTTTCTTCTAGAACTACTTTATTTGCTAATTCAGCTTTGTACTTACAGCTTGGGATATAAAAACTACTGGGAAGACTTTTGGATAGAGTTTGACAGCCTAATTTTCAAAGAGATGCTGACTTCTTGGGTGCCTGATTTAAGACATTGGGGTCTGATTATCAGAGATGTAGCTTCTTAGCTTCTTTGAAATTTGGTCCGTGTATATGTGAATGTGAACTTCTGCATGCGCAAAGGCACTCTTAGCAGTTTTGACCTAAGCAACTTGGCCAAGGATGCTTGGCAAGTCAGTCACAGAGCCAAAAATAGAAGTTGAATTGCCCAATTTCTAGCCACCGGTTAATGCCATGAGACCAAGTAAATTGCAATAAATCTCACGCTGGCTAATTCTCACAAGAGTATATTTATTTCATCAGATAAGAGAAAAAAAGAGTAAATTCTTGAAAAGGTATTTCTCTCATTCAGTATGAGCTGCATATAATGGGATTGTTATGTATGTTTAAGCTAAAAAGGCCCTGACAGATTTGGATGCTTAAAGCCGCTGTGATGCTTTGCCAGATGGTTCAAAAACTCTGAAAGGAATATCTCATTGGTTGTTTTCAGTTGTGAAGGTGAACAATGGCATTGGAAACTCATATGCTCAGTGTTCAGAAGGATTAGAGCTCTTTTCGACTGGGACTGTATCTTCTTGTGCACGTTAAATATCTTGTGCACAGTTTGACTGTTCCTGTAATAAAAGTATAACTAGTGTTGCAGTTACTGAAAGTTTAGATCTGAGAGAGTAGGTTGGGTAGACACTATTACAGAATACCAGGCTTAGCAAAGCACAGACAAGATGAGCGTGCAAATTGCTGACACAGTCAATGCAATAACTAAACCATTGTTTTGGTTTATTGCACCTACATATTGTGCACATGTCAAATTTATGCTGTTAAAATATATTGTTTTGAAACGCTGTCAGTCTCTTCCTTGTCACTCTCACCTTTTCAGCTTCGTTCTAATAACTTGTCTGGTAGGCCCTGATACTGTTTATGCCAATGCATTTGCTTGACTTCATGCAACAAACACTCATTGCTCAATCTTGCCAATTGCCCTTGAACCAGATCTAACAGAGTACTAGAGATGAGACCTCACAGCCAAGGTATCAGGAAATATTTAACATGGCTTGTCCACCGTAGCCCTGGAAAATGCCAGCTCTTTGCTTTTATTTTATTTTTTTTACTACAAAAAAGTAATAGAGAAATTCTTCTGTGACAAAGAACTCAGAAAAACCACAAGAGGTCAGAATGTTTTCGATACTAGACAGTCGTATTGAAATCTCTTGAGTTTATCTTGTGAATCATGTAGGTGTTTGCGCACCTATCTGCTAATATGGAGCAGCCTGCCACAGCACTCTTCAGAACATCTCACTCTGAAGCACCCTGCTTGAGAATCACTGGTGGAAACAGTCCTGGGAGCTGGCCAAGCTACAGCAGGCCCTCACCCCGCTTTTCCTCCCAACCACCCCACCTTCCAGGCTGCCCCATAGGCCAAGATGCTGTCCAGAATCTGTACAGCAATATGGGCTGTGGCTGCACCCATGATGCGATTCTCTATGTCTTGGCTTGGGAGTCTAGGCAAAGAGCCTTGTGGTGGTTGTCCACAGGACTTTTGTTGGGAGGAAGGAGTCTTCCCCCTGGGATGAAACCAGGGCTTTTAGGCTTTTTCAACTCTTCACTTCAGGTGCAGGGTTGGAAAACCTTACCTTGCCCTACGTAAGTATCTGCATGGGGCCTGCATTTATAAAGGTCTGGACTATCGTTTGCCATATTATATAGCTCTTATCACCACTTGGTTAAGATCTGTAGGCACTGTCAACTTATTGCAGGAAAAAGGGATTTAATCTTAATATCTTATAAGAAAGAAACCCTTTTTTATAATGTTTGTGTAAAAAGCAGTGTCAGTGTATACTGGACAGATCAATTTACCTTGGAGCTTGGCCGACTCTCCTTAAAAAATTTCCTTTTGTTCCTGTTGCACGAACACATTCTGTCTTCAGTCATACTTTTAAATTTCTATTAAGGTAAGAACATAGCTAAAGGAAGAATTTGGCTCTTTCCTGCCTTTCCCTTCTGAAAAGAAAGAGTCATTTTTTTTTTGTACTGTTGAACCTTTATGCCCCATATTGCTCCATATGGTTATTTCCAGTTGTACAGGATTGTTATCCAATTGTAAGTAATGTGGTGGTATGATTAAGTGTGTGGGGGGTTTTTAAAGCAAAAAATATTCCCTTGGATTGTTACAAAGTGCTGGCACATGTTCCTACTTCACTGAGGGAGCTTATGCATCTGTTGACATTTGAGAAACCAATCATTTTAGATTTCAGCACTTGATTAGCACTCACTTTTTACCAAACTGAGAGACAGTCCCTAGGTTTGTTTAGCAT
Organism: Crocodylus porosus; assembly: GCF_001723895.1. Lineage (NCBI taxonomy): Eukaryota > Metazoa > Chordata > Crocodylia > Crocodylidae > Crocodylus > Crocodylus porosus. The sequence goes on along the minus strand of NW_017728949.1, from coordinate 11,119,619 downwards.
AACAAGGTGAAGGCAGGGATGGAATGGGATCATATCAGTAAATACTTTGGGAGTAGGAAGGAAAAATGAACTGTTAATGTGATCTGGGTATGTTACTTAATACAGGGCCCCCATAAACATGGATCTGTCCTGGACTCGCAAGGATCTATAGTGTGGCTCTCTTTTGTGCCAGAAGGCAAGACAGCGAAAGTGTAGGACAGTAGTGGCCAACCTTTTTGGGATACCAAAAGTTAAGCTCCCCCACTCCCTAGATGCCATTCTGATTCCTGCCCCCACCTCTCCCCTGCCCCCCAGGCATATATGATAGAGTGTATACCCTAGAGTGACAGAATGGAGGCAGGAGGCTTGAGTCTCCAGCTCAGAGGAGCAGAGCAGCAGCAGGATGCTGTTGTGCAAAGATATGATGGCCAAGAGCCAATTTAACCCTTCCCTAGCCCTGCAACCACTGCAGTCTTATACAGTGAGCAAGGACTCAAAACCCTTAATTTGACAGCAGCTTCAGGCCCAAAGAAGACTTAATCTGGCTTTTGGTGGTGTAACTTCTTCTTCTGGAAGTGGTCCTTCCACTGCTCCTCTCTGTGTGGCCAGAGGCTTGAGACCCCCTGACCTCATTCCTGCACTCCTTTTGCTGAGTACCTGGGGCTCTCATGTGATACACAGTGGCTGCCTATGTCTCAAGTACTGTGTGCGGGTTGGCCACCCCTGTTTTATTGCATTACTTGGGCTGGGAATTATAAAGAAAAAGAAAGTAAAAGCATTTCTTTTAAACTTTTTAAAGAAGTGCAGAAAACTACCATTTTTCAGCAGTTGTGCACTATTGGAGAGGTAGTCTCAGGGTTAGGGGTGTTCCATGTCCCTTATCAGGTGCGATTTAAATTTACTATTTCATGGCCACAGCTGTTAACAGGTGTCCTTACCCAGCCTCGACTGAGGCACGTTGTGAGGCTGTGTCTACAGATACTTCCAGTGATGGGTTTGCCATGTGCCCAGTGACTGTATCAGGGCCCACACTTCCTTGGACAGAGCAAGCAGGGCCCAGGAATGGTGCAGCACTCCAGCATTTGCAGGGCCTAGTGGGGTGGCATCTACAGAACACATGGTACTTACTAACAAGGCAACTTGCATCCTTTGGGCAGCTGCATAGCAGAGGCTGCCTGCAGGGTGGCACTGGGGTTTCCTGGAGAAACCTGCTCACCCCTTCAGTGGGAACTCTGTTAATGAGATTGCCCCCGGTCATGCCCTCAGGGTTCTGCTAGGGGCACACTTGGAGTCTGGGCAGTTCCCTGGGGCAGATGTGAGCTGTCCCCGAGGGCTGGCTCTTGGGCAGTGCTACCCTGTCGTATCCTGTTATTAGGACTTCTTGTAGGGCAACGTCCTTCACCTGGCCCCTCTGGCAGGCCTGAATTCATTGTGGAGCAGTCAGACAGGTGAGTGGGGGCCATGCAGACTCCACCCTGGTCTTTGCTTTCCCACTTCACTCACAGCCCTGCCCAGCTCTACTCTTTTTCCTTACCCTGGTCTTCTCCCCTTCACTTCTAGCAGCTGATGTGCACCACACAGTGGCTACACATGCCACTTGTGGTATGCATATCATGGACCAGCCACCTGTGGTCTAGGGAGAGGAAGGCTTAAATCTTCGTCATCTCTTACTGGACTGTAGTTTCGGGGAGAGGGAGATGATTTTTCCCATAGACCTCCTGTAGTGGAAGGCTAGATGGCACTCAGTTTGACACTTGTCTATGTCATCCCTTTATTAGCCATATTACACACTCTGAAATGTGGCATTATTTCTCTATTATTGAAACTTGGAGGCATCCCCATGGCAAATTAAGCATACTTATAACACATAATTAGTAAAACCTTAAATTTAAGAGTATGGCAGTGTTTATGATAAAGCGTATTTTAAATGTATAATTGTTACACCAGTATTTTCTCTTAAGTTATCATATGACAATTGTTGTAAGCACCTTGTATTTACACACTTTCAGATATACTTTCATACTACCTTATACAGCCCACATACAGACTTCATTGTCTTCCATTATTGTGAAGTAGAATGGTGTAACGTGTAGTCTGTATTGTGTGTGACATACAGTGCTTGTGTTCAGGCAAGGAATGAATTTGAGATGGCTAATGGGAGTTTTGGTCAATCTACAGGTCAGTGTTAAATTGGGATCAATTTATCATGGTATTTTGGAGACTGATAAATGTGCTAGTTACCTCTAAAACATTAACTGATACGTTTTCAGAATAGTGTTCAGTAATCTCTTAACAAATATTGGAATTATTTGTGCATATACCTCTTACATATGCCTAATTTGTGCATCTATTTGTGCAAATATCTATTACATGGTGCTTTGAAAACATACCCTTAATTTACAGAAGTTTTCTAGACACCTGTTCAAAATGTATTAATTCTTTGTTGGCTCAATATAACGGTTGAAACTTGTAGAACACATTGGAGAGAGCGTCATATAATATAATTTTTGGTTAGCTTGATAACATTAAAATATCCCATGGCACAGAATTTAAAATTAAATCCTGCTTCCAGGATACGTGTTTTGGCAAGAGAATAGGATTGGTCTTTTTTGTGAGAGAAATGATTTCAAAGAATATTAACTTGGCATCAAGTGAGTCTTTTTTTCAGAGTGTAAGTGGGTGCATACAAACATATCTTATGTAGGTCCTGCATGGGCATAATTCTTTTGCAAGATGATGTATATGCTCTTTCCCCTCCCTGACTACCTTAGATTAGAGTCAGACCTGAGGTCACTATAATTCACTACAGTTTACTCCACCTACATGCATGGCAAATAACTTCATACTTTGCATAACACAATACTAGTCCTAATTTGTTGCCTCTTTCTTAGTCCAGAGGCTATGCACTTAAACAGAGTACCCTCAAGCTTATGTATGGTGTGGTGTATAGAGAACTGATCCCTGCAAACCTCTCCTGTGTATTTTCATTCCTAATACTCTAAAGAAGGGCTACTTGTGAGTAAGGGTTTGCAGGTTTCTGTTGAAAATGAGCCCTGAAAGTGTGGTGGTTATTCAGACTCTCAGTCCGTTTCAACTTGAAACATGTTCTTTAAGTACCATTTGCTTAACAGGGCCTCTTAAAGCAAAATCTTTTTTTAAAACTATAAGCATATATTTCATTTTTCTTTTTATTGCCTTTGTATTGTGGGCTGATGGCTTTAAATAAAAATCTCTTCCATGACCCCCAAACAGGGACACAGGGCAAAAGGCTGGAAAGAGCCTCATAGGCTATCGAGTCAGTTACTCTGCCATTATCAGCAACCATGTCATATAATCCTTTCCACAAACTGACCAAGCTCCATCTTTTAAGTAGTTGTTATTTTTGCCCCTTTATGCTTGTTGGAAAGCTACTCAATCCCTATTTCCTGATGCTTAGACTGCTTTCTAAACAGTTCCCAGACTAGATTTATTCATGGCCAATTTATACCCCATTTACTTTCTTTTTCCTGAGCAAAGTACTGGATGATGTTTGACTGCTTGTTGTTGTTGTTGTTTTGTTTTGGGGGTTTTTTTGGTCTCTAGCTTCCAAATTTACAGTCCTGAACCCACATACATTTGGTATGGATCCAATTATTTGGGACTGGTGATGATCCCATTCTTTAAGTGATCCAATACCATTCCTAGTTTTCATGCATTGTTTTTCCTAGCAGCATGTGCAAATGTAGAGATCTTATTACTCTATTAACACGAACCAGCAGTGTAAGGCAACAATCCTTTCATTTGTTAGAGACACAGAAAGGGCTTGTCCGTATAAGTATGTATGTAACTATTTTGTGAGAAACTGAGGTACTAAAATGTATCCCTGATGTGTGTCCATTCTAATATCGTTCCAACTTGCTAAATTTTTATTCTCGGCTCCCTTTTCACTCTTGCTTTCAACTCTGCTGACTGTCCAGGCATCTACTTTATATCCTGTTCCAAAACCCTTCATCTTAGTTACTAATCCTTGATGCCAAAACCTGTGAAATGCTTTTTAAAATTCTAAGTACACAATGTCCCCCAAATGTTTCCTTGTCTATAATGGAACTAATATCCTTAAACAATTCCAGGAGGTCCTGACCTCCTGGAAGCATGACCTCCTTCTATTTCTATCCGTGCTGGACAGTCTTAATCAAAACTACTTTTCCACTCTTCTCCTGACACATCATTCCCAAGACAAACCGTTTGCAAAACTTTCTTGATTATAAATACACTAGTGAATAACTTTGCTTTATCTCTTGAGCCTGTTAGAAAGTAATAATAAAATGAGAGCTCTTCTAATGTAATTTACTAAAGATTGTAGACAGAGATCTTGTTGCATGGCGGCTTGTATCATAGCATCACACTTGTGATCCAGTATTGTTGAGAAGCTAACTTTTAATGTAAAGCTCCTTTTGTTTTCTTTCTTTTCTTCTACCCCGCCCCCTTCCAAGTGCTGTTTGACGTGGACAAAAAGATTTTTGATTTTTTTTTTTTTAATCATGGGGGCATAAAATTGTACCATTCCTTCAGTTTTTGTGGATGGCATAATCCAAAACAATGGACTATGGCTATTTCTGATTTGCAGAAAAAGCATTTTTAGAGCAAGCTGATAGACAGCCAAAGTTTTGAAACCTTAAAGTTGTGGTTAACAGCCAGCCAGTTTAGGGAATATTTAGGTCACCATTACCTCAGCCTTTTTTATCCTGTAGTCTGCCCAACAGTGTTGCTTTCTAACTAATGACACTCAGTTCAGATGTAGGGAAACTGGAACGAATAAAGGAAATAAAAGTGGGAATTGATTCTGTAAAAGGCTGTTTTGAAGGGCAGGTAGTTAGGATCAGGTTGGAGTCTTGCGGGAGCTGCCAGGAGTAAAAACAGTAATCGGGCTGTATTAAGAAGGTGACTGGGTCCTTTTAGAAGGAAGGCTTTGGTATGACATGATTGTTCATGGTTGTGGATTTGGTTGAGTTTATTTTGTACAGTTTGCAATGGGAGTTGGGCCATTTGGTCTGGGGGGGTCAGCAGCTGAGAATAAGAGAGTTGAACCTCTTTTCCTCAGGAAGAAGCTGTTGCAGGCAGGTTCTGCTGGTCTGAGTGGGATATTTGCCTCTGCACTTTCTGAGATAAGTGATGTAGGGACACAAGTGACTTGAAAATAAAAACCTATTTGTATATGTAAACGAATTCTGATTTCCTTCTTTTAAAATGCTATTAGCAGAGTATGGGAATAGCTGAGAGCTTTATTCCCATCTGTTACATTCTATGTGGCTCTTTTTAAGGTGTGACCTTATCAAAGCTGGCATCTAAACACAAAGTAAAACTCGAGACAAGCTTGTTCTAGTCGAGGTTCCCGTCACTAGACCATGGCAGTAGGAAACAATGGATATGTTACCGGAGTTCATTCTTCTTAAACTGTGGTTATGTCAGAAAAAGTGACTATGTAAAAATAGCGCCTTCTTACTTAACAATCTGCTCCTTGTGCTTTGAGTTATATTCTCTTACTTTGCTGATTAAAAAAGAGGATTGTATTCTAAGTAAAATAACTGATACTGTGTAGCTGTGGGTGCATGAGTGAATCAACACTTCAGAAATAGAACTTTTTAGGTTCCAGATGCAGAATCTTTATTAATTGTGGCAATCCACAAGCCAGAAAGAATCCAGTTTGAATTTTAGACGTTAATGAAGCTTCCAAGGCTGAAGAAAGAAACCTGTATAGCATACTGAGCATTTGTGCCCAAAGGACTGAGGTAGGCAAACTAACACAGTATGATTTTTGACTCGCTTTTTGAGTTATAACTGCATGTTATGTATGTTGTAATGCCTGACAGTGCTCACAGATCAGCAACAATACTGTGGCCACCACAGTGTTAAAGGAAGGCAGAAAAATTATTAAAAAAACAAAGACACAAGACGAATAAAACTATGATGGGCAGGTTCTACTCTTTACTTCCGTTGAATGTCCCCTTTACTAACTGAATCATGCACTGGCATGAGTGGGACTACTCATAGGTAAAGGTGCATTTTACTTTGTAATTAAGAGATTTACTGCCAGCGCATTTTTCCGACTGCTTTTTGCTTCTCTAAACTGTAAATTACAAAATGGGATAACCATGTATCACTTTAGTCCTGTACAATTCTGGAAAAGGTGTTAGTATTTCTCGAATAATAAAGCTCTAGCTTTTACACTTCTACTACCTTGGGTTTATAGGCTTCACTCATCATGTGCAAATTTTATCTGGGGACTGAGTTTCCTTGGTTTGTATGTAATGCAGTGGGTTGAGAGGAGGCTGTTTATGCTTTGTATCATATTTTAAAAGCTCAGAAGAGACTGTTTGCTATTCCCACTAACTTAAAAATTTAAAAATAATATGTAGCTTAACACAGAAAACAAAAAGGAAAGTATAAAGGTTTAAACTTCTGTGGGAGCCTTCTAAGTGTATGTAACCTTTAATGGGCTAAATACAGTATTGTAGGCACAGACTGTAAACTGAGAACCCCTTCATCTCAGCAGATCCTTGTGGATATGCCTGTGGGAGATTTCTAGACTGCTAGAAAATGTGGAAAAACAAGAAGATTGCAATGCAGGAATGGACATAATATGGGGAGAGGTTGGGAAAAATAAATCCTTCTGCCCCTCTTCATTATAAGAGTAAAATGACACTTTTGGCTAGAGGCCAGTGAAACCTGGGAGATCTGGGATGGTGCAGACAGGACTAGCAACAAGTTTGTTAAGGAATGGATTGGATGAGTGCAGCCTTGCAGTAGCTCTGTGGGTTTTTTTCGGCGTGCGCACATTTAACCCTTTGTTCCCTGTGAACAACAATGAGCAGAAATAGGATGGGGCATTCAAGTAAAAATAAAAAATAAACCCCATGGTAACTTTTATGAGGTGAATAAGAAAACAATTTAGCATGACATATTTTCATGACATTCAGGATTCTTCCATTTCCAAGGAGCTTTCATTTCAGGTATGTCCATAAAAAGGTTTTATCATCCACCCAATCAGAATTCTGCACTGGTAGAGATGTTAGACAAAACTTTCGTGCCCTGAAAAAACACCTAAAAGGTTAAATTTAAATTGGGGAAAAGAAATAAAAAGTAAGCAAGCCTGGAAACCACTCTAAATATAAAAGTTCACAGTCAACAAAACTAAGGCAGTCCATTTTAATTTGAAATTTTAGAACTTCCGTTTATCTTTCACACTACCAAAAATTTGATTAAAATGATATTCTGAGTTAATGAAAAGAAAATTCCTATAGAAAGCCTGGCTTAAGTAAAGGCCCCCACTGGCACGCATCTTGCCACAACCTCCTTTTTGTTTCACCTTGGTTCTGGCTGTAAAATCCACCATTTTCTCAGTTGTCTCTAACAGGGGCGGGTGTTTTTAAAACTGTATGGTTGAAGGGCAGACTATTGAAAGAACTTGACACCCCAAAGCTTCTACTTTATCTGCAGGACAGATACATTTTAGGGTGAGATTTGCACGTCTGTAGACCTACCTAAATTATCGCTAAGCTGTTTAGCAGTTCCTGAGAGTAGGGTAGCTGTTTGTAGCAATGTGGAACTCAGTGTGGCTAACAGCTTAACCATTTTTTTTTAAGTCCTTACAGAGTCCTCTGTTAACTGTGGCAATGGTATTATCAATACCCAATATAACTAGTCTAAAGCTATAGCTTAAGTAGGTCTGAATGAGCTGTAGTCACATGGTAGAATGCAGAATGGACAGATCTTTGGCCATCTGCATTGAGGTGGCCAGATTTCCCAAGCATCCAGAATTTCTCACTGTCGGCAAAAGGAGTAGCAGCTGCTAGAAGAAGGATCCCTTCTAGTAATCTTTTTTTTGTTTGTTTTTGTCCTTTGCTGTGTATGTCAAGGGCTAAGTTCTACATAGCGGAACTCTTGGATGTGTGGACAGCTTGATTTTACAAGACACATAAGAGGGCACAGTTTGGCCAGTAGATAGCCCACATGAAAAAAAAAAACAGTTCAGGGTTATGCTATTTTGCTTGTCTTTGGGTAAGAGCAAATTCAGTGTTTTGCTGAATAGGCATGACTGAAACACAAGTGCTTTCCCTGAATCAGGGTTTAAGTATACAGGCAGATTCAGTGAGTTTAGTAGAATGATTCATATCTGCGTGCCCATATTTTACAGATAAGGGATCAGATCATCAACTCTATTAATTGACAACACACTGGAGCATTCTGATTAGAACATGACAGCAGACTCAATTGAAGTCTGCTCCAATGCGTTCTGATTGGAACGCATCGGAGCATTTGTAAAAGTGCCCCAAATTCCCATGCAGACAAGGACACTGGTCTTGGAAGCCACTATTTGGAATCAAGTATGTTATTGTATTTACTGCAGAATGTTAGTTCTTCTCTGAACATAATTTTATACCTTTGCCTACTCACTGTCAGATGTCGTCAGCCTCCACACTATTCCCATGAGGTTTATTTAAAATCAAGCCAAATTGCTGAAGCCTTGAGTCATTTTCAGTATGACTGATTCTGCTATGCAGTATCAATTGCATCTCTTACCTAGCAGAATAGAGCAAAGCTGAGGGGCAGTGTGGTCTGAACGAGCATTGGGCTGGGCTGGGAGCATTAGGTAAGGTCCTTTGCCATTTAGTTCAATTCTCTGCCTCCTCCCCCCTTCTATAAAATGAGTAAAAATGTTTTCACATCTGCGTTCCATGGCTGTCATCAGGATTAATTAAATTGTCAATGCCTGTCCAGTGCTTTGAACTTCTACAGTTCTACAGGTTATAAATGCGCTTCTGATTAACAATTGGTTAGGTGGTACTATTTTGTACAGTACCAGTTCTGTAAGGTGCATTTGCTTCTACGATTTCTAAATTTATCACATATGATTCTGATGTGAGAGATTTCTGTAATAAAGGTCAGTCTTGTCCAAGCACCTCAAATACAGATGAATCTAGCTTCAGCATTTCAGTCTGCCTCTTTTCTTTCCTGTTCTGCTATATGCGTTGATTCGTCAGTGTGCCAAAAATACGCATGTCATTGAATATGGAAAATTTGCTTGGGGGAATGCTGTCTTTCTCATGTTGCTTTCTGTCTTCTGCAATTTTATATTGTTAGCACCTTTACTCCAGTTGGGAAAAGGCTGGCAAACATATACCTTAATTCCTGCCAACAAGGACCACACCTTGGTCTTCTCGAAAGACATTATAGTTGATTTATTTATTTCAGGGAATACAAATTGCTTTCTAGTTTCATTCAGGTAACAACTGAACATCTCAAAGCAGGTGGTTATAGTGTCCATTAAATACTCTCTAAACCTGAGAGCAGCTATTTTATATAAACTATATTTTTTCAAGGAGGCATAGGAGAACTCTCTGCCTAGGTTGTAGGAAGAAGTGGTTATAGTAGAACTGCCGAAACAAAAGACAAAATAAGAGCCTCCTTTGGACTTGCTTGCTCCTGGTTTGCAACTGTTGTGTATTTTTGTGAACTGGCTTTACTACTGTTCCTTTTAGGGATGAACTAACTGCTGATCCGTAACATTTCATTGCCTTTGTAAGGGACAGGTTTGGGGGACTTGAATGGCTTTTTATGCAATTGGTACTGGGGTACAGAGCCTTTCACTTTGAGGCTTCCAGTAGGAATGTGGCTAATGTGGTAATGACCAAAATCTTTACCATGCCGTAGCTGTTGGGTATCCTCTATAAATGAGTTGGTGGTCTGAATGTGGCCCACAGTAAATGTATACAGCATACATCCACTACCCTAACTTATGTCCGTATCGACTGTCTTTTAGAAGGAGGCCAAGGATGGCTTGGGTCATGGAGTCTGAACTGTTTACCTTAAGGATTCTATTATGGAAAGATCTTATAGCATTTAATAGGAATTAGTAATCGGATTCACTTGAACATTACTTAACTTGATAGAAGTTCCTCTAAAATTGAATAAAGAAAGCTTTTGAAATATCCAATGGAATTTTAAAACAGGGATGGACTTCCCTATGATTTTAATGGAATGGCTTTAAACAAAACTTTTTAAAGAAGTTACTTTTTATCAGAGTTTATAGGGTTTGGGTTTATGGGGTGTGTTTTTTTTTTTTCCATATTGTTGTTTTCTTCACCAGTGGGTGGGGAAGCTGGGTGAGTCAGCTTGCAAATGTCTTCCCTTGTGCTGTTCTCAGTAGATAAAAAGAAGACTGGTTTATCTGGCTATGAATCCAGCACTATTTGTGAACTTTTTATTCACTCATGAGCCTGGGATAGATTAATTTTCCTGGTTGGATCTCCTGGTTGGGAGCCTGAGTGATGAAAAGAAAGATGTATAATGGTGGATAGCCAAGTACAACAATGTATTTCTGTGTTTTAGGCTGTAATGACGTTTGAGGCTATAATAAAGTCAGTTTCATAGCCTGTAATGAAGCTTAAATTGAATATAGAAGCCATCACCATTAGAAACTGAGCTTATCCTTGGGAAGGATAATGTATGTATAATGTGTGTGTCATTTGCCAGGGGGCAAAACGAGCCAAAAGGAATTCTGAATTGGAGTACGTAGGGAGCTGCAAATCCCTGCCTTCAGTGGGATAGGCAAAGAAAACAGCCATAAACTGTTGGGCTTGATGCAGAAGTCATGGGGTGAAATTCTTTGGTGTGCATTATGCAGGAGATCAGACTGGATCATCATAATGACATCATCTGGCCTTAAGTGTGTAAATCCCAAATTTCCCTGGAATTGTTCCACCCTTCACTCATTGTACATAGTTTTTCTATTGTTACAGTGACTTGCTTGCAGCTTATTTAACAAAATATTGCATATGCATTTGCAATCTTGTTGCAGTTTTGTATCATCAGGACTTCCTATGAATATTCTTTTCATGTGTGTGCATGCATGCATCTCTTTCTCATGCACGCTCACTTGTTCTCTCTTTCATTCCCCTGTTGTTTTCCTGGAGTTTCTCCCCATGGAAATGGGGAAAGCAAGTCTGTGTTTTTACTGAGCGGAGTGGAAGAATACATCTCTGGCATTATTAGAAACCAGCATCATGAGGGTTCAGCCTTGGGTGGAAGATCAGTGCACTTTGCAACCCTTTTTGGCTCTACTTTAAATTTTTATTAATTTTCCAGAGATCAATACAGTAATTCTTATTAAAAGATGCAGGGTCAAATTCTCTACTGATATAAATTGGCTCACGATCTGTAAAAGATAATTCATTATAAGGAATTCCAGTAACATATAACATTCTTTGCAGCATATAGCCTGAGAGATTCAGACAAGGCTTATTACATCACAAGAACAATGCAACTACAAAATCCTGCAGAAAACTCTGATATGAAAGCATAACTAAACCATATTCTTTAATGATTACTGGTGGGGGGGGGGGCACCAAAAACAAATAAAGACAGGACAGGAGAAGATTCCCATTCTAATTTAAGCCTCTTGCCCAGAGGCCTGGAAAGGCAATCAGTTTACACTAGGATTCAGCCTTGTCTGCATTATCTGGTGAGATGTTAATTTACTTTATCCCAAACTCTGGAGAAACCTTTAGGGTTATTTTCTTTACAGTGAATGGCTTCAGTTAAAACAACCAGTAACACAATTCTAAGCCATTATTTTGAGAAGATATGTAGCCTTCTGCATGTAATGGAACTCTTTCTCTGAATAGTGAACTCTGATGAAATTATCACGATGAAGGAGAAAACAGGTTAAGATACTGGGCTGAACTTTTTTTGTTTGCCAAAACAAGTATTGAGGAAGAGAATGGGTACATGAAACTTTCATGGAACTAGAATACCGTGAGAATTTCTCCAGCATTTGGTATCTTTAAAAAGTTGTGTTTTGACTTGTTAGTCACTATCAGGGTAATGTTGTAGCACTAACTTGATACAAGCATGCCCCCTGCAAGTATAATGATACATGACAGGATATGTATGTCATATTGGACACACTGCCATCAGGTGGGGTCAGAATGGAGACCAAAGCTACAACCTTCTGTCATTTAAGCTAATGGAAAACTTTTCTCTGTGCTGCTGGCAAGGACCAGTGAGTGACAGGATCATGCACATTAAAGCAGCTTTACATAAGCTTTAGGGGCATGGCTGTGTTGGAGTTTGTGTGGGGGGGTGACCACCAACCCTGTCAGTGACAATGAGATGAAAAACAGTTCTGTAGACCTGCTGATGCTGCTTTTTATTTCTACTTGTATCCTTATAACATCTTCAGGCCACTGTTAAGGATCAAGGCCTTGTGCACATGTTTATATTTTTAAACCAATTCAGAGGTTTCTTTCTCCCTGACTTCTCTTATTGTGCTTACCTGAAGTTTTTGCATCTGGGGGATAAATTAACTAAAACAGCTAATTCCTGGTGTTATGCTTACTGCTTTACTTGTAAGTTTTATATTCGCTTTTGTCTTTTTTATTTTAAACTATGATTTTTGGAGCCCTGGTTTTTGTGCACTGCCCTACACAATGAATCTTCAGTCTTGATTGAAGCTGTTGCTGCAGCAAAAGTCAGGACCAGATCAAATCCATACTGAAATGCTACATTTTGGATAGTTGTCTTTTTTAAATACTGTTGAAAGTAAGCTACACATCCCATTATTTGAGCATCTTTCTAGGTTCCACCAAACAGATCCAAAGCATAAACTTCAAGGGTTACATGATTTAACTTTTCTTTACCTCATGATACTATATATCATGCAATGAATTACTGACCAAGACTTAGTATGTCTGTTGTAGACAAATAAAGTTGCTGTGTGACGCATCCTGATATCTTGCAGAGTTTTAATTAACTCAGGAACCAGCTCCTCTCTCTCTAATAATTCAGTGTCAGTTCCTCACAGTGTATTTATTTAAAGATATTCATAATTTCTGAGCTGCTGATCCAGTTCAGAGCTAAAAGGCCGTTATTTCCACATAACAGGGATGCAAAGGGACTTGAAACAGGGATTTCTGTTGCCTTGACTAGGTGTCAGAAAGTCAGTATTTGATTTGAAACAAATGTCTGTAATGTGCAATCCTAAATTTTAAAGCTAGGTTTACATGTTTTCTTTCATTTTTCCCCCAGGGTTTACATGCTGTACCAGATGGTGGCTATTTTAGTTGTGCACTTTTACAGTGCTTGGCACAATGGGATCTAATCTTGAATAGGTCTTCCAGCTTCTTCTGCAGTAAAACTGTGCATTGATTTTGATACCCTTCCTTTATACAGAAGAGTCCCTTAATCATTCTGACTGAAATGAAACTACCCATGGTAAAGTTTTGGAATAAGCTTCTACTTTGCTTGAGCAAAGGGATTCACAATCAGGCCCATAATACTAACCAATCCTTTTCTTATAATTCATTAATAAAAAGAGATTCTCACTCTTTCCAGAATAATGTTACTCCAGGAATAGCTCTTCCTATTTTAAGTCCATTGCCCATTTTCTTAGATTTGAAGGAGGCATAAAGTGAAGAGATACTGGACTTGAAACTCACCCCTGTATAAACTGGCAAATAACTAAGATGAAGTTACTAGTATCTACTAGTTATAAGACTTTGCTGTTTCTGAATCTAAAATCCTTCATGCTTGGTCCTGTGACTGGGAAATTTATGAAAATAAAATTGAGAGTTTTAAACTCCTGCTGCTGCCTTACAGTTCTTTGTCTTATCTACTGAACATCTTCCTCTTGATATTTTGCAGACGTAGAGAAAAATCTAATACAAATTTAGAGCTGGTGCAACATTTTGTGTTGTCCATTACATTTTGTGTTGTCCTACCCTGGGGATCTTTAAGAAGAGGTTTGATGCCTACCTGGCTGGACTCATTTGAGTCCAGTCTTTTTCTCTCGCCCAGGCAGGGAGTCCGGCTTGAAGATCTACAAGGTCCCTTCCGACCCTACTTCTATGATTCTATGATTTCCTGCTACCTTTTCAATATCTCCAAGTATGTAGAAGAGACAGACTATATGACTTCAGTGTCACCTGCTCTTTCTGCTAGGCACTCCAGTTGTGTTTGTCCAGATTTGCTGCATCTTTGTGCAGTGTTCTTATTGATTTTATAAATTGGGATACATCCGTATTCTCACTAGCCCTGGTGCCCAGCCAAAGCAAATAAACAGTTGGCTTATTGGGTATACTACATTTGTTACAAACTATTCTGTACAAAGCTCCCAACCTGTCTTCCTCAACAGAGAAGCTAAATGTTTAAATCCTTCCACATAATGATCAGAGAGTGTGTAAGGAATCGAGACTTCCAAGAAATGTCTGCAGGTCTTAACTAACAACTGTGCAGTTTTGATAATATCTGTTGTCATAGGATAAGGATTGGGAAACAGCAAGAACAGTTTTGGAACAACTGAATCCTTGTTTCTCTGCCCTTGAAGACCAGAGAATGGAGGGACAAGTGCCTACGTGTTTTGGATTTGGTTAGTTTGATCCAGTTGTAGCTGTGAGTTAATGAAGGTCATGTCAGTATCTGGAATGCTGGGAAAACAGGAGAAACAGCAGCTTAGCTGGCCCATCCCCAGGCGAACTGGTTTTAAGCAGGAAAAAGTCAGTGTAGGCTAAGAATCTTCTTGCACATCACCTCAGGCAATTAGGTATTCTGTTTCCTAGTTAGGTTATTTTTCCTGGTATCAATTCCAAAGACAAAAAATCCTAAAAACTAGAATTAACCCTTTCATGTCATTTTTTGGTAGAGCGAGAGTTTCTCCATTGATAACAGTGGAACTATTTCCTTATGGTACTAACCAACAGCAACATCAGTCTTTTTGGTGACTGGGAACAGGAACTTGAATGTATTATATCTCTTTTTCAGTGCATTCACTTGTAAGTGGCATAGGTAAGGGCCTCGTTACACAGTAATCTTAGATGGCTTCTGGAACTCTTAACCCCTGGACTGGCTGCACATTAACACCTTTTAAGTGGCTTTAAAGCGCTCGTTATTTGGCTTAACATTATGCCACTCCAGTGCAAGATTATCTCTAATCCGACTGATTTTGCTTCTGTTCCATTAACTTGTAGCTACTCTCCACAGCTTTTCCACCCAAGTTGAAGTCCTCCAACATCCCAGGAGGCCATGAGCAAATGGGGAAGCTGGGGTGCAGTGCCTCAGTGGGAGCAGAGTGAGCCAGTCTGAGGTGGGGGCAGCAACACCTCCCTGTTGCTGCTCACACTGGCTCTGTTCCCAGGAGCAGAGCCAGTGTGAGTAGCAGCAGGGAGGCATTGCCCCCACCCCCCGGACTGACTTGCTCCGCCACTGCCAGGTGCAGAGCTCATGTGAGCAGCATAAGGGAGGTGTTTATACCTTCCACCTCCCCCCCACCCCCCAACGGCTCGCTACAGCTAGGAGTAGAACCAGTCCGAGGAGCCATACTGGATTTGCAGCACTTGCTCTGCCTGGCAGAAGCACCAAGGTTGGCCCTCCCCTAGCTCCTAGTCCTTCCCCTGCTCATCAAGCCTCTAGTGGCAAGTCACAGCTGTGTAGGTGAGGGGCAGTAAAAGCAGGTTTTTTGCCTTACTGTGCGAGTGCTGCACTAAGCTGATTAACATTTGTTTGGTTTACAGGTTAATGTCTGATGAGGCCCTTAGTAGATACGACACTGGAAGCCAGAGTGAGAAGTTCTCTGCCCTGGGTTACCACTGACCTGCCTTCTGTCTAACTAAATCATTCCCTCTCTTTTCCTCCTCAGGCTTTTTGCTTTGTGTATTTATATTACAAGCCTTTTGAAGAAGACAGCATATTGTATTATGTGTATGTGTAACATCTTTTGTAAAGGGCGCTTGACCTCAGTAAGGCTAATGCAAATAGGTAATAACAAATGTACCCAAATAAGACCTGTGGTTTTCAAAAGGACACATTTTATTTATTTATATTATTTATTTTTTACTAATTCTGACTACTGTCACACCTTTAGCTCTCAAAGGACTTCAAGTATGTGACATTCATTGTGAATGTCTATGACCCAAGACAGCCAACAGTGACTCTGAATTTTCACTTTACTTGTGAGTTTATGATACATGGCTATCACCCTACAGAAACCAAAAAGGATTTTTGCTTCTAAATCAAATTAAATTATATTTAGAAATTATTTATATTAAGCTCTAAACTGCATAAACTAGGTATTAGGATGCTTTCATAGCTCCTTTTCTTGTTTTAAGACCACTGGATCTGCTCAGTATTGAATCTAGAAACTATAATGTAAGCTTTCTGCCTTGATGCCCTCCTCAGTACCGTGTTTGGACTAGCGTACAATGTTCCCTTCAGCTCTCTTACAGATCACAGTAAGACAAAATTGAACACTGTTGGGTGGCCCCACTTCAGTGCAGTATATGGCATCTGAAATGGATATTCTGCTTGACACTAGCCTGCAGACCCATGTCCCAGGTAGACGTTGGTAGCAGAGCTGTTTCACCTCCTGGCCAATCATGGGGCATTCAGATCCAGACAACTTAATACACCCAGCAACAAATCTACGTGGCATTGCCTTTTTGGCTTCTGACACAAATGGTCTGATCCTGAGAAGCGTCTGCAGACACCATTGAGATTCATGATAATTGGAGGTGCTCAGCCACCATTAGATGTGGGCAGACAAGATTATTTGGGTAAATGTGGTACCTTTTATTACACCAACTAAATAGTTGAGGAAATTGTTTGCAAGCTGTTGGGCACAAACACATTTACCCAAAGAATTTACCCTTCACATTTATCCAAAGAACCTTCAGATGTTTGTGCCGGAAAGCTTGCGAAGAAAAATTTTTCAACTATTTAGTTGGTCTAATAAAAGATACCACACTTAATCAAAGGACCTTGTCTGCCTATGTCCTTGCACTACAACCGACACCCCTGAAACATCTAAGGAACAACAGTCTATCCAAGATTTTCAAGGCTTTCTACTCCTCTACAGATCTAGCTGGAGTTACTGTGAGGAGGCCTGATTTTTCAGAAGGTGATTGCTGAGGACTTTCTGAAAATCATGCCACTTTCAGCTGTTTCTAGTTGCACACGAGAAACAGCCAAGGCTTCAAAAATCACTGATTGGATCTTAACGTCTTGGTTTTATTTTTAAGGATTTATAAACTTGAACATATGATTGAGAAGAAGGTCTGTTCCCCACTCTTTCCTCCTCCCACCTGTTGCTAAAATCTTTCTTCTGTGTGCCATTTGTAAGTTACAGGAGGGACTGTTGGTTTCTACATTGTGATGGCATTTGTGATCTGGCTTTTACCTCCCCCAGTTTCCTTTGCACTGGCTGATATGACACCTATTATGAAATGTTACCTAAGGTCCTGGAAAGGATCATGTTGCTCAACTAAATCCTGAAAATGCTACAGTTTGAGTTCTATTTGAAATGTTTCAGCAACCATTGGGAAGATTTGTGGGCCAACTGATATATATTTGTCACTGGTAAAGATGCCAGCTGCTGTAGCTCAGCAGGAAACCACAATTCCCTCTGCAAGTTAAAGGTGAGAAATTCAACAAGGTGATTGCACAAATTAAGCAAATAAAAAGCTTGCCTTTTCCACTTTCCAAAACAGCCAGAGGAGAAAGTAATAGTCCCATTTTCTGGATTGCGAAACATTAGTTGGCTGAGAAAATGTCATATAATCAATTTTAACCATTTATGTTGGTTAGTGTTAGAGAACATGCTAACCAAATAACTAATGACCCAGTCGAGCTCCCATTCAAGACTGCTATTCATTGGCAGGGGAGGGCGTGGCCAGGCCCTGGCAGGACCTCTGATTAGGGAGGTCTGCCTATGCCATCCCAGGCTTTTGCCAACTGGCTGCTCAAGGGGCGGAAGTGTTGCCAGACCCGAGCCCCCTGCTAGCACTCTGAGGCAAGGGCGAGGGGGGGTGGGAAATGTGCATCAGTTGATGATACAGAGCTTTTCAATCCCCTCTCTGCTTCTTTATACTGTTTGCATCAAACTGACAGACAAACAAGCCAGCAAGGAGCTGATAAGTGTTTATGACCTCATCAGCAATACAATAGCCTCTCTCCATTAGTTCAAACTCGTCTTAAAGCGCTTACCAGCTGACCCGTTGATTAGCCACAAAATGTCCTAAAATATCACTGTTCTGTCTGCATGTCCCAGTGAAATTGGAGACACGGACAGCTTTCGGAATTAGCTAGCATACCCCATGCCTAGGATCCTGGGGCTAGGGTCTGTGCTGTGGGAGATGGGCAGGGGGTTTGGAGGGGGGATCTCTGCTTGTCCAGCAAACAGTGAGGGAGCAGGGTGTAGGGAAGGGGGAAGATGGGCAGACTCTGCTGTGCCTGCAGTCTCTGCCAGAGCTGCAGCCAGGGAGCAGAGGGGAGAGGCCAGCTCTGCTGTAAAGCAGAAAGCCCCATCCAGCCCAGAGAGCATGCTGGGGATGTCTGGTTTATCTTAAACCAGGAAGAGGTCTGAGACAGGCATTGCATAAACCAGCTTGACCCAAGTCAGTTTAATCTGGTTTAATGTATCAGATTTAACTCAAACTGGTTTCAGCCATTTTCAGACTGGTTTATGTGTGCTGAACATCTGTTCTGTTACAGGTTTAAACTGGTTTCTGATCATTTAAACTGATTTATGTGTAATGTCTGCCCCTGGCTGATGAGTAGAAGATAACAACCAAAATAATTGTCCTAAACAGTGGCCTCTTAGCTTTTCTGGATGGGGCTCTTTCTCTCATCAAGTTTCTTCAAAAGGTGTTTACCTGTATAGAATGAAAAGAAATGTCTAAACCTTACTTCTGTTTTTGGGGGGTGGGTGTTGTTTGTTAAATGAAATGGAATTCTTGTATTTCTACTTGTCACATTATCCCGTTAGTCAGCTAAAATGTGTTCTCCATTGAGGATTGTAATAGAATGTGTATCAGACAGAAAGTTGGATTTTGTTGCTTTTGTGTGCATTCCAGTCACTTATTCTGGAGGATATAATTGTTAGTTTTCCTTTCTCCTTCTGTCCCACCCCAGAATATAAGTAACATCTAATTTTGTCTTAAATTAAAAGATGGAGTTTCATTTTTCTCAGTATCTTTTTCAAAGATAAAGGAAACTTGAGACAGTGACGCAAATTAATTTTTCTACTCGTCACAGTATCCGGCGTGACTTTCCCTGAGTCTGTCTACCATTGGAAATAATGAGTCATGGACTTGACAGCATGTGACATCCTTTACAAGATGCGCATATCCACTACAGCTTTTGGCATGGTCGAGTTTTAGACGTTAGTACTGGAGCTTTTTCCCCACTTGACTTAACATATGCAGTCCTATCTCCTTTTGTCTTTAGTTCATTTCAAACTTTAGCTACCATAAACGCTAATGTATCATATTTTTCTGTATTATTTTCACCAAACCCCACATTAAGGAAAGATTTGTAGTTTTATGTATTACAGTCTAATGCTCATGATATGGGAGCATACAGTGAAGATTATGAATGTTTCTTGTAAACCAGGGAATACACCTTGGCTGTGGTACTTAGTTTTTTTGGATTTCCTTGCGTTTCCATTAAACATTGTGTATTGATGATACTGAATTAGGTGTTGACTTTATACATTCATTATTATTTGTGAAATGTTAAAGTAATAGTCACTACCCACGTCAGGTTGGAAAGCGTCATTTCCATTTTACAGATATAATGAATTACAAAGGGATTTTAGGAATACATTTAAAAGTATTTAAATGCTTGAAAATGCATAGAAGTGCTAAGCAAGATTTCTGAAAGTGCCTTTACTGGCTTTTATTTGGAATTCAGAGCCCAACATGCTTAGGCAGTTTCATAAATTCTAGTAGGTAAGTATATGGCACCAAAATATGTTAGATTTGTCCAAAGTCACACAGGAAGTCTGTAGCAGGGCCAGGAAATGAACCTAAATTTCACTTGTCACAATCTACTCTTCCTGTACTTAACGCTTGCCTCCGCCTTTATCATGTGCATCTGCTACATTAGGGCAGAATTAAGGTTATTTTGTGCCATCCAATTTCTGTTTTTCCATATGTTCATATAAATGGTTTGATAAGCATATAAATTTCAGGTTACTGAGATTTCTTCTCCTTTTTTATACTCTAGATTTACCACAAACACCAAGCAAGAAAAGAAAAGAGAATTTCTAGGTTGGTACATAGGCAGGCAAGGTTCTTTGAGCTTTGAGTAGATGTGATATCTTTTATTAGACCAACTGAGTAGCTGGAAAAAAGTTCTTGGCTTTTTCCAACTAGGTTGGAACAGGATTTCCTGACATTTGTTTAATCAGATCCTCCTTACTTCCTGAAGTTAAAAAAAAAAAAAAAAAAAAGGATTAGGTCCTGATTTAGTTTGGTTTAATAATGCCTTCTGGGAGCTGACTATCAGTGAATGCCCACAGGTAAAGCTGGGTTTTGGGGTTTTTTTGTTTTGTTGAACAATAATTCGACAAAAAATACTGTCTTGAAAAGCCAAAATTGTTTATAAATTTGGGTCTATTGCAATGAAAAATTTCAGCCACAGAATTTCAAGGGAATTAGGGAGGAACTTAAAAAAATAAAATATTTCATTTTGAATTTTCCTTTTAATAAAATATTTTCAACTTTGTTTCAAGGTTTATTTAATTTTTGATAATTTACCCCCATCTAAGATATAAAATTAAAAAATGATTAACTCAAAAATGAAATAAATATTTCAGATCAAATGCATTTGAAGCTGCAAATGAATTCTTTTTAAGGTCTGTTGACGCAAGCCAAACTTATCTTCCCCCTTCCCCTCCCCCACACTTCCCTGTTTTTTATCAGTTCAATAATCAATTGAAGAAAAACATTATTTTTGCTTATCTGTACTTATGAAACTGAATGTTGATGTCTGGATCATTCCACCTGTGTGTCAATTATCCAACCTGTGTAGGAGAAATTATTTCACTCCTGAAATTCCTTAGCTTCAGAAGTTCTGTTGTGTTCTGTCTTGTGGTAGAAGTTAGGGACCCAGTAGTAGGCATTATGTGTTGAGGATCTCTTTCAGGAATCCAATATTTCCAAAGCCCCAGGTGTGAAACAAGGCAGAACTGAAGAAAAGGATATATGAATTGGGAGGGAGGGGTGTATGGGGCAATACATAGCATCCCACTGAGCCCCTTGGATCACCTTCTTGAAGAACAGCCCTCTCAATTTGGCACCAAGGCAGTTGAGCATGAACAAGGATGTGGTTATCACCTTTGCAACCAGAAATGTACATGTACTTGATGTGAATGTGACAACAGAAAATTAAATGTAAAATCTTTTAGACAGTCAATACATTTGTTTTATATCTTTCTCTTCCTCAGTTGGCAATAATTTCAGTAGACATTGAACTATTTTCTGCTTGCTATGAGCTAGGATATCACTGTAAATCCTTGATATTTCCTGTACTTAGAAGTAGACATAGTCATCTGAGGAACTTATTTAGTGCGGATTAAGATGATATGAAAAAATAATGTCTTTCATTGGAGGTCAGTCTTATCATAAGAAGGGGTAAGTGTCTGTTGAGAAGGTAACTGAAATCTGTTTATATTGTTGCTAAACCTCCAATTTCTGTTTTAAATTGGTGAAAGCAAAGAGTTATCTCAGAATCTTCTTTATTAGTAGCTGTAATTTGGTAGTTTGTTAATGACAGCTTATCCCTATTAGGTTATATCCCTTCTGGGTTATGTTTTTTTTAATGATGATAAAGCAAAAGTCACAAGGTTGTAGATTCATTACAGAAAGGAGTTTTATAATTATTTCTAATGTTTAAATCTGCTGGCTAAGTAAAAACAACCAATGCATGAATTATAAGAATAGGTACTATGTACACTTAATGTTTAAAAAAAATACCTAAAACACACCTTACATTTTGAATAATTTTGAATATTCTCAGCAGGACAGAATAATGGCAGCATTCCTATCTATGAATCTTACTGTATGTAAGTACTCACTGTGTGTGTCTACACATGCAATTAATGCAAAGATTACTGTTCTGGAGTTTATTGTACCTGGACATACCATTTGAACATGAGCTAGGAACCTCAGCATGTTGAGCTGGGTTGGAGCAGCCCTGGTTGGCAGGGGGCCCTGGGCTGCTTCTCCCACCTCAACAAGCTGCAGACAGGCTGGCTAGGGCACAAGAATGCTCCAGTGTGGGGCTAGCCAGCAGGTGGCCCCCACACTGAAGCACCCTCATGCTCTCCAGTCAGCTGGGGTGATGTCTACATGTGTACTGCTGCAGAGTTTAAAAAAAAACAACCCCAAAACAAAAAAAAAACTCTGCAGCTCTGGAGTTGGTTAGTTTACTTCAGCCTAATAGAGTGCATGTGTAGACATGCAGTGTTTTGCTGCAGAGTTAATTAGTGTCCTTCACAGTAAATATCTCGTATAACTATGCCCACTGTTTGTTATTTATAACTGTTATGCAGTAGCTGAAGTACAGAAGCACAGTCTTGGAGATTAGAGTAGAGGCTTCTTGCAAGTCTGCACAGCTGACTAGATCACTCTAATCTCAGTCTTTTTTCTGTATGTCATCAGGGAGGGGATATTAGACTATACTACTCCTTGAGACTATACTGCTTCTTCCCTAGAGGCCTTTAGAACTACCTTAGTTGCTATATAGTATGATTACATCAGTTCTTGAGTTGGAGTTTTTCCACTCGGCCCAGCAGGACAGTAGTTTTAGAATGTACTTAAATCCCATTGGCTTCAGTACTTGAAGTTAAGCAGTTACTTAAGCAGTGTCTTGAATAATCATTTTTCCTGAGTTTAGGATCCACTGACATTTACCCAGGTTAATATAGATTTTCCTGGCAATTGGCATGTCCATCTTAAGGGTGTTTAGCTATGTGGTTTTGTGCTCTTAGTGTTTCCAAGCTCCCTCTCCCCCCACCTTTTTCCGCCAGTCTGCACTCCTGTTTCCCTCATTGCAGGCTTCCTGTTCCGTCTACTATTCTTGCTATCCCACAATCCCAGTCTGTGGATCTGTCTCTTGTTCTCTCTGTATTTAAGTGCGACTTCCTGCATGTCATCTGGGTGCCGACCTGACTTTGGTGAATAGAGCATAGAGAAGTACGGCTGGAAGTGGTCTCCAGAGATGATGTAGTCCGACTCTCTGCCTGAAGCAGGATCATCCCTATCCAAACCATCCCATTCAATCCATAATCTAAATTCTGTATAAGACTACTGTCAACCCTAACACAGCACAGACCTAACACCCTAACCTGCCACAGGTAAACTGGGGGAACCACAGCAGCCAGTGTTCTTCATCTATGAAATGTTAATATATAATCAAGTGATCCTCGGTAAAATGCCATACTCCCTATTGCAGAGGAAGGCAAAACCCCCCACAGTCCATACCAATCTGACGATGGAGTGAAATTTCTTCCTGACCCAAACATGCGGATTGGTCTGAACCTGAGCGAAGGGGCAAGACCCTCTGGTTGGATCCCAGCAGGAGCATTGGCATACCCTAGTCAGAGTCCGCAGCCTGTTGAAATCCTTCTGATTTGCACTTGCATCCCAGTGTGTTCACAGTCCTTCCCAGTTCTGTGTCATTTGCAGACTTGCTCGAGACCCACAACCTCCTTGGCCCTTTTCTGGCCAGCGTACTTTAAAACTACTTCTTGTTGTCCTTAACCTCCTATTCTTGTTCTTTGTTTGTTATCCTGATTTTTGTCCCTGTAGGTTCTTGCTGTTTCCTGGTAAGCTTCCTTGGTGACCCTGTGTGCTTTCCTTTCACATTTGAGGCATTTCAGAAGCTCCTTATGCAACCACATTGTTCTATTGTTCTTGTGCTTCCTTTGTATCAAGATGGTTTCTTGTTGGGCTTCTAATACTGTGCCCCTTAGAAGCTCCCAGCCCTTCTGGGCGCCTTTATCCTTCTATTTATCTTCCCATGACACCAGGCCTATTAACTTATTGAGTCAAATTAAATCTGCGTTTTTGAAATCTAGCATCCTAGTTTTGCTGCCCTCATGCTTTCCCTACCTCAGGAAATCTAGGCCATCATATTCACTTCCTCCCAAGTTACCTTTTACCTTAACTAATTCTCCCCTTTTGGTCAGGACAAGATCCAAGATAAATGATCCCCCAGTTGTATCTTCCACTTCTTGGAAGAGAAAGTTGTACTGCACACAGATTAGGAACTGGTTTGACATTTTACATTTGGCTGCATTGTCTGCATTGTTCTTCCAGGAGATGTTGGGAAAACTGAAGTTTCCCATCAGTACCATCCCATAGCTTTTGGATTGATTTGTCACCTGCTTAGAGTGTGTCATCAACCTGCTTGTCCTGATTTGGTCACGGGTTCTCAGCTCTCAGTTCTGGTGCTTGGCTGTGGTAACCGAAGGAGTCATTGCATGAAAATAGAGGTGAAACTGGGTGCTTGAGCACCCCTGGGTAGTAACCACATAAGGGCAGTGTCAGTAGTTGCACTGCTGGTGATGTGGTGGCAGCATAGCTGCTGCTATATTTTTTCACCATCCTCTACTCCCCTGGGGTTGGCTCATGCAGCTGGTGCCCCAGTCCCCTCCCCCCCCTCTTTGTTATAGTGCTATATAAAGTCTGGGTTATTCCCTGTAGACAGAGTTGAGTTGTACATTCATGGTCTGGTATGAAGTAGGTATGAAAAGCCCAAACTTATTTAGGGAGGGTGAAACCAAAGAAGTATCTACTGAGCATGTGCAAACTATCTTTTATTTATCCCCCCCCGCTTTCCCCGGGCATATAATTTGGGAGGATTTTCTCAGAGAGTACACCAGAAGCTTCCATGGCACAAAGGCCACTCCCTTGTCAATTTTTAGTTTCCAGTTCCAAAGTATGGGGACGTTAGAGGCTTTCAGAGAAAAGCTTGCTACAATATGTCAACATTGCAAAATAACCATTTTTCAAATTCTCAAGGGCAATTGAATTGTTTTCTTACTAAGATTTTCCAGAAAAATTGTGCTGGATGCATACAGTGGCTAGCAGATTTCAGTCTAAATGGTTAGTTGGGCAAAGTTAACAATAGTTGAAAATGGGGTATGATAATGTGAAACGTCAGGCAGATTCGATAATAGGCAGAGTAACCAGCACCTTGTAATAAAAAGGGTGTATGTGTAAATAGATTTGCTCAGTTTCCTAGCCCAAGGGAACAGAGAACTTCAGTGCAGAAACATCTATCTTAAAGGGGATGTTTTGGCTATGTGAGAGCTGAATTTGGCCCTATGGCATGGCTGACATTTAGGCAAAAAGTATTTCTAAGTACTTGCTTTTTTGTTTTCTATACGCCATTTAAAAACATTCAGTTCTGCACAAACTTGGATGCTAGCCACATTTGATTCCTGTGCCTGAAAGATCCAGAACCCATTTACAGCTTTGTTGGTTTGGGTGTGGCCTTCAAAATGACCTATTACCAGGCCTTTAAGCAAATGGTGCTAAAAATATTTTATTAATGTATATCATTATAATTCTCTTTCTCTCTCGATAGGTGTGTATGTATATGTATGTATGTATATTTTTTTAAATTTAAAATATGTTTTTTATTGGAGTGGGAAATATAAATACCTACACAACTGCTTTGTTCCTTCAAGATAAAATTCTGTTCTTTCCTCTCCACTATTGATTTTTATTTTTTAATCCTTGCTATAAATCCTTAGTGGCTATTTAGTGATTGGATTGCATGCTGCCGTTTAGCATTTGTGTACCTCAAATCTTCAATCGGCATCAGAGCTCCATTGTGTTAGGAGCTATGTGCAAGGGTGTGCATGGTTTTTGCTCTGGAGATCATGCTGCTTTTGTTAAGAAGAACAGTTACGTGTAAGGACTGGGGGAAAAGAGAACTTCATGTGTATCAAAGAGCAGAAGATCATAACTGATACATAGGACCCTTTAATCTGTAAAATAATATGCAAGAACACTGTCTTCCTGAACACTGCAGAGTCTCTTGGAAGAATGTAGCAGGTGAAACTTAAAGTGATTTCCATTTTTTCCTAACTCATGAGCTGTTTTGACATTATTGCATTTCTACAATAGTCTGAGATGTCTCAGGTGTGGAACCCAGTCCTGCAATTAATAATCCTTAAGCAGTCCCATAAAAGTCTGTGGAGCTACTAGAATGGCACTCTTTGGGTACAGCATTGAAAAATGTGATGTATGATTTGGCTTTGTAAGTTATAAATGTGAGAACATTATTTATTTGCTTTAACATAAAGAATTGTTTCTTTCTCAGCAATATTTGGATTTTTGTGGGGAAAGTCACCTACCTTTCCCTTTATCTTCCTTACAAGAAGTACAGATGATGATTGCGAATCTTCTTGAAGAACTATTCAAGAATATTTACTATAGGGTTTTGCTTTTGTTTGCCTTTCCTTTGACTTCAAGATGGCATAGTGAGAAAGGAAACATGTGAGCCAAACCTGTTGGTTTGAACACTGTGTCTGAAAATTTCCATAAATTGCAAGTTACTACACAGATGTATAGATTTAATGAGACTGTGTAATGCCATTTATTTATGCTAAAGAATCTGACACATGCAACACTGAAAAAATCTAATACTTTAAGAGTTATTTTATATTTTGCCTGCCATCTGTCACTGCTACATAATAATGATGCAGGTGAAAGCCTAACTTTTTTTTCTTAAAAAATATATTTATAATAGATATTCATTTAAATATTTCACCAGTTTAATAGCTGGCATATTTTCTTTTAATGGAATGTTGGCTCCTTCCTGCAAACATAAGTGATCCAGGCCCAAGCCAACTGCCTTGGCTGGCGTTCATTTCCTCTGGGTGAGTG
>NW_017728949.1:11024211-11092829 GCF_001723895.1 Crocodylus porosus | reverse complement strand
TACACCTGGGTAAGTAAGAGTGTAAAAAATCAGATAGTAAAATAAGCTTGAAGTTGCACGTTACACTTGGTTCATACTAAATCTGTGGAATGTCAAGTAGTTTTAAAGTTAAAGCATGCTGTGAGCAGTGCTGTTTCCTGCCTGCACAGCTCTGATTTACCACTAGGGAGCTTGCAAGCGGAGGTGTGGCTAAACCCAGGACACCCAGGTTCTGTCCTTTCTCCCAGAGGGTGGGATGGGAGTGCATCTTGGGATTCTGGAGGACTGAAAATTGCTCATTTTATCGTTATGGAGCAGACTGAAGTTACACTAATATTAACTAGGTAGCATGGCCCAGAGTTAGTTAACCTGTGCCTGAAGTGGCATAATATTGAGATGTTCAGAGGCCACTTAGCACAAGTTAAAGAGCTTTAACATGTGGATGCTTTTGTTTTAAGAGCCCTTTAGTATGGAACAAATGTAACGTGTAATGGCACGCTAATAAAAATCTGTCTAATAGATTGATTTCAGTGGATTGTTTTTGGTTGGAAGCAAAACTGAGGTCTTCCTCATTGACTTGAGTGATCTAGTTACTTCAGATTTCACTGCTATGAGGTCAGTATTTGTCATGCACTGGGAAAGAGTTGGGTTAGAGGGGTAGCGGAACTTCTGTACATCTAATTTCTAGTTAAATGGATGTAGATAACTCCAAGTTGTTTTAAAACAGTATGGAAGAGACATGTGATGTGATATAGTTATATGAATTTGTCCCTTGGCATCAGTGCTCCGTCTTTCCCTTGCTACATTGCTCTACGTTTGTGTACATAAGGTTCAGAATGCCTGTGGATCTTTAGCTCCCAAGGGATTAGCATCCTGACCCATGTGGTCTGTATAAAGTTGAAAGTGGAAAATTAAAGTAAAACACATTTTTGAATGATGTCAAAAGAAAATGGCAATCATGCAAACAGTGCAAATTTAACAAACCTATATTTAAAAAGAACCAGGATTTGACTAATACTTGGGACATTTCAACAAGACCTGTATCTATTCTTGATTTTAAAGAAGAAAAAGCTGAAAAAACAAACAAACAAAAACAAAAAACACACACACACACACACAAGAAAAATCACAATCTCAGTGCATAACTTGTTAACAATACAGCCCCTTAAGGATTCTGAACTACAAGTTGAATTAATCTTTTTTTTAAAAACAAGACAAAACAAAAATCCCATGAGCATGTCCTGCAATAAAATCAATAAGCACATGTTTTATCTGTGTTAAAATATAGTGGGCCAGCTCTTCTGTTGCTGTCAATCAGTATAGCTCCATTGACTTCGCTGAAGCTATACTGATTTACAGCAGCTGAGGATCCATCTTGGTGCACTAACTGGGGAAGCCGATAGGATGCAAGAAAGGCTTTGACTAAATAAACAAGCAAACAAAGTAGAACAGGTTGCTTTGTTAATCTCCCTTTTACTTAAGAGACTTAAGAAAATATTTATGTGACAGGTGCTTATCCTATAATTTTCCATGGGTGGGTGACTTATTGGAGGTGTGTTTTATGTATAGTTATTTCCTAGAATAGGACATGGTTAGGTCAAGTTGTATTAAGATGACTTGAAGTTTATATAATTGAAAATAAATAAAGGTTGTTTCCATGAGTTGAAACCAGGTGAGTGGCCCATTGGGTGTAACTAAAAACAAAAGCCTTTTGGTTATTAAAATAATTGTTTTTAAATTTATGCAACAGTAGACCCAGAAGATAAACTGTGACTGTGACTTGACTAAAACCAAGAAAAATCAGCACAAGTCTTTTTGTGGATTAGGTCCTAAATTTGTTTCAGCCAAGTAAATATTTAAATTTAGTCTAGTTCCCTGGTGCAAGGCTCTTTTATATATATATAAAATCATTATCGTTGCTATAATTGTTACACTTTGTGTGTTTTAGAAAGCATTTAGGAAATCACGTGCTCTTTGAGAAGTAGAGATGCTAATAATTGAAACAATGAGGTTTTGGTAATTTTAAGTGGCTCTATATAGCTATATCTGTACAGAGAGAGAGAGATGGTCCATAGATAGCTGTAGCATCAGCATTTCCATGACCAATTTCTAGGTTTTGGGTGCCTCTTAAAAAAAAATGTACTATGTGATCTTAAAAATTCACTTTGGGGTTAATGCTGTCACAGTTTAGTGAATTAGTGCTGCGTGTGCTTGCTTCTTATAGCTCAAAACCGTTTTGACTGATAAGTTGTTTAAATACTTAACATCATCCAGTTCTGTGTGAGAGTCAAGAAAACTACTGAAAACATCAAACTTAATTTTTTTCATGTTCAAATCACGAATAATTCCATGCATGTTTAAAAAAAATTGTCAGAACAAGCCTAATGATTAAGGGAACTCATTCCTATAGTGTTTAATACGCACATTTGCATAAGACTAATTGTTTGCCCAAATATGTACATGAACAGAATTTGCACATTCATAC
This sequence comes from Crocodylus porosus, assembly GCF_001723895.1. Taxonomy (NCBI): domain Eukaryota; kingdom Metazoa; phylum Chordata; order Crocodylia; family Crocodylidae; genus Crocodylus; species Crocodylus porosus. The sequence continues at coordinate 11,090,365 of NW_017728949.1, read as the reverse complement.
AGATTGCTTGTATGCATCTGAGGGCAAATTTAGCCTCAGGATTTTCTCTTGAAGGATTTTACATCCCTGCATAATTGTATATATTCTGCTACATCGGTTGCTGGCACAAAGGGTTTGATGAAAAGCTCACTGAAATCAGAGTAGACAGACTTGCCTTAATTTTAGAGGGCAGTGATTCCAACCAACATTTAAGACCAGATTCTGCCACTCCTACTCTGGGTGAATAGTTTATTGATCCATAAGTAATCTCTTTGATTTCCATTGGACTATTCTTTAAATACTGTTCAAACTGAGTAAAGGGTAGGAGAATTGAGTCATATATTGGAAAAGGAATGGCAGTCGTAACTCAGAACTTGTTCGAAGTGTGGGTTTCACTCAGAGCCCTTCCCACTACTATAACTTTGTTTTTTCTGTCTGAGTATTTATATAAGTTTGTATAGACAGCTGGGTCTCTGAAAGTTGTTCCACAGGTTTCACTGCCAGTCTCTCCATTCCTTGCATTTTGCATTGGGCAGTTGGATCAGGAGAAAGGGCACAGTGTTAAAAACAGAGTTGATAAACTCCTGCCATGAAACTAACTTGAACCATACTGGGTTTAACAGACTAATTCCTCTGACAAATCTGAATCATGCTGGCACTGAATTCAACAGAAGCCACAATGTTGATATTTATTGGAAGTAGGATTAAGTTTGGGGTTCTTCAGTGTTATTACAAAATCCAGGTGTAGACGGAGAGTTTCAAAGGGGCTTAAGTTAAGCATTGGGTTTTCCACTGCATTTAGTTAGGCACCCACTACCTTCTGGGCTCTTCTAGAATATCCCAGAGGCAGCATGAAAAAACTTTTGTAATTTATTGTTAAATTGTTTTTCTTAACCAGTTGAGAAGCTTTTTCCAGTGCTTTCCTCCCCCCGCCCTTCCACACACCAGCACAAAGCTATTGAAATCAGTAGTGTTACATGGAGTCCCACCACCTGAGTTGTTTCTGGTCAGTTGTGTGGGCAAGAGGTTGATCTTGTTCATGGTGTCCTAGCCGGTAAGCAAAGTGTCTGGGTGCACATAACAAAATTTGAAATAGTGGCTCTTAACTAACTTAAGAGAATTGAGTAACTCCCCTTTCTTTGCTGACAGAATTCATCCTTTTCCTGGGTACAGCTCATTCATTCCATCCAGAAAGAACTTTATCTTTTAGACTCCTCCTAAAAATATTCTCAGGGAGTAATCATTTACCTTTGGAATGTACAATTTTGCACAAGCACCAAAATGTTTCCCAGAAAATTTTAAAGGAGAAACTGCCAACACAACATGCTGAACGTTCTTGGTTTCCCTCTCATCTCCCAGTTATATAGTGATGTGGTATGCTATCCATGCCCCTGGTGGCTCTCACTTTATTTCTGCATCAGCATTACATGAATGGAGCTTTTATTGATATATATTTTCGGGAGTAACTCCTGATTTTATGCCAGAGTAAGTACAAGGAGAATCAGGCCCTAAATATATATATTTCAGGAACAAAGTGTAATTTCCAATAAATATACTTAAATGTGCGTTTATTTGCCAAGTGATGTTGCTTCTCTCCTGGGTTATGAGAAAACAAATTAATAGATTTCCTACTCTTTCTCTGTCCTCTGCCAGCATGCACACTCCTGGTATACCATGCTTTTTTGGGTGAGAGAGTTTTTGCAGGAGCTCCTTGCATCTTGAAGGTTGCAGTGTTGTTAGGCCCAGAGTTACTTATAAAATCTCTTTAATGAAGAGCCAGATTCTGCCCTTAATAAGAAGCTCAGGATTTGACTCTTTCTTTCATGCTAATACAGGGTACCAGTATAAAGTGTATTTACACTCGCATCACAGCCTCTTCTCACTTCGAGCACAGTGTAGACGGTCACATTTTTGAGTCTCCTTGTGGTAGAAAGGATCTTGGAGTAAATACAAATGGGGCCCTCATTGTCTCTAGCACCATCATGCAAGTGAAGAGTGCGAATGACTGTGTGCTTTTAAAAAGACGGACAGGAGGCATAATTCCACTATGAACAGAACTGACAAACTTTTTACTTAATTTCAAAACTACAAGACAATTCTGACATTCTTGACTTTGCCAGTTGTGCCTTGAGAATTGAATCATGTTGCATTCTGGTCAAGGCTTTTTAGAACAAACCCTGAGTGCTGTCTGTTCCACTCCATTTAGATACATACTGGGTTAAGAAAATGTAGGATTTCCTTAACTCTGTATCTTAGCTTTATCTGTCCAAAATAAATGTTCTATCACTAGGAAATGTTATGCTTTCATTTGTCTTATGTTGGGGTAGTGTCACGCATTACTATCCCCATACTTTTTTTAAATGATGATCCTCATTCTTAAGCAATGTACCTCTTAGTTCCACCTGGAGATCAGGATTCCTAATGAGACTCTAGGGTTTTTTCCCGATCTGATTTTTTGCTGTGGAGGTAAATTTCCATAACGGAGGATAAAGTGTAGAACAGGGTGACCTATAACTTTGAGTTGGGGGGGAGTGTGGAGACCATACAGGGTAGGGTGGGGCTTTAAATAAATACATTTTAACATCCACCGTTACTTTCCTGGTGATAGTTCCACTACTTTACCTGTAAAATAAATAAATAAAAATAAATGTTTGGGCACTAAAATCCTACCCAAATACTGTTTAATATGGCATTATTTTTTAGTTAGCACAAGACGGCATTATTGAATGATGTTGAAAACAATTATTGTTGCATTGTAAACTAACACCAACTAGATGGTGCTACTTGGAAAGAAAGGAAGGAAAGCTAGTTGTGTTTAGTGACTGCTTGCTGTTAGCTTCATGTTTACCGGTGCCTGTTTGTGAGTTTCTCCCAGAAAGGTGGTGTCACGGTGTGAAAGTGGCATGACCTTTGATAATGGAAAATGGAAGCAAAAGGGAAGAAATCTGTATTAACTATGAAAAATCATTTGACTGCCGATTTTAGATTTGGAAAAGGATGTATGAGATTTGACATTTTATAACTGGGGTGGTCTTTTGCTGCGGAAGGAGGGTTGTAAAGGGGAGCTGCTGAAACGTTTAAACTTTTGCTTATGTATTCATTTAGTTTGCATGGCCAGATGGGAGAATTTTAAGCCAGCAAGAAGAAAGAAAAGAGGCTTATGGAGAAATGTATTTGGGGACTTTGTACAATACGTAGTAGGCATAAACATGACTTTTATATATCATTTTTCTTCTTAACACAAGTCGTGTATTATATTAAGTTTTATGGCAGCAGGTAAAAACCAAAAAAGTTTAAATTTGGGGGATGAATAAAGGAGAAGGTACAAACTACTTTAAACATGTGTTTGTGTGCAAAATGTAACACAAGGCTGATGCACACAAGTATATGATGTGAGGCAATGGGGATGACCTGATTAGCAAAGCCCTCATGAAAAGCTGAGGAGATCCCCACTGTAGCAGCATTCCCTTCCTTGGAGACCTGCAATTTTCCCTTAAGTCCCAGATGAAGGAAACTTTCACAGAGCAACAAGCACTAATGGCAGGCTTTTGAAAATGGCAGGGACAGAGCCAGAGGTAGGTGGTGGGGGTGTATAAAAGCACTTCAAAGAGCTGAGATGGTCTTCGCAGCTTCATGTATATAGACTAGGGAGGCATGCTAACAAGTTATATTTGGAGGACGGGGAGTATTGTGCATTTGGAAGGTTGTGTTGCATCAAACAGCTAGCTCTGTTTTTGTTTTGCTGTTTATCCTATTGGATGTGAGCCAGTATTCAGCAGAAGGAGGCAGTAGGGTAAGATAGAATAAGATGCTGACAACACCCTTCCCATTTCTAAGTGCTTAGGGCCTTATTTTCTGAGGTACTGAGCAACTGAAGGTCCCATAGACTGAAAGAAGAGTTGTGAATATTTGATACCTATTAAATAAGATGTATATTGTTTCAGATCCAAAATGGAAAATATTGTATAAACATACATGGAAGATGCAAATATCTCTCTTGTATGTCTGCATAATGAGTGAACTGTATAATTTTGGAATAATTTTGTATATTCTTGCTGTGTGTGGCTTTAGGGCTTGTCTTGTGATTGTGGCACAGCACTTGGAATCAGGAGAGTAAGGTTCTGTTCATGGCTTCACCACAGACTATCTATGTTGCCTAGTGTAACAAATTTCTGTTACATAGACAGCAGACAGTTACTTTGGCCCTCCTTGTCAGACATGCTCCATCCGTCCCATGCCAGCTGTTTCAATGGGAGCCAGAAGTTCTCAGCCTTTAGAACTGCTTGTCAGGAGTAGAGCCTTTCCCCAAACATAAATCTTACCTTGGGATGTGGTGGGGGAGGGGGTTGGCTATCTATGCTTAAAACTCAAGGATTATTTATTGTGGGATAGATTTGGTTCTGAGCTGTGGCAAAGGAGCAAAGAATTGTAATTCTTCCTCCTTTCCTCCCATCCTATTTCAGGAGGTATGGGAATGGGCAGTCAGCACTTGAGACACTATCAGTATCTACTGCTGCATAAGCAGGGACTTGCGATAAAATCGCAGTATAAGCCCTCTGTGTGGCATTGTTTCTCTTCTTAGCAACAATTTCTGTGTGAAAACAAAAAATACCTATTGCCTTCTGTAAATTAAGAGCTAAAATGTTTCATAATATAAAAGGTTGGTTTCCTGTTTTGATGGCAAGACTTTATTCCGATACTAAACCACTGTGATCTGTTTGTCCTTGTTCTATATGGGCTTTATTATAATGTTCATGACTTAGCTCTCATTAGTGTCTTGATGAATAGGAGATGGACTTCAGCAACTGTACGATTAGAAAGTCACATCTTGTTGTTATCTGTTCTCTTGTGTTTTTGTCCATATCATTATACCTTGCCTAGTGGTGATACTAATGATTTGAAACTGTAACATTGACACAGGTGTCTGAACCTTATGTTTTTTTTTTAGCAATGGGATGAAGGAAGAGACCCTTAAATGTAGCTAATGGGATTAGTTTATCTGTTTCCTGCATGGGGGACTGGATAGCTCAGTTGGCAATGCTATACAGATAGAACTTTTACACTGAATTTTAGTCTTTCAGATTTAACCTCGGTCCTATCTGACTTCTGCCTTTTAGCCCACATAAAATGAGATTAGAGATGCCTGTCCAGTCTTAGTGAACATATCTGTATTGCAGATCTACTGCTATAACTGGCACCTTTTGAGGGTCCTAACAGAAGCTGAATATTTACCTAGATGTGGAGGCTAAAATACCTGCTTTTGAAGCTGATTCTCTGGTCAGAAATTACGCTTATTGTCAGGCCAGTGTTTCTTCTTGCTGACAAAGCTACATCTGGTCTTAGATAGACAGCATGACTCTGGACAAGTTACTCCAGCAACTTTCATGAATTGCTTAGTGTTTCAGATGTGTGTGTCTTATGTTAGGGGCAGCTAAGCATACTGATGCACTGAATTGATGGATTTGATCAGAGGTGCCCCCACAACACTCCATTAACTTCTTTAGGATTTGGATAATTCCCTGAGGACCTAATTCAAAGCTTGACTGAAGTCAATGGAAAGATTCCCAGGCTGTACATCAGTCTAACAGGGCAAACAAGCAAACATGAGAAACAATAGAATGCACTTATCCCATTTGTATACATGAACTGTGAACCAAAACACAGCTGGCACAGTAAGTCTCATTTGCCTTGGCAATCCTCCATTACATGATTAAGGCACTGCCAGCAGAAAAGCAGAGATTCATGTATCATCTCTCTCCTCTATCATGAAACATGTCTGTGCAAGAACTGTGATTTGGAGATTATCTACACACCACACATGCCCTGCTTCATTAAATCATTGCATTTTGAACTCCTCTTGTAAGGAGAGTTCATTTCTATGTACTTACTGATTGTGTAGTTCCCTTTCTCACTCTGAAAGACTGCACATAGATAAATACACAAATGTTGGGGCTAAGTATGTAGGGATAGGTGAATATTTTTGACAACCTGTTCCTTCAGCACAAAGAATGCAGTACCACTTACATTTAGTGTTTGTATGGAAGGAAGGTGGTTCTTATGGTTTAGATAATAGACTGGGGTGTAGGAGATCTGGGTTCAATTCCTAGTTCTGTCATGAAATCTCTGGGTGACCTTGGGGCAAGTCGCTTCATTGAGCTTTAGTTCCCTGTCTGTAAAATGTGGATAAAAAATGTTTATTCCTTCAACTTTATCGCTTCTTAGATTGCAGTTGGAGTGAGGTTTATGGCCACCATATGCATATGCAGCACCTCGCACAATGGGATTCTGATCTTGGTTGGAGTTGCTAGGCACCAATGTAAATAATACTGATATTGGTATTAGCTCATTGGAACTAGGAAAAGATTGATTTTTATTATATATACATATATATTTTTCCCTAATTTCAGCAAATTCAGTAAAGCTAGAAATGCAAAGTGATGAGGAATCTGACAGGAAACCCCTGAACCGGGAAGATGAGCTCAGGGGTCATGATGAAGGAAGCAGCCTGGAAGAACCCCTCACTGAGAACAACGAGATGCTTGATAACAGAAAGATCCAGGATCTGTCAAGCGAGGGAGGAATCCGTCTTCCGAATGGTAAACTGAAATGTGACGTCTGTGGCATGGTTTGCATTGGGCCCAATGTGCTAATGGTACATAAAAGGAGCCACACTGGTAAGCAGCTGAAAGGAAAACTGGTGACTGCCTGTGGCATCTGATGTTGATATTACCTGACAACTATTCTCTTGCCTTTTTATTCATGGGTGACAATGGGCTGGGGAGGGAAAGGATGGATTTGCTTTTTCAAAATTCTGGTGGCATTCTGTTGTTGGCAAGCAAAAAGCTTCCTCAGCATTGAATCCCAACCTTTGCTTCTTAGGCACAACAAGGAAAAAAAGTCTGGAATTCAGCCTTTGCTGTTCTTGATCAGCAGCAATACAGTAAAAGTTCAGTGCCAGTAAAATTGACAGTATCTGTTTTTGTGTGCCTTTAAAATTAAAAGAAATGGCCAAAGTTACTAGGTTCACAGCTTTCAGACTTCAAGATGTGAGTCTTTATAAAGATTTTGTGAAAGCCGTGGGCCACACCGAGATCGGAACCCTGGTTCAAGAAAGCACTTAGGTGCTTATTTGTAAACATGTACTTAAGTCTCATTGAAGTTAAGTGCATATTAAGTGCTTTCCTCAATCTGGGCCTGAAAGAATGCCTTCTGCTTTTATCAGAGTTTTGAGGAAAGATCTTGCTTGCTTTTCTTATGCCTTTTCATATTGTTAATGAGCATAGGGATAACCTACCCTTAGATATTGGGTATTCTACATATATAACTTAACTGCCAAGGTAGGAAAAAAAGCAGTGGGTTAGCATAGAATAAAAATATTTGTATAGTCCCTTCAGATTGACATTTGCAGTCAAGTGGTATGCACTTGATGACAAAGAAATCAATAGAACCGCTGTACAGAGCTATAATAAATATATAGTTAATGCTCTGTATACAAATTGTATTGATGATATTTATTTAGCATGTATGTATAATGCAAAATACTGCAGTAACTTTTATGATGCATTCATGATTTTAGACAGCAATTACAGCAGGGGAAAAGCATTTCTTAGAGAACTGAAGTTTTGATTGACATTTTGACATACCATTACTAGAAAAGGAAGGGTGAACAGTTAAGTATAGCTTATATAGCCAACTAAGTTCTCAGTTTTTTGTTAGTCCCTGAAAGTTCTTGATGACATGTACATACATATAAGCATATATTCTAGGTACATCAAAGCCCATTTTTATTTTTAGTGTCCAATTTAGGCAGTCACATAAGATGTTTCTTTAGGTGCATAATTTAAAAAAAGAGGTTTTTTGAGGTGCTGAGCACTGGCAGGTTCTTTACTTACAGTGGATCTGCCATACTTTTAGGTACCCACTTTTAAACAAGCAAACATGGTGCTTTCTTATGCATATGCAGAGGTAGAGAATGTGTAACACTGGAATTTTCTCAAAGCTATTAAAATGTCCTTATAGAACTATAGCTCTTTCCCCCTGAGGTAGGAAGGCTGTGATTTACTACTCTATAGAGATGATTTGAAGCATGTAGAAATGGCATTTCTTTTATTCTGCACCTTGGCACACTCCTTTTAGTCAACCAATTTGCAATCTAGGCTGCTGCTTCATTCTCCACCATAGGAGGGGATTGCTTGCATGTCCATATCCTTGACTTCAATGGCAAGAGAATAAAATGTTAAAAATACTATATAGGGGGAGATATCTCAAATATAGCATCACATTGTCATTTGGAATGAGCTAGCCTGAAACTTTGGGCATGCCCCTGAGTCCCAGATAATCTGTGGGTATATATAGTCCCAGAGGGAACACTGGGAAGGAAGCTATTCTAGCTAGTGAAAGGGGAGGCTTATTGTGTCAGCCCTCAGACCTCGGGATAGTTCTCATATCCCTTTATTCCCATGAGTTTTGCTGGGCAATGCACATGTGTTGGCACCTGATTCTTCGTTACCCTCCTGCATGGCTTCCTTGAACCATGGAACAATTTGGCCTTCTGTTTGCAATGCAGAAATTTAAATTTTTTTTCTCTTCAGAAAATGGAGATGCCTTCCATAGCAGCAGTGTGGCATGCCTTACAAATTGTACACAGCCCTAGTGACCACAATGCTAATCATTGTAATTGCATGTCCTGTATACCCCGTGTTAGATGCCTCCTTATTTCACTGCATGGTCTGCCTTAATTTGAGCCTCCCTGAGGCACTCCTCCTCCTTTACTGGAGAAGGCTCCCTTGACCCCTTACTGCCCACAGCCAGAGTAAGAAAGTAAACTCTGCCGAACATAGGACACTGGTGCAGATTATTCCTCCCAGAGCAATGGTAAAAGCTATCAATGCTCAATTCAGCTTCAGGTTTGCTCCTAGAACAGCACAGTATTCAGGACTTGTAGTAACTTCACAAAGGAGCCCATAATGCTACAGCTGTTTGCAGTCATTACTATAATACATTAAGCCTTTTAAGGCATTGATAATTCAGTTGAAGCATTTTTCCAAAGTCATAGGAGACCCTAAGTTTTAGGATTTCCATGTATTTGTCATAAACAGACAAATGAACAACAACAACAAAAAACAAACCAAAAACAGTCCCTCCTCCCCACTCCCTCCTCCCAGACTTCAGCACAGGAATGAAATGTGCATACCTAGACAGTTTATTGAGCTGCAACCTCCCCACTCATTTCATGAGAGCAACGTGTAAAGTCTCATTTACTTCCCTTCTCTTTCCACCCTGTCTTGTCTTTTCTTCCAAACCTCACATTACATGTTGCCCACAATAAGTTGCTGACCATAGCATCTGTACAAAATTTCTGTGTTACTGCATAAGCTAGGTAATCAGGTAATATTGCCATCGGATACTCCAGGCACTCTTGTTTGGAGGTATTGAGAGGAAAAAAAAATGCAGGGACAATAATTCAATTTGAGGAAATAAAACAAGAATTCTGGTGTTTAAAGTGAATCTTTTCTCTTTCTAGTGTTAACCCTTTATGGGCATGAAAGAAACTCATGCCTTCCCACTTTCAGCAAAGCTGATACCACTTATTACATTGATGCTCTTCTGTAGCCATGCCTTTTCCTCAAGTGAGGTGTATGTGATTTCCTCACTTAGTCTGAATAGTAACTTATTCCATAATACCTAGCTCTGCCTGAGTGCGTTTCATCACTTGTTATCGAAGTGTTTTACAGGGAAGATGGATATCATTAACCTCATTTTAATGATGAGGAAATTTGAGACACAGATGGATGAAGTGATTTGCCTGTCTTAATAAGACAGGTCATTGGCACAGCCAGGACTGGAACCCAAGTCTCTTGAGTCCAAGTAATGCTGTATCCACTAATCAGTGAAAGTACTCATGATCAAGTTGTTTTTCACAGGAATAATCACATTAGTCCCCCTTTGTTAACCCACATTTACACACTGGTGGAAGTGTCTTATTTATTCTGTTCTAGGTGATATCTTTGGGGGACTCTTATACCTTTCTCTTCAATCCACATTCAGTTTAGTGCCACAAAGTAGAATGAAATAATATTTACCCATACCTGTTGTATACAGGTGTACATGAAGCTGAGGATTTTTTGCACTTGCACATTCATAGCATAAAATTTAGAGAGCTATTTTAACTTTTGTTTCATGTAGGGAACAGGCTTTTTGGCACAATTTGATAAGAGCAGAAAAACCCAGTTGTGCTAGTATAGTATTAAAATGATGTTTGTGCTTAATATGATTAACCAGAAACAAATACATACCCTTATTAAATGGCTAAAATAATTTCACTCAACTGTCAAAAACAATTTTTGTGAAAGCTTAAAATAATTTAATTTATAAGACAGTTGCAGACACCTGCCTCTTGCAACCTGGAGTTATTTAGTGTAGGGTAGAAGGATCAAGGCTGTAGGGTTAAATGAAGGATGAATGTGATATAATAGTCTGAGCATCTCAATCAGTGTTTCTCAACTTTTTTTAGGGTTATGGCACCTCTCAGTAGGCTTGAGGCACACCTCTGAAAATGCTAGCTTAGTTTCCACTTACTTTTTTGACTACAGAAAATTAAGAGAGCAGACCTCAAGAAAGACCACAACAGGTCAGAATGTTTTTGATGCTATGGATTCATATTTGAAATCCCTGGCTGGGTGCACACGAGCAGGGGCATGCCTTGACAGCAGCACAAATAGTAGTGGCACAAATTTGTGCTGTTACTTTGTGTCATAGTGCATGCTCCTGTGCTGTGTGCTTTGCAGCAGGACCTATTGTTCTGTGCCAGGGCAGGAGAGACTGGAGTTAGCTATCCCATGTGCTGAGGCACCCCATTCCCTGGCCAGCTGGTGAGCAGCACCTAGAGATGGGGCAGCAGCTCCTCCATCTCTCTGCATGCTGCAGGGCCACAGTGTTGAGCCACCCTGTGCCCCAACCAACTGCTTCGTGTCTGGCTGGGGTGCAGTGTACATCAAGACAGGGGAGCAGGCAGTCTTGGGCTGGCAGCTTCCCTGTTTGTGTGCCTCAGCACAGGGGCTCCACTGAAGAGCCCCCATGCTGAGATGCACTGTACCCCAGCCAGCTGTTCCCGTCTTGTGGCACACTGCACCCCAGCCAACCAGGGAGGAGCTGACTGGGGCACAGGTTGCCTCAACAGGAGGGCTCCACAGTGTGTGTAGATGAGAGACCAGGTCCAGTCTCTGCATTTGTTCTGGTGCTTGCCACTTTGGCGTGGTTTGCGCCAGTTTTTTTTAGGTTATTTTTTTTGCTACCAGGAAATCCCAGTAGCAAACTTTTCCCCGGCATTGCAAATTAGCAGCAGTGAACACTGATTAACGTGTAACTGGTGTGGTTTGTGGCACTGTAAAGAGGTTTGAAGCGTCACAAACCACACGTACCTGTGTGTCTGGGTCCTGCCCCTGGGTTTATCTTGTGGATCGTGTTTGCAGACCTAATGGTGTTAATATTGCATGACACAGTGGGGCACCCCAGGATCTCAAGGCATTCCGGGGTGCCATGGCACCCGGGTTGAGAATCACTGATCTAGATGAACATGCTCACAAATATCCAGCATAAGGAATACGGAAATTGAACAAGTTCATCCCCTCCTGCTCCCCCTTTTTTTTAGTTCAGGTCATGGTTAATTTTCATGCTTTGCCTGTCAAGAGTTTAGTAGTACAGCTATTATTTTATTTATAGTCAGAGAATGAATTTGGAAGCAGTTGAGGCAACAAAGGAATAGGAGGAAATGTATCTTCCTATGGTTCGATTAAAAAGAAACAAAAAACCTAACATGGAGGATGAAAATCAATTTTACTATCAACACCAAACTAACATTTTTTCCATACCTCTTTGGGCACTGCAATATTTCATGAAGAAGTAAAGATGAGTGTTTTGTAAGTATCCCTCTTTTAGTCTTTTAAATATTCTTATAAGTGCAAACTTACCAGCCAAACCAAAAAGAGTCAGAGTCCCTGGAATGCATTTTTTTTTTAGCACAGGTCAGATTTTAAAACCTTTCGTCAGCTCATTAACACAAGGGCTGTCTTACACTGTTGTAGTAAGAGGAACTTTGAGCCAGCATTTAAATGGTTAAACTCATTGTGAAGTACCTTTGCCTTCCATAACAGAAAATGAGACTAGCACTTTTTTGTGAGTTGATTTCAGCGCAACAACTTGTGGACAAAGCTATTGCTCAAAACTTTTGGAATCTGGCTGTCAATTCTCATGTGAGCAGTAATTTGGTATACCAATGCCTGCATCTCCTTAATTTCCATTAAAAAACCTCCAGGGTACATGTAGCTTTCTTTAAAAAGTATATTTCATGGAGAAAGCAATTGGTTGAATTTGGAACCATTTTCCCCACTTTCTTGAAGGCAAGAACGTAAAATTTCTCTCCTACAGTGCTTTACTGGCCATGTGTGCTTCGAGTCTCGGTACAAAAATTTGATCCGTTTTGATTTGCTCCTTGTCCTCAGTTCAACTGCTGTTTTTTATGCAGAAAATATCAGATGTATTTCACAGTGGTGTGAAATACAAAGAAGGATAACTCATACTGAAACTTCTGCACAGCACTTCCGTGATAGGGTAGATTGACTATATGTGAAAGTTCTCCAGTTTATGCAGAAGTCATTTGCTTTTTGAGACCATGAAATACTATTTGAATACTTGAAAATATTCCTGGAAAATATTAGTATAAAGTTAATCATCAGATAGTGATTTTGATTTGTATCATTTCAGGTTATCAAAATAGTATGAATATCCAAAGTAAAAGGGTCAAACTTAAAAATAGTTACAAAGGTCTAAATTTTCTACAATCCTTGCTTTACCAGAATTTTCAGGTACCAATTCACCTTTGCCCCTTGTAATGTTTTACATTGGCATAAATGACAAGTGCAGAACACTGTGCAATCGAGAATGCTAGGTACTGGTGTAGATTACTACACAAGAGGTACATATGGAAAGTTAAACAGACTTTGTGGTCATTTTGCTTTAGTTAGGACTGAAGTATTTAGGCCTTGTGTACACATAACCTTCCTTCCTCTGTTGCCAGAACTGCTTGTGGCAGACATCAGCTGACACTACTGTGCCACAAGTCCAAGTGTATCCATGTGTTTATGGCATCTTGTTTGTGGTTGTGCTCCACAGCTGTGTTACAAGAGTGCAAACTGCACCTTAAGAAAGCATTTGCTGCTGAAGGAACTAGGGCAGAAACCTTTTGCCAGACTCTGGACAGAGGCAAAAACCTTTAGTTCACTCGGTGCAGGTGGTATAACTGTCAGGAGAAAGGAGGGTTTGTCCACAGCAAGAAAGGTTTAGGTGTGAACACCCATTAAGTTTTGCCAGCAAAACTTTATAGTGTAGGCTAGGCCTTAATTACACAATTGTTAAATAATGGCTTGACTTTGCCTTTGCCTCTGTAGGAGCAAAATAATTTTTAAAGTATCGTCATAATAGTCTACGAACGGAATGATGTCAGGAAAGGGAAGGGAGTGAGTCTGAAGGGATTATTTCCCTTTTTGGGTGAGGGGGAAGAAAAACAAGGATTTTGTTTTTCAAAAATAGCTTGAATGCCTGTCAAAAAGATCAAAGGTCTGCCCAAGACAAGAAGCCCACCAGACTACCATGGGTCTTATTATAACCCATCTCTTCTTATAATGAACAACACACAAGGAAATGATGCATCTAGCATCACATCCTGCCACCTTTTATCTCCCACAACCTGAATGACCAGGTATCCACATACAGCAGGAAGCAGCCTTCAACACTGGTCCAGGGTGAGGCTTCAAAAGTATACCATCTGGAGTCAGGAAGGGATGTCTTAACCAGTCTGTCACCACATCCCTTGAACGCCTGCTACGCTCAAATTTCAGTTTCTGAGGTTGCTGACAGGCATTCCATTAAAGGTGTGATGGGATCTCATTTGCAATCCCAACAGTCATGCTTACTGCCATGCCACATGTACGTGGCAGGAGGTGCAATTTGTAGGGTCAGGGATCAGTTCCCAGTAGTGTCTTGTTGCTTTTGCAGGGGGAGCCTGGTATCATGATCATTCCGCTGATTGGTGCTCCTAGCTTTGGTAGTCCACTGGAGCCTTTCGCTCTAGTGTGCCTCTGTGGTTGGGAGTGCCGCTCAGATGATCAGCAAGTGCATATAATAACTTTGTAATTGATTCCCATTGCACCTGAAATTGAACACGTGACCAGTGCTGATCAGCTTATCAGTGCTCCAATCCCCAGGAGTATGCCAGAGCCCTTCAAAATATAGGTGCACGCTTGAGGCTGGAAGTGTCTATCAGCTGACTTGTACCCTCAACCACAGGAACACTAGAGTGAAGGGCTCCAATGTGCTCCTACAACTGGCAGCACCTAGCAGCTGACTGGTGCTCCCAGCTGTGGTAGTACATGGGAGCCCTTCAAGGCTCTGATGCGCTCCTAGGAGTCTTGAAGGGTTCCTGTGCACTCCTGAGACTGGGAGCACTGTTTGGTGCTGGCCATGTTCAGCTTAAGGTACAATGAGAGCCAGCCACAAAGTTATTACACATATTTTGAGTAATAATTTTATGGCTTATTCCCTGTTTTATGACTCCATTAATTGCCTGAATGTCTGGCCTGGTTACTACTTAAGATGTGATTAACTGGTTAATCACATCTGAAGTGTAATGTCTGCTGGAGGCCTAAGTGAAAAACTTTTCTGTTCTCAAAAGTCAAAGAGAAGTTACAAGAATATCAAGGTTTTTATTTTGCCTGTAAGGAAAGAATAATAACCAAGGAAACGCCTAAATCCCAGCAGAGAATGAGGAATGGTAAAGTTATTGCAAAGAGGGTTATGGCAGGTGAGTAGGAACAACTTCTATTGGATGCATGAAAATCAGGAAGCAGGTGGAATTGTGAATTTAGCAGGATTAGTATGCTGGAATCTAGAAACTTCCATAAGGCATTCAAAGCATCCAGTGACATAGACTTAGTGGTGAATAAACTTGAATGGATTATTTTGTTATTCAGGACTCACCTTTTAAAGTATGAATTTCAGTAGATATTTGTTTCTCATGTTTATTATAGCAAATGTAAAACTTGATCAGTAATGTAAATATGTGACCAGAACTACTGACTGCCCTACATGCCTGAAGTTTAATGATGTGGCAGGAAACAAATGATTGAATGGACTGAAGTAAAGAGATAGTTGTTTAAGTAAAATGTAAACCTTATGAAGACATAAATAGTTAGAAAAGGAGGGATTCATACAAGTCTTAAAAGGTGCTGAATATTAGATTAGTCAGGATAAAATTAACCACCAAGTCAGTCTTTGTTTGTTGATGTGGAAGATTAAATGACAGTTCGGCAACGAAGATGTATTTGATGTCATCAGTATTAAAATGTATCAACATAGTAACTTAAATTCCTCTTCCAGGATTTTGGAAACGCTTTAATATTAAGTCTGTTTATATTTAACATCCAGAAACATCAAATATCAGTTAGTAGCTTGTTGGTTATTCTATAAAAACCTGATTTAAAACTTAATAAGAAACTTGCTACTTTCTTTAATGCTTACAATATGTTTGTTTCAATATAGTGCACAAGCATATAGTTGAGTCAGGGCATAGAGAGATGACGTGTTTAAACTGATGTCAGCAGGTAGTAGACAGATAATGCAAGCCCTAACCTGAAGTAACTTTGTGCTGTTAGTGTGGAATCAATTATAAAGATCAAGGGTGAAACTCTACCAATGCTGGATCAGTCTGTCCACATGTGTGTTGCAGTGGGCATTTGCTAAAAGCAAGCCAGCCTGTGCTTGGCAAGCATAGCAACTGGTTTCTCCATTCCTGCTCCTACTATCATTTATATGACTATAACACTAATGTAAATTACCAGATGGTATCTAATAATGTATTCATACCCTTAAAGAATCATAGAAATGTAGGTCTGGAATAGACTTTGAGGGATCAAGCCTTTGCTTTGACAGATATATACATGAAGGGCTGCTAAAAGTTGCTGGAAGTGAAGTGTGAGGAGGAAAATCTGAAGGATTTTAAGAATCAACATTGGTATTAATGAAAATTGTGTGTCAAACTTGTGGATTTGGGCTTGATTTTGATTTACAATTATTTCCCCCCCTTATACCATTCTGCAAGCATAAAATAAGACCTTAGAGGGATTTAAAATAAAATATAAAGAAATGGACATTTTAAGGCCGACGCCTTGATATCTGTCCAGAGTAATTTTTTTGGTTGGTACTGGACACATTTTAAAGATGGACCTATAACCAAGATTGTTGTAGGGCCATAGGGGTGATAAGCACAAAGCCACGGTATTGGGCCTGTATTTTTCCAAAGTGTCTAGCTGAAGCACCTAAAAGATACTGAACACCCACTGCATTGAAAAACCAGGCACTCCTGTTAAAACATCTCATGTGGGCTGCCTAAAAACAGAAGCACCCCAAATCTGTATGGTAAACTTTACCCGGGATGCTATGTAATTTATACCCTCTAATATTAGCGTAATCAGTTCTACAGTTGTTTGAGTAGAACAATTTCCATTGTAGAATGAGTTGCATCAAATTTAAACCAAATGATAGAGTTGACTTAGATCAGGCTACGCTACATATTATTACAAGCAATGGGATGTAGGTCTATAAATTTTGTAGTTGATGTCTTGACAGTTCTGACCACTATATTCTCTCCTCTAGGTGAACGCCCCTTCCACTGTAACCAGTGTGGAGCTTCTTTTACACAGAAGGGGAACCTGCTGAGGCATATCAAGTTACACTCTGGGGAGAAACCTTTCAAATGTCCCTTCTGCAGCTATGCCTGCCGCAGAAGGGATGCCCTTACAGGACACCTCAGGACGCACTCTGGTGAGTCTTCATTGTCCCCTCTCCTTCATTGTTTCTTTCTTTGTCACTGTTAAAGGAGAATAAGCTATGAAATGGCAAACATGGTTTGGTTGCTTTAGCAGTCCCTCAGGTAACTCTCCCTGCACTTGAGGCAAGCCTAGATTTAAATCAGAAATTTGTGGCTCAGCCCATGAATGAGCTCCTTCATTAATGGTGGTATGTATCCCTTTGAATGTCTCATTGGGTGCATCCCTAATACAATGTCAGATTGTTTTGACGTCTTAGGCCCAGAGCAGCTGGAAATTCTGCAGATTGATCAGGAAAAATTAGGTATTGAACCCTGTACTCTACCAGTCGTAGTTGGTGTCATCAGCAATACAGTATGATCTTTAGCATGGCACATTGATGGGTCTTGAGTTGGCTCAAGGATTGGACTCTTAAGTTACAGATTCGTCTGCAGAAATTGCAGGTCTTCCTGCAGGAGAGAGTAGGCTTTAGGCTGGGATCCCTCTCCTTTTTCCTTCCTCCACACTTCTCTGCTTTGAGAGCAGGGCGCTTTTCCTTGCAATAGGCTGCTGCTTGGTTAAAGTTCTCATTGGAGTTAATTAGCAACCAGCTCCTCCCAGCTCTTGATAGTGGAATCCATTTTCTTGAGGTATGCCTTCAATGTGTCCTTGTAGTGTTTCTTCTGGCCATCACAAGCTCTCAGCCCACAACTAACCTGGGAGTAGAACACTTGTTTTTAGATTTGACGTACACAAAAGTTTGATCCAATAAAGTTGGTGCTTGAGGGTCACAGACTCAATTCTGGTGAAGCTGGCTTCAGCAAGAATGCTGGCATGTATGTGGTAATCTTCCCACTTAATGTGGAGGCATTGTTGGTGATACCTCTTTAGGCTCCTTGAGATGCCGACAGTAGGTCACCCAAATTTCACTTCTGTAAAGGAGAGTGGGGATTATGGCTCCATTGTAGACCTGGATTTTGTTGTCTGTCTTTACAATTCATTGTACGTTTCATGTCTGCACCAAGGAATCTTAATAATATAGAAAGTTTTTTGTTAAACTTTAGTTACTTTTGGGGTTGAACTGTGCCTTATTATTAAGCTGTAAACCAAGGTAGCTACAGTAGCCCTAGAGCACTGATTCTTGACTTTCTTTCAGGTTGCACACCCCTTTTTAACCTTGTTATACTGTGTTGTAGCCCTATGATTCCACATTATGGATAACTTTTTTTTAAAATAGAAAAAAAAGAATAAAAATATTTTATGCCATTATAATTGCACTGTAAAAATTCTAGCAATTTAAGAAATAACAGAGAATCGTTCTTAATTTTTCCCCTTCTTTCCTTCATTTATAGTTCCCCTTTCCCTTCCTCTGCTTCCTAGTTCCCTATAAAACACCGAGTCTCAACTTTTTTAGACTCAAGGCACCTGTCCGTAATTTCTGTGGATTGAGTAGCACCTCACTTGAAAAACTATTTTATTACAAGGCTTACCTCCTTGCAGAAGAGGTAGGCAGTTCGGGGTAGAGGAGTGCTATGCAGAAGGAGCCTGAGCCTGACCTTTATTTGCTTATCTTCTCATGCCTGAGCCTGCCTTTATCTCCTCACACTTCCTGCAAAACCCTTCAAAGGATCTCAAGGCACCCCAGGGTGCTCTGGTACACTGGCTGAGAAGCGCTGCTCTAGCAGTTTGTTGCATGTTCCCAGAGGTACGTGTCCCCAGTTTGAGAACCATCATTATAGAAGGTTAAAGGGAAAGCAGCAGTTGTAATCCCCTTGCAGACAGCATAGTCTGTCTGCAGCCTTATTGCTGAAATAGCTCCACCTGTAGCCACAAATCCCTACTTGGCCTTCCTTGAAGAATCTTATACTATTGGTTGTCCGCAGCTCCGGCAATATTTAGGGTCATGCCTGTTTCTTCTGGCCCCTGTCAAGAATTCAGGGGACCAGTTTACCTGTACTCCCTTCACATTTACTGGTAGATGAACTAGGCAAAAACAAACCTTTTTAACAACTGAAAAAACTGAATAACATGAAGTGTCTCTACCCTTGCCCTGTCCTGCTCTCCCAAGAATGTTCAGCAAGTTTGGTAAGCCCACTCATAGAAGCTTGTATTTTAGTTGGTGTTTTGAGCTGAGATTAGAAACTGATTTATCTGTAGTATTACAAATGGACTTTCTTAAGGAACTATGAATGTATGTAATTGAAGTGCAGGTACAGACAGAAAATGATTGTGAGAGGGTCATCCTAACACTTCCTATCTTATCTTCATTTTAGTTACTTCTAAAAGCATTGCAGCAGGGTCAGCATCACTTCAGAAGACTTGAGGAACTTACACTCTAATAAAACCATAATTTGTTTTGTAGATACAAGGTTGATTTTTGCATTTCTAAGAACTGGAAAAGACCTATACATGGAAACTTCTCCATGCAGATAGATTCCTGTGTGCACAGGGATCCTCATTGGACTGGACAGGACAGACAGGAGGGGTGAAGAATTCACTCACTGCAGTCTCATCTTTAGATGGTTGTTTTAGACTTGTCACTGTACAGATTTAACATGAGTCAGTGGCAGGAAGTACCTGTGGAGCTGTGTTGTACATTTCACACATCAGCTCTTCTGACCCTAACCACACTTTAAACTAGAAATTTAGTTTAAAAAAAAATTAATACTTAAAAAAAAAAAAATGAATCTTGGCATAAAATAACCCACATCACAAAGCATGAACATCTTGGTTTGAGATCATTTTCATAATATGAATATAGATATTGTTACCTAGATATAGATACAGATTGGTCATATTTCCTGTATGAAAATATATATTATATATCTTATGTGAGGATGAGATTTTTTTCCCCTTCGGTGTGGGTTTTTCAGGTGTCTAAACTGCTTATGAATAAAAATGTTACTGAATGTGTGTTCCTAAATGACTTGGTTAGGCTTGAAAGTCTCACCTTTTTAGTTTCAAATTTCAGCTTCACTTGGAAAAAAAAAAAATGTCAAATCCTAATAAATCATCTGTATGGAGGTTCAGGAAGAACAGGTAAATTTTCCTATAGTACATTACAGGCCAGTTCCTAAAGTGGCTACTACTGACAAAGAGCTCAGAATCTTTGAGTATGCCACCCATACCTGGAATAAGTGTGGACACAAGTATATGTGCTGATGTGCGTCTGGTTCTTCAGTGTAAACTATTGGAAACTGGATTGCCTGGCATGTACTTGCATACTTGAGCAAGAACATAGATATGCATAGCCATGGAAATGTACCAAAACAGTACTTTTTCATGGTAATAAATTCTTGTTAATAGTGATCCAGAAGCAGATGTTGAAGATCTAAAAGATCTATTACCCTTTATGGTTAGGGACAGACATTACACATAAACTGGTTTAAACCTGTAACAGAACAGATGTTCAGTGCACATAAACCAGTTGGAAAATGCCTAAAACTGGTTTGAGATAAACCTGGTTTAATGTAGTATCAGACTTAACTGATTTGAGTCAAACCGGTTTATGCAATGTCTGTCCAAGACCCCATTGCTGGTTTAAGTTAAACCAGACACCCCCAGCATCCCAGTATGCTCGCTGGGCTGGGCTGGGCCGGGCCAGGCTGGGCTATCTGTTCCACATCAGGGCTGGCCCCTTTCCTGTATTCCCTTGCTGCAGCTCTAGAGACTTGCAGGCTGCTCCCCACCTCCCCTTCACCACTTCCTGCTAAACAGCAATTCCTCCCTCTTCTCTGCCTTGCTGAGATATGTCTGCATATTTGCTAGCAGACCACATGATGGCTACGGTCCATGCTGTGGCACACAGGACAGAGGCAGAATCAACAGGTAGCTGGTAATGTCCCTCTGTTGTTTTCTTAATGGGGTGATGAACGCTGAGTTAGGGGTGATAAACACTGTGTTATCAACTCCCTGCTGGGCTGGTCAGAAGGGGGATGTACCCCTCCCTAATCAGAGCATCCTGCCAGGTCCTGGCCACACCCCCCTCAGCTCAGCACTACAGAAGGGAAGGGAGGGCTGCTCTAGCACCTCCCGGCTTCTAGCCTAAGCCATTGCAGGCATGTGCCTGCATGTCTGGGGTGCCTGTACAGTTACAAACTGATTTAGCCTAGCCGGGTTAGACTAACCTGCAAAGATTGAATCAATTCAGGCTCAGGCATTTTGAATGTCTGTCCCTACCCTATAGAATCTTTGCCTCTGTTCCTATCCGTAGCCATAAAAGGAATATACGATAGGTGAAATACAGATATAAGAGAATGAACATGATGATTACACAGAGGACCACAATCTGACCTTAATCTGGTGTGTGTATGTATATGAAATTATATATATCTGAAATATACATTATATATAATATGTAATTATGTGGATTTCTGTACGTGTTGTATGTATCTTGGATGGTTTTTGTCATACTATTACAGATGCACAGAGACATACACACACCAGAGTTTTGGCAGCCAGTTTTGCACCAGGTAGACTTAGATTGTCACAATGATTTCCATCATTTGAGGACATGGCCCAAAACTGCAAAATGTGTGAATCACTAATTATTTCATCTTACACCTTTTTTCTTTTAAATTAATTTTAGTAAATAAAAGGATGCAATTAACTGAATTTCCCCCCCTGATTTTAACCTACTATTCTTAACAAAATTATTGTACAGGAAAATACTTTTTATTTAGTTAAAATCAATTTTTTTAAATATGGTTTTGGGATCACTTTTTTAACTAAAAATTGGGGATTTTTTTTAAATGGGAGAAAACCAGGATCCCTATTGATAACATGACATAGTTGGTTTCACTGTTTCTCCACTATTTTCAGAGGCGCTAGGGTCATTTTCTTTCTATGGATTTTTGCACAGCCAGAGACGAGAGAGAAACATTTCAAACAAATAGGAGAATGTCATTGTAAACATAAATTAGCAGCATCTCAGAGGCAGCTTTTTCCTTTCTTTATGCATTACTTTTTAAAATATGTTTTGGTTTTTTTTCTCTCTTGTGGTTCTCTTAGTGCTAAGAGGCATTAAGAGCCACATTATAACACCCTTACTCCAACAGAGTAGTATTTTTTATGTACATAGTCCCACAGCAAATGGCTAGTAAAGTCTTACTTGGTATATGCATACTGGCATAGTTACGCTCTAAAAAACTAAGGATATTATCCTGAAATTATTTTTTACAGCGATTATTTACTTGTCCTGACATAGGCAGTTCTTTGTGGCTTCTGTGATTCCAGGAGAGAGATGACATATACACATTATCAATAAGACCATGTATAGGAGTAGACTCATGCATAAGGCTTCACTGAGAATAGGCAGGGAACTAGGGACGATGAGAGGACTTCAGCAGGACTAATAGGTGTCTGTGGGATTGGCCCCATAGTCCCACATCTATATGATACCCATGTGACTCCTCTTGTATGTTCATGTAACAGTTAGGTAGACTTAGAGACAAATGTAGTTATTCCTAGACATCCACAAAATCATTGACAGAACTAGGAATAAAACAGAATTTCTAGTTTCCAGTCCCACATTGTCTGACTACAGTATAAATATTCACTTTTCTGTACAGCTAACATCCCTACTAAAGACTTTAATAGGAAAGAAGAAAGGTCTTATTATTCAGGCACAGGAGTGGAAGCATTGTGATTTGGGTTTTTCTCTGATCTCTTCCATAAACTTAAGCTGTGACTTTGGGCACGTAACTTCTAGCTTAATTTCAGAGAGAAAAACCACATCTCCAGTTAAAGTGTCTTAGAGGATTGGGGGGAGGATAGGGGAAGAGGAAAGTGGATGCCAAGTAGAGAACCCCTTACATTGCTTGCCATTACTCAGAGAAGACCAAAGAGTTGGTGGATGCTGCTCTGATAAATCCTGTCTGGAGATGTTAGGAAATGATAGAACTAAAGCCTTGTCCTGTAGACTTTCTTCTGCCTAGTATTGTGAATAGCCAAGGCAGGTGGAAGGATTTTTGACACTTTGTGTTGCCACAGTGGAGTTGCCTCTTCTCCCTGCCTCTTAACTTTGCTCTGGCATGGGCAAGCTCCATCCCCTCTCTGCTCTAAGGCATGGAACATGTGTTTGCTTCAGCCACAGTCCAGTCCAGTGGTAGTGGCAGCTCCAGCTGAGTAACAGACCCTGGTCCAGAATTGCTGTGTTGTAGCCCCCAGCACCAGGCTGGGTTGGGGCCAGAGCAACCACATGCTTCGTACCCCAGTTTGGAATGGGAATGGAGCCTGCCTATACTGGAGCAAAGGTAAGTGGAGGAAGGGAGCTGGGGGTAGGATGGAGAGATGGGGGAAGAGGTGGAAGGAGGCAGGCACAAGGGAGGCAGGTAGAAGAGGTGTAAGTGGGTGGCAGACAGACAGTAGGGAGCTAGGTATGGGGGAGTACAGGGTAGATGCCATTATTGGCGGGGGGGTCATATTAAATTCAGGGTTGTCTTAGATTTGCGGTAAATATGGTAAATTTGTTTTTTGAAATTGGATGCCACTCAATTCACAAATCTTTTATGGAAGGATACCTTCAGTCCAGTGAGGAGTGCCTCGAGTCCAAAAAAGTTGAGAATCTCTGTTCTATAGTCTGATTTACAAAAGGCTGAGCA
Source organism: Crocodylus porosus (assembly GCF_001723895.1). NCBI lineage: Eukaryota > Metazoa > Chordata > Crocodylia > Crocodylidae > Crocodylus > Crocodylus porosus. Next base: position 11,066,925 of record NW_017728949.1, on the reverse strand, counting down.
CTTTCATCTCTACAAGTGAAGTCAATGAAAGGTGTGTTTTGAAAGATAGAAAGTATGAGATAATCCTAAGTACTCTGAAGAGTTAGGGGTTTCAGAGTGATTACTCCAAATCAATGGACTCGCTGGACTTTAATCCTCTGTGCCTTATTTCCTTATCCATAAATTGGTGCTGACAACATTTCATCATCTCTCAAGGATTTTGGTGGAAAAATTTCTAGTGTTTGTCAAACCTTCAGACACAATAGTGATAATAACTATGGAAGGATGCCACGGAGGATATTGATAACGTTGTCTTCACAACAAGATTTAGATAGTATTCCATAAATAAGGCCTAAGGCACAGACCAAGAAGAAAACAAAATATTGAATTGCTGCTCATTTACTGAGGATCATGAATTCTGTGCACAGAATCTGGACTCAAAAAAAAAAAAAAAATGCTGTGTGACCACTTAATTAAAGACCCATTCATACTGACTATGCATAAGGGGAGCAAATTTAAGGTTGTACAAGCAACCTTAATCCTGGCATTTCCTAACTTTTGAGTGCTTGACTAGTTCTTTTATTTTAAGGTATGTTTTTTGCATGTGTAATATATATATAAAAAGTCAAGTTTTAATTCAAATTTTCAAAGAATTTTCAAAGAAAAAGTCAAATTTTTCTTTAAACTGCATAGTCAGGTAACTTTTTTTTTTTTTCCACAAATACTCATTCCCTTCCCTCCCCCAGCTCCCAGTAAATTTAAAGTCTGCTTCCAAAGTATTTCTTAACCATTTTAAAAGTTGTTATTTTTTCCCTGGTTGCCTTTAACAAATATTTGCTTTTTTCTCCCCTTCCTGTATTGCACTTGAATGCTGGCTTGTTATTGTGGAGCTATTGAATTGCACTGAACTAATGGCATCATTTTATTTACAAAAGAAAAGCAGTGAAGCAATTATTTGAAAAAGCAAGACAGAAAAAAAATCATGATCTTAGCAAAATATGTGCAGCGTACAAGACAAAAGATATGTCTTATTAAGAGGCTTACCAGCCATGGAAATGTCTGTTTAAGAAAAAACTGTTTTCCTATCCTGTTTTACATTTCTAGGTTCCAAGTATCTTGCTTATAAACTGTATGTATATGTTGGTGAACATTTAGCCATACTAACAATCCCACTGAAGCCAGTGGCTAAGTAGAGACATTCAAAAAGCCCAAGACAGAAATGATCCAAGTTTTTCACATTTGACTCTAAGTGCCCTAGGTTAGGTCAGAAGTGAACAGAACAGAGCAGACCTATGCTGCTTGGTAATGAGGCGGGGAGGGGTAGAATCATTTTGCCTGCACTGGCTGAGGCTAGTAGGTTGGGGACACTCCTACACACCTCCCAGCATGCCCTTGTGGGCTTTCTGGGCTGCCAGAGACTAGGGGTGTGTGAAGCAGGCAATATTAGATTCAGATTTGGCCCGATTCAGGACAGTGATTTGATTTGCTTATTCGGATCACTGTCCCAATTAGATTTGACTGAATCTGAATCTGAAGATTTGATTCTAATTCAGAGAAGCAGCAATTTGGCCATAGACACAACTTTATACGTTTTTCTACGTACCTCGAGGTACCAGGCTCAGCTTGTAAAAGCTGAGATGGCGGGGTGGATGGAGCATCCCACGGGAATGCAGGGGGGGTTCCATGCATGCTCGGAGATGGACCTGGAAGTGGACCAAAAGTAGTTCCCGTCAGCTACGGGGGACCTGGGTGCCCCCCCCAGACCCAGGAGGCACCAGTTGCCGAGCTGGGGGGCGGGAGGTCCACTTCTGATCCATTTCTGGGTCCCCCGCCGAGTGCGTGGGGAAACCACCCCGTGCGCTCCCATGGGATGCTCCATCCACCCCACCGTCTCTGTATACATGAGGCATGCCTCCTACCTCGAGGTACATAGAAAAAACATACAAAGCTGTGTCTATGACTGAATCATCAAATCTCTCTGAATCGAATTGGAGACTTTTGATTTGATTCGGGAAGATTAATGGGTCTTGGGATTCAAAGATTCAGCCGCTGAATCGGGCCAAATCTCCACGGAATAGAATCAGCAACTGAACCTTCGCACAGCCCTACCAGATGCTACCAAGTGGAGCTGAACCAGGGGGCCATGACTGATTTGACTACCAGGCCACCACTGTTTGTTTTGTTTTGTTTTGTTCTGTTCCCCCCCCACGCCCTGGTGCTGTCAGCCACAGGAATTAGCAAAGAATTACAGATTTGTGCAAGCTGAAGAGAAGAGAATCGTAGACAAGCAGGTCTAGAAAGGACCTCCAGCAGTCAAGTCCAACCCCCTGCCTGAGGCGGGTTAGGCCTATCCAAACCATCCTGTACAAGTCCGGACTCTTAATTCTACATAAGACTGCCCTTAGCCCTGGCCCTGGGGTTGCCAGAGGAAAGGCAGCTGGAAGCAGCTGGTTCAGCAAGCAGCAGAAAGCTCTGGTTTTGTTTTCTGACTTGGGGAAGAGGTAGGTGAAGGGCCTGTGTGTGGGGCTTGGTTCTGGCTGCTCCCTGCTGTGGACCCAGTGCCCTAGTAACTTAGTTTCTTATCTGCAGCTTCACAGCTCAAGGCAGCAGTGAACAGGGGCCACTGGGCAGCAGAGAGCATCTCTGCCTCATCCATGCTGTACTGTCCAGGAGACGCTGATGCTTTCAGGCTCTGGGGAATCATTGTGGGGCAGCTCCACAGCTAGAAGCCAAGGGAGGAGTGAGCAGCTGGAAGTCTGGGGGGTGGGGGGAGTTTACTGGACAAGCAAGGGATCTAGGCTGGCCTGGGGATGCCTAGGCACCATGAATCAGGCAGGGGAGCCCATCTGCCCCATCTCCTGGGAGCCATGATGGGGACTGGAGGTGCCTGTTCTGCTTAGATCTGCTGCATATCAGGGGTGGGGAGGGGAGAGGGGTGTGGGGCAGGATCACTTGGGGCTAGGCTGGGTATATGCATGCTCATCTGGTACGGGTGAGAGGCTTGAATATGGTGAACTGAAGTTTAATGTCTGCCTGCAGCTGGTGGCCCACCAGGTTGGACATCTTGGTGATTTTAGCCCAGGTTCTGGCACAGGGCAATGCAGATTGCATTGTAGCAACGTTCCTTCTTGTTACTGAAGCCCCATGCCCTACCAAGCACCAATGGCAGTGTCACAGGAAGGCATTGGCTGCAGCTCTACTCCTTGCCCTGCCCCACCCCACTGTGCCATGGCCCCACCCAGCCCCACACACACAGGGCACAGTATCCCACAGCTGCTGCTTGCTCTGCCTGCCCTGCCCTTCCCTTGTGCCACTGCCTGCAGTTTGCCAGAACTCATAAGGACCTTATGCTTCGTCCTGCAGTGTGCTCCCTCCCCTGCCCAGGGACATTGTAAAAAGATAGAAAAATACTGAGCTTCAGATGCTCCGTTCCCCTCCTCCCCCTCCCTGCTCCCCAGACCCTTCTTTCCCTGCTGGCTGCAGCTAATAGGAGGTGGAAAGCAGGCTGACTCAGTTCTGTGACAGCAGCCCAGGGGCAGGCGCCCTGGATGCTGGGCCAGAGCTGCCAACCACAGCCAGCCTCACTTCCATGCAAGATGGGGCTATCGGGGGGCTGCAAGGGTGCCTGGGATGCTAGCAGACAGCATCTAACTTGAGCTGGTAAGGGATCTGGTACAGAAGTTCAATAGATTGATCTAAGTTCAATGACTTGGGTCTGATACCACATTGAACCAGGTCTATCTTAGATCGGGTTCCGCCATTTTTAAATGAGCCTATGTGCATTGAACTTCTGTTTGGTTCCAGGTGTAGGCTGGTTTCCGATTACTTATACCAATTTGTGTAATGTCTGTACCTGGCCAGTGGGTCTGTTAGTACTTTTCGGGGTAAAAGAGGACTCTCCAGTCCAGCTTTCTGTGAGAACCAGGTAAACGGGTAAAAGTTGTAGAATCGAATATACGGACTCCTAGAAGAGCCTCATTCTGCCTTTATGGCTGACCCAGTATGAGTTTGGGCCAGGTATCTTGCCTTTTGATTTCTCAGTTGTGCAGGCAGAAAAGTGAATAACCAAACACAATGCTGGAAAAGAGAGACTGGGGCTGAAATCATGTACCTACAGAAATCAATAGGAGTTTTGCTATTGACTTTAATGGAACCAGGTTTTCTCCTTTTTTCATGCATATAAATAGATTATGAGTGTGGAAGTTAACCATGAGCTGAGGGGCAACTTAAAATAAAGGAAATGTATGTTAAATGGGAAGGGCAAGTTTGTCTTAAGCTAGTGCTTTGAGGATGTGTGATGAGCTACTGAGAGCCTATTCTGATGTTGTAATAGTAGCAGCTGTTTTTACTAAGTACTGCTTCTGCAAAATACAGATCTTTATCTGTCTCCCTGTTTTGTTTGTGTAGGTCCTATTCAATTTAGATTGAATCTAAAAATTCATTACAAATCTCTTGTAATGAAATATTATTTTACTTTAAAATTTGTTTATTAGCTTTCAAACTTGTAAACACTGTTAATCTGTGGACAGTATTAGGATGTCTGCTGCTTGCAATATTATTTTCCTTCAGTTCTCTCTGTGTCTAGAACCCCAAATCGTAGTTTTTTTCTGTGTACCTGGCTCTCTGTCAAATTTTGAAATGAAAAGTTAAAAGTATTAAAGTGTGTGTGTGTGTGTAAAAAAAAAAAAAAAAAAAAAAAAAAATTATGGGGATTGTTGTGTTAAAGCCCGTCACCTATAGGGATCCTAAGGAGAATTGCATTCTGGGGTAGAGAGCCAGCACCAATGTTCATGTGCCACGTGTCCCCCATGTGAGCTCAATTTGGAAGGTTTATCTAATTCAGGGGTGGGCAAAATGGGGCCTTTGGGCCGCATGCGGCCCACCAGGTCACTTTATCTGGCCTTTGGGGACCCTAAAAAATTTAGAAAGTTAATTTTTATCTGCCCCAGCTTCCTGTCATGTGGCCTTCGATGCCCTGCCAAAACTCAGTAAGCAGCCCTCCGCCCAAAATAATTGCCTGCCTCTGATCTGGCATGGTCTCTGTATATGATTTTCATCTTTAAAGCACGTTATGATAAGTATTTATAGCATAAGAAGTACATAGAAAGAACAGCCAGTATGTGCTCACAAGTATCTCAATACAGAACTTTGGTCAAATTGAGTTGTTCTTGTTGAACAGGAAAATTGTCCAGGACACTGCCATTAGCCTCCATTGTGCTAGCATTTTTCTTGTCTTTTCTTTTCTTTTTAACTCTCTTCCAAGAAGGGATCCAGTTTCACCCAAAACAGTAAGCCAACACGTTCTTTTAATTGTGCCTTTGAAAAGATTAACGTTCTTAAAGGTTCCTTAATAGCTACAGAAGTTATGAATCAATTGCCAGCTCTTAAACCCGAGAATTGTTTCTTACAGATAAGACAGATAAATAGTAGAAGTGGTCTTGGCAAGTGGGGGCATTGTTTCCCAGACTTATGAATCACTTGCTTTCTGATAAAGATGAATATCAGTTTAAAAAAACCTCATGCCTATTTAGTGACAAGGAGGGAGAATTTTTTTCAAATACCCAAGCAATATCTAAACTTTCTAAGAAACAGGATCCTGCTCATAAACTGGGATTTCCTGGCCTTTTGGGGGCTAGCTATGCATCAGCCTCAGCTATCCTGCAGAAGGAAGGGCATTGTGTAGGGGAATGGAAGAGAACAGCAGCCTTTGCACAAAATGCAAGTTATTTTCACTTACTGCCTCTGGGAGCTGCTCAGTGAACTGAGGATGCTGAGTCAGATTTCTTCTATGCCCCGTTTTGCTCATTAAAAAGGCTAGTTATGGCTTGCATTGGGGCTGGTTGATTCCCAAGGGCTACCTGCAAATTAGCTGAATGGAGAGGCACTCTGCTTTGTCACCAGCAGGTCACGCCTCACCTTGCACCTGTCCCTCCCTTCCTTACACCTGTTGTCTATGCCAGGATGTAGTAGAGTAGTTTGTGCAGGAACAGTCTTTGCTAGCTTTATACCAGTTGACAAACTTCTCTCCTACCCCTGGAGAATTCTCAGTTTGGCAACTGCAGCCAGATTCTTACTCTCTTACACTGCTCAAGAAGTAAACAGGCCATAGCTAAAATAAGATATCTGTCTTTCTGACCCTTTTTGCGATTACATTAAGTTACTGTTAAACCAACTCTTTGGGTAGAAAAATCTTGGGCCTGATTCACCGCTGGGTTGTAACAATTTTATGTCAGCGATTTTTTTGTTGTTGTTGTTGTTGTTTTTAAACCTAAGGTGGAGGGGGGGGGACTGTTGACTTTTGTAAAGCAATTTAAATCTTCCTCTTTTGTGCATTTATTTTGCCTCAGTATGATAAGTATAATTTCTATGGCATCAGAGGCAGGTGAATGTGTTCCAGTTATTAGTTTTAGTGCAGTGTTCTCTCAAACACCATATCTATTGTGTCCTCCTTTTTTATGGCTTTGAATTTCTTCCTAATATTTACCTAAAATATCACTTGCTTAGTTTCGGATTACTGTTTCTTGTAATCTCATGTTCTGTAACTGTGAATAAGTTTTTTCCTCTACTTAGGTTGTAACTTGGATAGCATTAATGGACTATAATTAGGTCCCTCTGAAGCCAGTCCTTTTTATGAAATATATCAATTCTTAGGATCATAAAATCATAGAAAACTAGAGCTGGAAAGGACCTTCAGAGGTTATCTAGTCCAACCCCCTGCCAGAGTCAGGTTCATCCCTGTCCAAACCATCCTATCCAAAACCATTGTTTCCATTCTCTTCTATCTGACATGCCAATCATGTTATCCTTGTTGTTGCCCGATTCTGAGTTTTCGCCACTTATGTATTTTCTTCCTATGAAGTGAGAGAGCAAAATGGGAAGCTGTGTCCTGGATGGGTTAAATGCTAGGCTGAGGCTAAGTCAGGCATGGGCTTTTCCTGTGACCATAGGCAAGTTGTACAATCTATTTTCTGCCACCGTTATCCATCTGTAAAATAAGGATACTAGCACTTTCCTACTCTGCAGAGGCAGTGTGAAGACAAGTTATGTTAATGATTGAGAGGCATTAGGATACAGAGGTAATGAAAGGTCATATAAGGGATTTCCAGCGTTGGTTGCACCACAGATATGTAGAGCTGTGTATTATATAAACATCCTGTGCGCAATAGTGAAATGAGTTGATTACCAGGTGAAAGGAATTATAACTTCATACTGCTATTCTAGCTTTATACCCTGATAGCTCTCAAAAACAGTGGTAAAGTTGGTTATTAACATTCATATTTACCAAGTAGGCTGCACTTTTTTGTTTTGAAGTTGCTTTTGTTTTCACAATAATCATGTACTGGTTCAAGTAATCAAGTACATATATACTCCATGAATGCCACTTTTGAGAACTGGAAAATGGAATCAGAAAAATCTAAGGACCAGTATGATCTACAGGTGATTATACTGTTGAAGTTAATAGAAGTCATGGGGGCTCAACACTTTGTAAAATTTGGGCCCCTCTTTACTTAAATGCCTCAAGGTTAATTTGTTTGCTGGTTATTAAGCATTTATTTCTATGCATGCAAGACCCAACTTGCAAACACAAGAACACTGGTAGGAAATGGAGCGCTTAGTATGAACTGTGTATCTTTATTTATGGGCCCAATATGCAATGGAGAAATTTTTAGCTAGCAGACTTGGGACTAGAGATTCAATGATATTTAGGTACCCCAGTCCTCTAACGCTGGCTGTAGAGACCCATGTTTACAACTCTAGAATTTTGGGGGCCAGTCCTTGGTGGCAACCAAGATGAACACTCCTTGCACAAGTTTTGGATTTAAATGCTCAAACCAGCATGTTTATAAGCTAAAAAAAAAATAAAAAAAATTCACGATTTAAAATGCAGAATTTGCATGTCCTGTAAAGGGACTTTCTTTGGAAACTGAGCTTCTTACTAAAATTGCTGGTGAATTTGAGGAGGGTAGATTGTGGTGAGAGGCAAAATTCTGCCACCCCAGAGACTGCATATCAGGCTGTAGGTGATTCTGCAGAACAGGCAATCCAAGGTAGCAGCTATGAACTTACCCCTGTAGTTGAAGTTAAAACTTTGTTTTCACTTTACATAAGCAAAGCAGAACAGAACTAAGATATATTCTTTACTATACAGTCCATCTGAGCTGGCAGACACTGCAGCCATCTTGAAAGCTGAAGTGACTTTTTGGTTTTCAAGGAGTCGAGCCTTTTTCAACATTCTTTGTAAGAAGCTAATTCATTTGATGTCTAGGATTTGATGGTTCTTCCCTGTAAAATCCTTCCACTTAGGAAAGTAGGGTCTGAATCTGACCCATTTGGGCCCATCTCGTTACTATTACTTACAAGCATTCTATGGGACATTGTAAACTGGGGACCAGATACAGGGTGGCATCTCTGGTAGTGTGCAAAGCTACTAAAGTGAGAGAGGTATATTTGTGATCCCAAGGGAAACCAAGAGGGACTGGAGAAAAAGGGTAATCCACTTTGTAACTCAGATTTCAGCAAAACCGGAGGAGGCTCTACCGATTTATTCTCCTGTGCAACCTGTTTGAACTGACTCAGGGATAAGGTGCTGATGAATAGCACTAGAACATGAAAATTAGTATCTTGGGGTTTTTTTACAATAAATCTGTGAGCCTTGTTTAATTCCCTCTCATTACACATTTCCCTCATGTTACATATATATAACTATGTGGGAAATGCAATGAAACTTACCCTTGAAGTTTCCATTGGAGAAGACTGTGTTTTCACTGTGTTTGAAATTATCTGGCTATAATCCCACTTACTGTTTGATCTGAGTGTGAACTTTCCCCACCCTACGCCCCACCTTTCTTCCTGGAGGTAGTTGATAGAGGTTGATTATGATGAGGATTACACAAGAGGTGCCAGTTGTACACATTTTGCATAACTGTGCTCTGCTTATTTTAGACCTAGTGCACCAAGTTCTCTTCCGTGCTTTGCAACAGAAAGGAGAGATTCGTATCTTCATTCCTTATGCAACTGCCCAATTTGAAATGTGACAGGAAACGCATGGTTGTGACATGCCAACCTACACAATTATCCATATACTTATATAGGTTTGCTTTCAGAAAAACCATCTTGTAAATCATAGTCCTTCTCTGTATTAAAAATTAGGCTACATCTGTGATTATTCCCTGACAGCAGCAAAGATGACACACCCTGAAGTACAAGATGATAAGAAGAGCTTGTATATCAGCCAGCATGGTACAGTGTCCAACCCTGTACACTTTACCCACATTCTTATCCAGAAAAAGGTGATTTTCTTGTGAAATGACTGTATATTTTAGCTATTTTGGATAAAGGGTAGTAGATGAGTTTCAGACTACTTTTCATCATTTCTCTTTACTGTTATGGTGAGGTAGGTCAAGCTTGAACAGTCTTTCTGTTCTCCAGGAAGATATTCATGTGGTTAAAATAATGAACTTACATTTTGATACCTGTAATTCTTGATTCTGCCATCAACTCTGTATGACCTTGGCCAGGACACTTAGGCCCATATCTTCCAAGGTATGTTAGACTGTAAACACATCTTTCATTTGAGGCAGTCACAGTTGACCCCAGTCAAAACTAGGGACAAAAAAGGAAAGCTTTTACACACACTCAGCCCTTCCAATTTGCATTACATTGCTGATCCTTTGACAGGAGTGTCCCTGGAATGAATGGCAATTAACTTGCTATATGGTCTACCTAGTTGGTAAGATGTTCAGGGTATACAGTCCCTTATAGTACCCAGCAGAATGGGACCCTTATGTCTTTTTGAAGCCTCTAGGGTGGCTGTACAACTATGCTGGTGTGACCTAGAAAAACTGTTGCTCCCTCGCAGGTCTTTGAGGGAGAGGGCGATACCAACACAGGTCTTTGAGGGAGGCAGGTTACTGAAGATTTTTAACTCCTTTTTGGACATAGAGTACGTGAAATGAACATATTGTTATGTGTGTTATTGATACAGAAAAGCTTTGCTATGATAAAATCTTGCTCACTTGGATATTCTTCATCTGCATGCATTTAGATCTTCTCCTTGAAGTCTGAGACTGTAAGTGCAGCTAGGTTTGGCTAGAGGCGGCATGGCATTTTTTGTTTGTGTGATAGGTCTCTGCTGCTGAAATTTTCCAAGCAGAGCAAAAGCAGAATTTATGAATGATTTAATAAGGGCATAAGCAGTTAAGCATGATGATAACCATTGGACATCTTGCCCTGATACATCCCATGTTAACACATTTCACATCTCTTGCGTGAGGAGTGCAAGCGTTTTGAGTTTCTTTCAAGGATGGCACAGCAATCTATATCCCTCAGCTACCAGAAATGTTTGTGAAACTTCCCTGTATCCTTTCCTCTTTCCGAACGGCTGAGTCTGCAGGACTGGCATGCATGGAACTCTCTGGCAATGTGGTGAGGCTGCTTGCCAGCTGCATTACTTTCTGGATCCAAAAGAACACGTCATTTCTCTCTTTTGTGTAAATCTCCACCCTCTCTCTTTTTATTTTTCCTTCTTGAGCCGTGTAGGTGAGTCACAGAAACCTGCTCATCCACAACCTGTTCCTTCTTGCCAAAGCTTAGAACAGCGCTCCTGAATCTTGTAGGTGTCAGGAATAGGTTATGAAAACAAATTGATGTAGATGTGTCTGCATGCTATAAACAAAAATTAAATGTACGGTAAATATACCATCTAAAATGTGATCCTAATAAAGAGAGATTTCTTTTGTTGGAGGCATTGTAATCTGAATTTTTATATATATCTTTACTCTCCTTACTGCATAAAAATATCAGTGTGGAATGTGGAAATAATTTATGGCTAATGTAAAGAAAATTTATGGTGATAAGAAATTTAATCTTAACTCTACTACATCTTAAAAGCAGTAAGAAGAAGGGAAATGCCTAGAGAAGAGGATGAGTTATTTACTGAAGCCTTTTTAACAGAGTAATTGAGATTCTGGTCTCATTTATGGCTCCACAAATGTGGAAAAAAGATCAACTGAATTAATAGAATTACTCTGGCTTGACATCACAGTTGTGCCACCAGTCACACGCATTCAAAGATCACAAGTGGGATCCCCAGAATTGTAAGACTGACTGAGAATTCATCAGTGTTAATGGTCATAAATTGTTATGTTTAAAGTTTGCAAAATGGACATTATTCCACAATCACCTGAGCTAAACACATCCTTAAAAAAGAGAGAGAGAAAGAGAAAGTAAGAGAGAATGTTGAGCTGTAACCGTATTCATTTGCCTCCAAGAGCTGTAACTTTAAGGAGAACATTGTATGTTAGCAGACTTGCAATAAAATCTCAGTATTTGGCAACATTGTACAATCAGATCTTTTTCAACATTGGTAGTTAAATTAAACATAGGGAAAAAACTCTAAGGCTACATTTTCATTATAATGCATAGAATGAAACTGCTTGATTCCAGTAAGTCGATCATTTCTCAATAATACTGCATGTCTAGACCTTTACCCATCTTTCACAGTGTATACATCCACATTAGGCATACTGTGAAACCTTTATTTCCGAACCAGTTTCAGTGGTCTCAGGTATCCATTTAGGATCAGTTTGTCCTTAAAGGTACTGATGAGCAAACCTCAGATTCCAAGGTTGGGCTCAGTTCAGATTTTCACTGAGCCCTTGTCTGAGCTATTCTGACCTGTAGAGTATATTTAAATTATTTAAGAGCAGGGTTTTTTTTCTCATGTAGATGCCACTAGAAATATGAGAACAGCTTTTCTAGTGTTGTTTTGGGGCTTTTATTGAAACATGGAAATGAGGGGACCTATGTGAGCCATCAAAAACCATGCAGATCTGACTGTAGCTTGCTTTTTCAAAAGCATGAAGATCTGAAGAAGGAGTTAGAAGTTCTTTTAATTTGTTTTTAAACCAATGTATCCACCCTTAATTATGGATTTTTATTGTCCATACTAGGGCTTAATGTTTGTTTCCAATATCCAGCCTTAAAGCTGTATTAACTAGTCAGCTAGGAATTCCTCCCTGGTGAAATGAATCCAAAGCCAGTATAGAATTGAGTAGAAAACAGGATACTGGCTCTTGCTGTAACATTGCACCAGTGATAAAAAGGGGCACATTGGGAAAAGGGTATATGTCTGGATAGCAATGTAATCTTCCAGGCCTCATTCAGTGCAACATATTGGCTTAGGTTACAGCGTCAGTGAGGTTTCTGCGTTATTTAACCACCGGTGCCAAATGAGTGTTCTGAATCCTTGAGCCCTCTCTCCCTAACTTCATGGAGAGAAAAAGACTGTCAGCTTCAGCTGCTATTATAAACTGTTGATAAATGAAAGCAATTTTCCTCTTATTTGTCTATCAAAGAAAAGAAGTACAAGCAAAGGCTTTGGCAGAGTAGCTAATTTTTCACAGAAAGAATGATACAGATTTATGTACAAATTACATGTGGCCCTCAGGCCCCTGGCGTGTTGCCTGCATAATCCTCAGTTCTGCAGAACTTGGATAAGACTTGGTTTGCAGCTAAGGAAATAAGGTGATGAAATAAAAATACCTAAGAACACAACCACCCATAGAAGACGATATATGACTTAAATACTTTTCAAATTGGAGGAGTTAATACAGGGGACTTAGCATAATCGCCTTCCCTGTTTGGTGCCAAGCACCTTTGGTTATTGATGTCAGTAGGAAAAAAGGTGCTCAGCTCCAGATGGAAGCAAGCCCTTGGTTTTAAACAGATTATCCTTGTTTTCTTCCTTGCCTCTCATTCAGTACTGAGTAGTCAGTTCTTACCACCAGTCAGACCATTAGACCAGTCTCCATCGTCCACGTCTAGATTTTCAAATGAGATCTGTGGTGCTTTCTCTCATGGGCTAGGCATCACACACAAACCAGTGTAAGTGATCAGAAACCAGTTTAAACCTACAACGGAACGGAACTTTAGTGCACAGACCGATTTCAGAATGGCTGAAACTGCTTTACAATAGACCTGGATGGATCTAGTATCAGACTCAAGTCTTAGTGATTTAGCATCAGACTTATCTTAAGTGATTTAGACTAAACCAATCTATGGAACTTTTTTCCCACAACCCCTCCCAACTCAAGTTACTTTCAAGTCTTCCAGCATCCCAGGATGCTTTGTGCCTCCCCCACCAAACCCTACTCGCAGGTCAGGCCAGCTAGCCTCTGCCCTGCTGTCTGCTGTAGCCAAACCCAAATGGCCCCACTCCTGGGCTGTCAGAGGAGAGGCAGAAAAGCCCCTGCTCCAGAGCCTAGCCAGCAGGATGCACAGGGGCTGATGGGGGGGAAACAGAGCCTCCTCCACCCACACAGCATGCGAGGGGTCTACACAGCATGTGGAGGAGGGGAGGGGCGGGCATAATGGCAGGGGCTTTTCTCCCTGCAGCCCAGCTTGGGGATCACCCAGCCCTGGTATCTCTGTCATAGGGGGCAGAGGTGGGAAGGGAAACAGAGCCCCCCTGCCCTGGCTATGGCCAGCTGGGGTCTGCATGGCATGGGGAGAGGGGGATATCCTGCATGGCTTTTCCCACAACAGCGCAGCTTTCCTCTGCTTTCCTCTGCCCCACAGCCTGTCTGGGTGATCACCCCTGTGTTGGACCCAGCCTCTCAGCCATGGGGGGCAGGGGTGGAGGAGCAACAGAGCCCCCCTGCCTCAGCCACAGTCCCCAGCTGGGGTCTGCACACCATGAGGGAGCCCCCTGGCTCTTTCCCTCCACAGCCTGCCTTTCCTCCCCTTTCATCACAGGTGGGCAATCACCCTAGCCTTGCCCCCACACTAGACCAAGCTGCTTATCTATGAGGGGTCGGGGGGGGGGGTAAGGGAACAGAGTCCTCCCCCCACCCCAGCCAGTCTCTGGTCTAACTTTTTAAGTTGGACAGAGTCCATATTTCATTCTGTGTTTGTGCAGCACCTGGGGTCCTGTTCCATGGGTAGGGACCCCTAGGCATTATAGTAATGCAAATAACATTTGTTATAATAATAGTATTTCTATTACGTAGGCACTGAATGGTCCCAATAAAAAGGGCACTGGAGTATCAGGTGCAGTAAAAACAGTGAAAGACAGTGTCTAGCCAAAGAGTTTAATGTCTCAACACACCAGTTAAAAATGACAGAAAGAAAATAAAAATTAATAGAATCATAATGCAAAGAGATAACAGGCACAGAGGTTAAATGACTTATCCTCTGTGCCATAGTTGGGACTTGAACTCAGATCTCTTAAATCCTTTTCTTATAATTTGTGAGCCTCTTTCCTCAGATTTGAAGAAAATAGTGATAGTAAAATAGGACTAGGTTTGCAAAAGGAACTTAAGTAGGCAGTGATCTATTTTCCTTCAAATAATAGAGTAAGAAGCATTACACTTTTTTCTTAGTCAAATTGTAATACACCCTTTTAAAATATACTGAAAAGAAATAAATACTTATGGATAGCTGTTCATTAATTTTTACCTGTGCTTGAATAAAGTCCATTACCAAATGTGGAGTTTAAGTCCTTTATTTTAACTTCTGTACTTCCATACAATACCCCGAGGGGTTTGCCCATTTCCTTTTTTCTAACTTCTACCCTAACATACAGCCGAAACATTTTTTTCTTAATTCTTTTGATTTTAATCATGCACCTGTTTTATTTCCTTTTTGCATTATCCATTTCTCTTTTGAGCTTTGTAGTTTGAATCCATTTAGTGCTCATATTGCAAAACTAATTGCAAGTAAAATACTTCTCCCCCTCTCCCCACCTCCTGCAAACATTGATGTTTTAAAGAACTGCAAGTTCTCCAGAAGAACTGTTATTATTTATTATTTGTGCTACTGTAGAACTAGGAATGGTATTAAGGCTAACAGGAATTACTGCATTTTATTATCTGAAAAAGATTAATGTATCCCTGCTGTCAGACATAGGCACTTGATGTAGTGGTTTTCACTAGAACAGAGGCGATCTGGTGCCCGTGATTCATTTCTCAGGTAGTTAAAGATTCTGTCCCCCTTTAAAATATGTCTTCACTTTTTTTTGTTCTAAAAGGCTCTACAGAATTGGTCAGCTTGTTACTCCTAAAAGCTGATCTTGATTTTTCTTTCAAATGCTACAGTAGAAGATTGCTGAACAACCTCAGTCTGGGGTCTTTTACTCCAGCATTGTGAGCAGTGTATAAATTCTAGCTCTTTTTGTCTGTGGCACCTGTACTCTGTCTCCTTACTTTTAAATAGAAGGTACCGATCCATACGGAATCCAGTACTTGTGGAATACTTTCCCAAATAAAGCTAGGGGAAGAGTTTTCAAAGACAGACTATTTATCAGGATCAAAGCATCAAGGAACTGTAAAAACAAAATGCCTGAAGTCATGTGTCCTGGGACTAATTGGAAGTACTGTGTCTTATTAAAATAGGAGCCCAAGCATAGGAAAGTTGCATACTGAGTTAGTAACTAATTCTCCCTTTAGAGACCACAATTCCCAATTGGAACAAGAAACTGCTATGGATATTCCTTATTGTGCCAGGAGTAAGAGAACTCAAATTATTGCAGGTCAACCTTTCAGAGTGGCATTTTCAAAAATACTCAGTAGCGTTGGGCTAGGTTCTTCAGAAAATCTCTTATTTTTCTTAATCTCCCTGCTGTTTTGTTGGTATGTACAGTTGGGTGGGTTTTTTTGTTTTTGTTTTTTTTTTGGGGGGGGGGGGGTTGGTCAGGTATGTTCATAGGCAGGAAAAAGATTCAAGGGTTAAGCTGTACATAGGTGAAGGGACAGTCAGTTTTCTGTCTAACCTTGTTTGAGACGCATGGAAGCAGAGACAAAAATGAATTCTTGAGCAGCTGATATTTATGAAAGTAACTTGGCAGGGTAAACTGGCCTGTTCATGGGGTAGGGGTAAAATTGAGAAATAATTCTAGTGTCAGGGGACTCCACTAATTTCCTTGTTTGTCCTGTTTTTGAATGGAATACCAGTTTTGTTGGATGCTGCCCTTGATCAAAGTACATGAAAACTCCCAGATGCACTACTTAACAGAAACGAGGACCTGCGATTATTAGTCTTTCCTGTATCACTGTCACCTTCATGACAACTTGTTGTTAATATTTTGTTTTACAAAACTGAATTTTTGACATTGACAAGAGCTGAGGAACCATAGCTATTTAATTGAAACCAAGAAAATGAAGATAGGTCTCGAGCACTGGTTCTCAACCTTTTTTTTTGTACCAGGACCCATTTATAAACATTGGCCAGTCCTGACCCACAGCCCCCTGGCCTTGCTGGTACCCCTCACCCTCCACCCACAGCCCCCTAGCCTTGCTGGTGGCTCTCATTTCCAAACCATAGCCGCCTGGCCCTGCTGGTGCCATCTACTCCCCACCCTCAGCCCCCTGGCACTGCTGGTGCCCTTACTCCCAAGCAGGTCCAGCCCCAGCATGCACTGGAGGCAGAAGGCAGTGGCAAGGCCTGTGACACTCCCCTGCCCTGCGCTAGGGCTCTCACACCATGCCAGGCAGCCTGGTCATGGACCCTCCCACCACACAAGTAGCGTTTCCTGGCTGCTCCACATGCCACTGACCCAGCCACACAGCTCCTCCCCACCCGCTTTTCCCACTGGAGGGGCAGGCGCCTTTCCTCCACCTCCATGACCTGACACAGCCTCAACACCCAGCTGCTTTCCCCCAGTGCTGCAGGTACCCACTCCCTCCCCAAGCCCTGGACCTCCAGTCCCCACTCGCCTTACGTTTACCTGCATCCAGCTGCTGGGGTGCTCCCATGACTGCCTGGCAGCGTGCATGTACACACAGACGCATGTGCTCCTCCTGCCTCCAATTACCCAAGTAGCTCATTGCAGGCTGGAATGCACAGCCTGCAAGGGGAAATGCATGCTTTCCTGTGTTTTCCTGAGATTTGCTCACAACACTTTCAAATATTCTTGCAACCCACTTTTGGGTTGTGACTCATGGGTTTAGAAACAGTTATCTAGAGCTCCTGTTCTCCTAATCTTGTAATAGAAGAACAAGAGGATAGTCAATAATAAAAAGAGGTAAAGTCAAAACTAATATAGAGAAATACTTTCTCTGAAGAAAGCATGATTAAGCTGAGGCCAAGAATTCAACAAGCTTTTGGGAATGATTGGGCATTCACATGCGTTTGAAGGTTACAAAAGTCATTGCTTTAAAAAGTGGAGAAAATATAAAACCACCTGAGTCAAGACTTCAGCCAGCCTCTAAGTGTGAGGGATCTGAATTAGACTCTCACAAGAGTCAGACTAACCCATATTTGCTTCTTGTGCTGTTTGTTGCTTCTCCCTCTGAGGCACTTGGTACTGGCCCTTGTCATATTGGTGTTGTTGCCTATGTGTCTGTTTTTGCTGGGCAGCTCCCAGATGCTCAATACTTAAGTACAAAAATATGTATGACAAATGCATTTATTTTATTGTTCCCTTCATATACTAATGAATTTGATATTTTTAACCTTTTTGCCATCACTATAATTAATTTTATTATGGAGTTCTTACCAAAGCTAAAAATGCTTAGGCCACAATCATGCCATCTGTATTCACACTGGGTATTACCTTGTTTGATGCTGAAGTTAAAGAGCTACTTGTAAAGCATAGTACTACTTGGTGTGAATAAGGCTGACCAAATCTGGCCATTAACCTTTTCTGATTGATTTTTGGAACAACTCATTGCACAAAATGATAAGGATATTTTCTGTGGAGAATGTGGTAAAATATTTAAGTGATTCAGAATAAGGAATTACATTTTAAGTGGGAAAAAATAAAAGCTTATCTTTTCAGTAGATGTAAACTGACTCCAGTAGAACTACTCCAAAATACAACAGCTGAGGATCTGGCCCAGAGCCTACATTTTGTTTTACGAAAAGAGGTGGGTTAGGGGAGAAAGGGGGAAAAAAAGTCTGTCAAGGGAGTGTTTGTCCAGCAGCATTCCTGATATGAACTAAGGATTCCACACCCTGCATTGCGTGCATGAGCAGTTCATCTCCATTTGGGATCAGTCAAAGCAAACCTTCGCTTGCAGGTGACGTAAAAAACTCCAGCCAGCTCCTTAAATTCCTTTGAGCTGTGGGACTGTTAATGCAGACAAGAAAAATGAGTCAATCAGAACTCCCACTGTCTCTTTTTCTTGCTGAGTTTTGCTTGAACTATTAAAAAAAAAAAAAAAAGTATGCAAAACTTTAAAAAAAAATCAAAAATGGCTCATTAGCATGTTTTGAAAAGTCTGCTTTGTGACTGATTAAAACACAAGTCAACAAATCTACCTTAATATAATGCTATAGGTCTGACTTGGAGTAGAGAGTGCAGAGCAAGCAAAAGGTTACCTTCTATCTTTAACCCACCCACACATACAACTGTCTTTGCTGAGAGGAACACTAAATTCACAACTAGTCTGTCTGTATATTATATTGGCTGCAAATGGCTCCCCCACTTCAGAGGAAAGTTGTGCTTAAAGTGTAAATCCCATTGCATGTAACTTTAAAATGATAACATGCAATTATTTGTGAGTTTCCTGGTTTGTGCTAGTTTAACTCATCACCTTAATGGTATTTAAACAATTTTTTATAGTGTTCAACCCTCTCAATATCTGCCATAAAAATCATGGGAACTTCTTAGATAACAGGTATGTCTGACCAATTGGGAAAATTTTCAGATCTGGTATGCTATACAACAATAGTATGCCAGTGCATGTGTATGAAACATGCATGCTAAATATTTGGTTTCAGATTTTTTTTAAGCTGTCTAAGGGATTTGAAGGTCCAATCTGTGTCAGTTTCTAATAAGAAATGAATGTTGAGATCTTTACACAGCTCTGAAAATCCTACTCATAATACCAATGGACAAGGACATTACAAGGCAAGAGAAATACACTAAACAAGCTTCTATCAGTTGAAAGACATGCTCATTTCTTCAGGATGTTAGAGCAGTTCAGTTTCCATAGGTAACAAATCATTAACTGTTGTGGCAGCTCACTATTAATCAAGTAAGATGCATGGGTCTGTTATAAGCATTTAAAAAAGTAAAAGAAACCGATCCTGAATTCCTTCCTTTCCTGTGCTGCTCTGTTAGATCACGCAATAGGGAGGGAATATCTATGTTCATCCCCATCAGAAGGAATAAGCAGTGATGTCTTTTCCTACTAGCTCTTCTTTCTGAATCCTCTTGCCTACCACCAGGCATTGCAATGCCAGCAGGCTTGTCTGTCCAACCTGATTGAATAGAGGATATTCCTGTGGTCAGCATTTGTCCCTTTTCACAAAGCATACAGTTATATTAGTGTAATTTCAGACACCATATGCTAAACCATGAAGGGGAACAGCAAGATGTTCTCAGGAATTGCAAGTCACCTGGCTTCTTCACTAATTCAGACTGAAGTAACCCATGCCCCCTTTCATGTGGTAGCGCTAAAGCTACTGGTGAAAAGGGACTATTTTTTCTTGCTCTGGTTCCATTCTTTAAATTTTAAACACATGCTTTGAGATGTACCTCTACCTCCAAGAACTGTTTCTCCACATTTATGTCAACTAAACAAAGCTTTCACAAGAGCTTAAAATGAACTATATGGGGCTTGCTACCATAAGAGATGGAAATAAACGATTGTCTAACCTCTTTCAGAACTGAAGGCAAAGTTAATTTATCTGTCTGTGCTTTTACAGGAATATTTTGCATACATTCACCCATAGGAGATGTGTACATGTGCACACAATGTTCATGCATGCATACATCCAGGTCTGCCAACTAATTAAGATTAAGATCTTACAGTCTGGCGGGGAGGGGGGGAAAGGTTGAGAAATTATTACAGTCTCTACTGATAAATATATATTTGGTGCACAGAGATTGTGATTAGACGTTGGCAAGTATCTGACTGGGCAAATAGGTTTAGATAATGATATGAATTGTGCCAGCGAATTAAGATGATTTTTTTTTAAACTCCTAGAATTTTGGCACAAAATTCCACCCTACAACTGTAGACTCATTGTGATAATTTGGATCATATTGTACTCACATACATGGTGTGGATTAGATAATAATCAAAACAGGTTGATGAATCAGGAAGGGTAAAGTAACAGATCCAATAACTAACTGCAAATGTAAGATGAATCTTAGAAAAACTTGAATATCTTTGCACAGAGGGATCCTTAAAAAATAAATAAGCAACCAGATCCTCAACTAGTATAAACTATCATGTGCATACCCTAATTCACACTAAGTGAAACTGTAACCTAGACTGTGCATTTGGAAAGAAACTAGATAGTATATATTCTTCCCACCTCCTGCTTTTTATTTTATTTTATTTAATTTTTGGAATGGGGAGAAGAGCAGTCTAGGCAAACTAGTATGGATAAAATTTCAGAGTTAATGTATTATCTGATTTTTAACACTTAAGATTTCAGAAGACCAAGACGGGACTAAATGTCAGCTGTACAATATTTCCCTGCTAGTCTGCTTGTTTTACAATACCATAAACAACTGGTAGATAGACGCAGGTGTTGATCTGCTGTTCTGTGCCCTGTAGATATTTATAGAAAAGGTGGGTGTGTCTGGATAACAAAGAGTGTATTTGGTATAAGTGTTTTGCCATTGTTTTTCTACATAATGCTGTCCTACAAGTATATAGATGGTGTTATACTACAGGCTATAATACTATGTGATAAGATTGCCGTGATAGAGGTTTGTATTTAAAGGTGGCAATGGTGACTTATTGTTGACTATAGTACTGAAAGTCAGCATGGGCCATCTTTCAATTGCCAGTGAGGGCACAAAATCCAGAACACCTCTGCACTTTGCAAAGCACTTGTGAACAAAGTAATTGATATAAATCTTCACTATGATACATTAGGCCAGGAAGTATTGAAGTGACAACAGTTCTCTTTTTCAAGCTAAAAGTCTGGAAAGTAGTTACAGCTATATAAACTGTGTTTAGAGCTCTGCTCTTGTTATTCTATACTCAGGCTTTTGAGTCTGTGTATTTGGAATTAAGCTTCCAAAGTTGCCATAAATTCTGTTCTTTACACACAATTTGAAATTATATTGAAACTTTTGAAGATGAAATAATACCTGCCTATGTTCATAAATTAAAAAGAAATAAAACGTATAGAGAACAAAGTCCTTGGTCTTGCAAACGTTACTTATGGGAGTAACCATTTGAAAAATTGGCCCATATTTTAGAACCCATAATAAGATTCTTGTGGTGGTCTATCATTTTGTTTCCCTAACTGATGATACAATACTGCTTTCTTGTGTTACAGTTCATTAATAAGCAAATCTTCCATTCCCAGCTCAGGTTTATACACAGTGACAGAACAGGATATCATACATTAGAATTGATTCCAGATACTGTTGCCTGATTTTAGAATGACAAGCACAAAGTTTTAATGTTTTGAAACAACTGAAATTTTTCAGAAGTGAGAAATAAGTTTGGTTTTTGTTTGACATACCATACCTGGACTTGACTTTCAGAGGGCAGGTACCTAGCACTTTCTGAAAATTGGATCTCCTCAAAGACCTCTCAGATTGGGCACTTAAAAATTGAGGTACCCAGAGTGATTAGTTTTGGTTCTATATGTGCATACGTATGTCCTCTAGAAGTCTTTAAACTTACTTACTTACTTACTTTTGACTTGTATAGGTTGTATCTTTTACATGAAGAGATTCCAGATCTTTGAACTGTGGGACTCAATGTAATTTTGAAACTCCAGAATGTCCTGGTGTGTGTGTAATCCCCAAGGCAGAAATGAGTATCTCTTCAAGTTTCAATTAATACATTTCCAGTCATGAGTAGCATCACCAGATATGAAATAGGGATGGGAGGTGTTTCCTATGCATGCAGCTTAGAGATGGAATTAATTCAGGCTTTATTTGAAATATTTGTAGGATTTACACTTTTGGGACATGGAGTTCGAGAAAAGCTGTCTTATTATAGGCTAGAGATAATGTAAGTTACTTGCTGTGCTTACTTTCCTGTTGTATTCTGAAGGAAGTTTCCAATCTAAACTTTACCACTGCCTAAATTCTGCTTAATAATTATAGATGAAAAATAACTACTTCATAGAATCACAGAAGTTGGAAATAGATGGGATCTGCTAGATTATCTAATCATGCATCCTCAAATTCAGTGCATTTTCTTTTTGTCCTGTATAGTTTTAAATGTCATCAAGCCATGGGGCATCCTTTACATCTCTTGGGTGACTGTTTTACAACCTAATAGGCCACTGTGGCCACATCTACACAAGATGCTTACTGCTCAGTACCTTGTTACTACTGCACGGTAGCTCGTTAGTACTGCTTGCTGAGAAGAATTTTTCCAACTATTTGAGTTGGTCTAATAGAATAGATCAGATTTACCCAAATAACCTTGTCTTACTACTACATAGTAGCTCATTACTACTGCACAGTAGCATCACATTGCACTTCGTACCCCACGATGCTACTGCACAGTACTAACAGGCTTCTGTGCATAAAAGAATTTTTCCAACTATTTGAGTTGGTCTAATAAAAGAGATCAGATTTACCTAAAGAACCAGGTCTGCCTATGTCCCTAGACCAACACAGCTACATCCTGCAACCCTGAAATATGGAAAAGATTGTGTGGTAGTAACAAACTATTGCTCAGTCAGCATCATCAAGAAGCTGTGAGGGGACACTACTGCACAGTAATGCCAGTTACTGTGCAGTCATTTAGTACTTACTTATGCCAGTATTAAATGACCATGTAGTAACAACTCAACAGTCAGCAACTCAGGTAGATGTGACCCATATCTGGCAACTTTTCTCATAGCTTACATACTTTCTTTTTTAAATTTGTTCCCATTGCTCATACCAATTTCTGTCTCATTGTACTATTGTAAATGGGCACCTATACAGGTGCCCAATGCCTGCTCCAGCGCATTCTAATTAGAATGTGTTGGAGCAGACTTCATTAATCGAGTCTGCTGGAATGTGTTAATTAGCAGCCTCAGCATCACATGTATTCAGTATCCCTGCACTTCAAAATGGCAGCAGGGGTGCTTTAACTAAAGATCATCGAATGAGCTTTAGTTAAAGCACTCTGCCATCATTTTGAAGTGCGGGACACTGAATACACAAGATGCTGCAAGAGCCACTGTAATTAAAGTGCCCCATCTCAACCCCAGAGCACGTGTAAAGACTCCCAATGCTTCCTCTTCTTTTATGTTTACACCCATCTCCAGTAAAATCATTGCATATTGCTATCATCTCTCTCCTTTTCAAGTCCTTAATTTACCAGAAGGTAGATGTGGTCCAGATTCTTCTCCCTCTGCCTGTCCCAAACCTGTGCCTTTACTATATAACCTTACATTTTACCCTTTTTAAAACCTGATCTCAATAGAACAGTTCTCATTCTTAGTAGGTAGACCTGAGAGCAGTTTTAGCTGAGTTATTTTTAAAATTAGTACCTCTAACCCCTTCGTTGTTTTCGTTGCTGTTTTGAAATTCCCTTTCATTTGTCATTATCTTTCTTTCTATGATGCACCCAGCACTGCACCCAATAGAATGTCTAACATGGATTGTAATGATCTACCTGTTCCATTCAGAAGTTACGCTTGCATATGGAATGGCGATTGTTTCTACCCAGAGGGTTTCATAATGTTGCAGTCTTCTGCTCAACAGCTTCCATATCCCACAGTTGAGGGAGCTATATGTATGTGGTAGTTTTTTTCTAAACACTATATTGAAGTCCTTCAGGATTAAAAGCCCTGTTTTAAAACTAAGGCCATATAATCAGTAAGATTTTTAATCTGTTTCTGGGGTAGAAAATAGTTGTGTGCTTTATTTGAATAGCAATACAGGAAAGACCTGTAATCTTGTCAAGTTACTTTGTATAGTTAAAACACTATTATTGTAGTCAATGCCGTAGCAAGGTGGGGGCGAGAGGGGCGGGGAGGTCCTCTCAACTACCAGAGGCAGCATGGAGGAAAGCACCAATACGTTAATTTAAAAACCTTATGGTGGGTGATAGATGCTGGTGTCATGGGCAGACTGCTGGCTGTAGTCACCATTTCAGTACTTATTGTACTGAATGATAGGTAAGACGGATAACCAGTAAAGGGCCATGAAGGGGAGGGGACGTATTTTTCTATTTGATGCAATAAAGAACAGAAGAGATGGTGGAGGGTCATAATGAGAGAGGTATCAGGATTAAGATGATAAGCTAGAAAGATGATCTGAAATTCTGGATGGCTATGAGTGAGGCAGTTTGTTAAGGCCAGAGGAAAAAGATTTTGCACTAATTGAGACATCAAGTGGCAAGAGCCTGAATAAGAGTTTCAACCATGCAGCATCTTGAACATGGTTCAGAACTGGAACTCTTTGATTACTTTTGCTATACGAGGCAAAGAATTGTATTTATCATATGGCTTGAGCAGTGGCTAGGACAATGAAGCCCAGCTTCATTTGGCATTTAGGGGTTAGTCTAATCAAAATGTTAAATATTAGTAATTCACAGTTATGACCGCATTGCTACCAATCTCTGCCAAGATAAAATTTCTTGTAAAATTATACAAGTGTGTGCTTAGTTCAAGGTGATGTTGGTGAAACTGTTAGAGGTTATAAGCCCTATGAGATTCACTTATAGTTTAAACTTCATAACAGTAAGTCAGGCTCAGGATGTAATATCAGGATTGCCGCACAAGCAGAAAGCAAATACATCAAATTGTTAATCTGAATTCAGAATTTTTACACGCAGTTCCCTCTCCAGATATCACCTGCCAAATAATATAAAAAATTATAAACACCTCATTCAGACCTGTTGAAATTGCTGGAAAAATTCCTATTTAACTTCAGTGGTCTGTGGAATAGAGCATGAGTTTCTAATGCATATATAGAGGGGCAGTTCTTTTAAGTGTGCTCTGAATGGCAGGGATGTGCACAGGGCATTTGGACAAGGAAAGGGTAGAAGTGAAAAAATCCTCCTGGATAAAATCTTGGCTGTGCTGAAGTTGTTGGGAGTTTTGCCAAGGTATATCACTGCTTGGAGATTTTTAATAAGCCTTTGTCATATTTTATGCTTATGACACAGTATTACCTAGGATATCTTGTTATTTTCCCTTTGCCTTTTTATTCTGCTATTTACTTTAAGCCTTTTTGAGAACAAAATGTCGTGTAAATGCCTTATGGGCTCTTTCTTTTCTACTGACCTTTTTATGACTTAAAAGAAGTCTCCCAAACCCCAAGTCTGCTTTCTGTCTTGAATATTGACCTCAGAATTACATCACCTCCCCACTGTTGTGTGCAAACTTCTCAGTTCTCAGACTTCACCCACAGGAGTTTTCCAAACTCAAAAATAGTCTCTTTTTTTTTTCCCCTTCCTCATTTTTAATCTCATAAACTCAGTGGCTCTATGAATTTCAGTAAATCTTTTACCTGCTTCAAGGTAAAAATTCTCCTTTGAAATGGAATATCTTTTATACTAGGAAAGTCATAATATTTTGTATTTGAGACAGACTTTGCTGTGGGTTTTTATGCTACCTATTCATCTGTATGAATTTGAGCTGAAATGTCTGCCCCATCTGACATTAAAAAAAACCCTTTTTCTGAAGTGGTTGAAGTTCTATCTTTCATTGTGATGGACATGGGGCATTTGACCCATTACCCTGCTCCATCCTTACTGGAGAAAATGTATAAGGTTCCCTAAACCTTATTGTATCGACTATACTGTGACTGTTGTATGTGAAAATATGAATGACACATGCTGTTTTTTCTAAATGTTTACCATAAATGGTGACAACCTAATTATCCTAAACTAAAAATTAAATGTTCTATGTTAATGTCATTTACCATGGCCTTTTTTTTTTTTTTTTTTTTTTTTTTTTAACAAATCTTTAAATGAAAAAAATAAAGAAAGGGCACTCAATTTGCATAAGCCTATCGATGTTGTTACCTTCACATTTACAGTGTATGGTCAAGCCCAGAAAGGACCACGGATACATTAGGCTTTATGTAAACAAGTGGTAGATCTGTATGTTTCTCCATTTCACCTCTGTGAGCCTGACTATCCCAGCCAGCTCAGTCTAAAACTCTCTTGGGCAAAAATTGCCATTCATGGTGAGGTGGAACAAAGTGAATTAATGTGTGGATTAAGCAAATTAATTCCTAATGCTTTATATATGGTGCATCCTTATTTTACCACACAGAAAGATTTTATTTTATAGAGTAGACAAGACCTATAACTTTGTTTATGTATGCAGTTACAAAACACTGATGTGACTATTGGTAGCATAGAAGGAGCCTGGGGCTAAGATTTTCAAAAGAACCCAAAGGAGTTCAATTATTTTCCATTCTATATAGGTTCATATTCCTTGTTCACCACCATAGTATCGAAGTATTTTCCAGTCTTGCATTAAGCAACATGCCTAATACCTGTCACATGTTGTTTGTTCTCTTATCCTTTCCCCACAGGGAAAAGTGTGAATAGTGTAGTGTCTGGTGCCTGAGGGGCTTATGTTTCTCAAATCCCACTGAATTTCATGCAGAAGTCGTTCCTATACATGCCTTCTGTCTTTAGCATTTTAGCTTTTGTCATTCATGAAATGCAGTGAGATATGGGCATCACCACTTAAGCACCTTTGGAAAAATCTCAGCCATATTGTCCCTAAATATTGTGGGAAATGGTCACTATTATGGGATTTTGGAACTCCAAAGCAGTCTTACTTAACACTGTTATTATTGCAGTCTTGAAATGGGAATAAAAATATTTGTATGTATTAAGCACTAACATTAAATTAATAATAGATACCCAGCTCCTTGAATAGTTTAAAACATTTGTCTTATCTTTCAGTTCATTTTAACTTGTTTGATTGCCTGGTAGAGGTAATTTGAAGACCTGGTTCACTGCCATGTCAAATAATTTGTATTAATCCCTTTGCCTTGAGTACATTTCCTTTAGAAGCCAAATTAATTTAGCTCTAATGAATGAGTATCGGAGTAGTGTAAACTGAAGTCTTCCGTCTGCACAACAATACAGTATGAACTGTGGTAATAGAAACTTTCCCACTATGCTACCAGGGTACTCTAAGAAAACCATTTCCAGGGATGAAAGAGCCAATTTAGTGTTTGATATTTGTGGTCTGACTTAATTGGATTGTACTTTAATATGAAGAGTTCCACTGGCTTTATTAGGTTTGAGATTAGGCCTTAAATCTGTGGTCTTCACTGAGATGATTAAAACAAGTGTCAGTTATGGTGTTAGTATAAGCTGGTGGGGAAACTCTCCAGCCATGGAAGGTGTACTAAATAGCCAAACACCTATTCAGTCTAAGGTAAGGCCCTTTGTTTGATGCAGATTTTACTCCCAAACAAAAGTTTGAAATCAAGGGGAAATAAAATCAAATGATTGGAAGTTAACAAAACATGGTCAAAATATTTTCTGTGGAAAAAAAATGATATTCTGTTAAAAAGTGACGAATCACAAACTTCAGGGGAAAGCACAGAATTTCTGCAAAAATCATCATTATATTGAAACATAAGTGAAACATAACATCTGGAAAAAAAAAATTTGCGGGTGATTTTTTGACCAGTCATAGTACTAACCAGTACGTTAGTAGGGAGGGGAGATGCTTTTCCTTTTGTGAGTGCTTGCTGAGCACTTAACAGCCACTCCTACTATGACCTCTGACCACGTCAGTCTGCTATTTCTGCCCTAGTGGCAGGAAGGCTTATATCTGACTTCCTTTAGGTCATGTGCTTGTTTTTTTTAGTTGTGTGGCCTATAACTATAGGTGCCAGTTTTGAAGGACCCCAAGCTTGAATGGGTACAGTGGGATGCTAGCATATATCCAAAGGTCACTTTGTATGCAGTTTTTATGATGTGGATCACTGATTAATAAGACCTGGAATAAGATCACTGTTGTATTTCACAAAGGACACCTAACAGTCATTACATGGTAATGAATTTTGACTACAATTATCATATCCTGTAATTCATTTGGTAACTGATGGGTAAAAGATTGGGGCCCAAAGACCTCTTATATTAGGGAAAGTGTATTGGAAACCTGTATCATATCCCACAGAGCATATTTTTAGCTTTTTGTTTAGGACCTAAACATTGTATCTATGATTTTCATAACCGCACGGGGCATTTGAGAATTGAACTTCGTAATCCTCCAGGCACCTTTTAAAAATCTTTGCTTGTAGCAGTTTACTAGACCTACAGTACTCAGTTAATAATATTTTTGTTATTAGAGGATAAACGGTCATGTTCTACAAGCAAATTATATTTAAAAATGTTATATCATTGACTAGCTTTCTGGCTATAGTTTAAGCCATTCTTGTGGCTTCTTAATAGCATAATGTGAAAGGGATACACTTCAGTAGGATGTGGTGCCAGGTTTTGCATATGATTAAAGAGCTTTTCCAGTTCATATTGCTCTTGAGTGCAACTAAAAATAATAGGAATTATGTCTTCATTTAACTATCCCAACGTATCTATACTGCTGGTGACTGCTCATTTCTGACATACTACAAAAATGGAACCAAAGACCCACTTGCTTTTGTTCTTCTTTAAATTCACAACTTAGTGTTTTTTACAACACTGTAAAACCAAAAGAAAACTCAGCCCTATCATGTAAATAAATCCCCCACAGTTTTAGGTTGAATTAGGCCAGCAGAGCAGCGCATGTATGTGAGGGCAAATGCTGACAATATGGGCAAAATCGCTCAGAAGTTTCCCACCAGACTTGGTGACACAGTCATAGGTTGGATGTGATTCAACTGGTTGGTTTATTTTCCCCATGGGTGTAGTCTATTTATTGCCTTTGCTAACAAGTCAGCCTTTTTGTATGTCTGATGATACTTCAGTATAGTGTGAATAACAGATAGGGTGAAGCACACAGTAGGTGGGAGGAGGTGGGTGTGGGGTGGGAAAATGGGGCAAGAGAAAGAGGTTTGGGACATGAATAACCTTTGCAAGTGTCTTTCCATCTCTTTAGCTGCTTATAGCAGATGAAATTTTGATAGTGATTTGTGCAGATAATGATTTAACCCAGAGCTTTATTCTTTCCACAGTGGGTAAGCCTCACAAGTGTAACTACTGTGGCCGGAGCTATAAGCAGCGCAGTTCATTGGAGGAGCACAAGGAACGCTGCCACAACTATCTGCAGAATGTCAGTATGGAGGCTGCTGGGCAGGTCATGAGTCACCATGGTGGGTGGAAATGATGCTTAGGAATCTCTAGTGCTTTGGAGTATGTTTTCCACTTGTTTCCTTTATATATACATATTATTTTAGCTTTACATTAACCACCTTCTTTCTGGCACAGATATCTACAAGAAAGGGAAAAAAATCTTCCATGAAATCCTAATCCCTTTGAAGTTAGCAGCAAAGCTTCATTAACTTCAGTGGGGCCAGAATTTTTCGGGTTTTTTTGGATAAGCATGCATGTGTAATAATAACTTTTTTGGGTGTATTTTATGCTTGATATATATGCTTAATGTGGGTATAATATATATGTGTGCATGTATAAATATATGTATATATGAGCTTAAAAATAAAATTCAGCCAGGAAAAACTATGAAAAATTGACTAGGCTAGGCAGAAAAAAACTCTCCTATTTCTGCCTTTTATCATAATGACTGATCATTATGAAAATTAACATTTAATAACATTCACAGTAACAGTGTTATACTCTACAGGAATTTGCATAATTGTTCAAGATTGAATGTGATGCATATACATGCATGCAAACATGTTATATTTATCATATGTGTAAGATGCATGTATGTATTTTTATATAATAGTCACGACTGCTGTAAATAGTACATTGAAAAAGAGTATTGATGCTTTTCATGTGGAATAAAGGGATTTGCAGAAGAGGATATTAAATGCCAGGAATTTCAAATTATATTTTATTTAAAAATCTACTGTACCTAAAATAAATAAATACATAAAAAAAAAAAAATTTAAAAAATTATGCTACTGAAATGCAAAAAGCATGATATATCAAGTCATAGGAATATAATTTTCTCTCTTGTTATAAATATGAAAATATTCAAAATGCCAAATCATAAGACAGTATTAATTTAAATCTTTATAAACCAATTTCTGTTATTTTTAAATTGTAATGAAACATTTTTATTTTTCAAATTATATTATCTTTTTCAGTTTTGCTTATAAAAAACATCAAAAGTGACAATTTTTCCTTTTTCTTTAATCATACCATTACCAAATGTTTCAAAAGAGATCCTGCAGAAAAATGAAAGAAATAGAAAAAGAGGAAACAACCTTTTTTTCTTTCTTCTTGGTAATATGCAACTTTCTATTGGTCAGTTTTGTCATACAATATAGTTTTTAAAATTACTTAAGTTTCTGAGGAATAATTTTCAAAAATATCAAATGAGAAGCTAAAACAAAAAGATACTGAATATAAAATAACTGATTTTAGTAGACAGAGGAAGGATTCATGAATGACTGAGTCTTCCCCTTGAAACAGATTGACACAGTCACCATAAGGGGGTAAAAGTCCATCTGTGAGAAATGAATTAATGGAAAGAACCCCCACACATTTGCTTCTCTCCCTTATTATGATGTGAAAGATATTTTTGAGGATTAATATTGTTATCATTTAATTGCATTGCCATTTCAGATATGCATTTGGATAGCTCAGTAGCACGCTAGATTTTTTTGCTGCATCGTTTCATAACTATTTATTTACTAAGAGCTTTCAGGGAATTACTAATTGAGACTACATAAAGTCTACTTCTTAGAATGGCAGCTTATATTATCAATGGACTATCGCATGTTTACATAGGTCTGTAAACCATAGTAATAGGACATCTTCCTATGATCTTCAAACCACTGTGCAGGGTTGGCTTGGGATTTATTGAAAAAATCTGTAGGCAGATTCTTTGGGGCAGTGCCAAAATTAACTCAGCCAAATGGAAATGGTGTTGTGAAAATGTTGGGGTGGGGATTTTTTTGGTCTTAACCAGTATCTCACTGTAAGCACCCAGCTGGTTGTACTCAGTCCCATGCAATATTGCCAGTGATTAAGGGTTTTTGTTTTTTTTTCAAGAGTGAATTATTCTAACAAGCTGGGGGCAGCCCCTGGAGTGTTGTTTATGCGTTCTGCTCAATTTGGTCCATTTATAGCACATTACAAACATTTACTCGTGCATTCTCACAACAGCCCTGTGAGGCCCACAAGTACAATTATCTCTGTTTTACAGATAGATCACCTGACAAAAGCCCCAAAGGAAGTTCATGTCAAAGCATGGGTTAAAGGGCAGGAATTTTTCGCACCCAGTCCCTTCCATGATCCATTCTGGAGCTGCCTCATCTTGTGGTTGTAGACCATAGTGCTTGCTCAGCAAAGCAATTTGCTCGTTTGCAAAGGCTACTTGCAGAAAGAGGGTTGTGATTGTCTTAATGCCATCAAGTACTATTCTTAGTCACACTTGCCCTTCTCATTGGCGAGTGGTCAGGGAATTTCAGGTTTAATAGGATTAATGGGTCATAGCCATAGGTGGATATGAGAGCTACCCACACTGGATGCCAATAGTGGTAATCATAAATAATTTTTAATGTTCAGGAGAAATTGGAAAAAGGGTGCACTGAAAAGAAAGAGAAGCACTTAAAATAAATGCATCAGGAATACTTTCATTTTAAGACTAGTCCAGCCTTGGGCTCCGAACACCCTAAAAGCTGACTCAGTGTAGTATAAGCAGCATATTTATGATTTTATTCCTATGTATTTGTGGTTTAAATGCTAATCCCAATGAACATTTCCCACCAGAGATCTATGAACTTATTTTCCTACCATTCCTTAATATCAGTATTGCAACCTGAAAAAAAGACATAGGCAAAAGGTGGCTTTGTAACTGGAGGAAGGCTGATTTTATACCAGCTGGGGATTTGACCCAGTGTCAGTTGTCTGTCCTCAGAGACGCAGTCACTTTGGTTATACACATTTCTTGGTTACTTAAATTATGCAGAAAATCTTATTAAACAGGCATGATTAATACAGTTGAAAATAGTAAGTACCAACAAGTGTTCTGAGTCCAATCTTTTGTTATCCAGTCTGATGCTTTGTGGATGGAGAATGGAACACTGGAAACTCAGAGGCCCAGCGAAAGACTGGGCTGAGGCTGGGCTAACAAGAGCTTTTAGTGTTACTTTTAAAATCCTCTATGGAAGTTATCAGAGGTAACCAAGCATCTTTGCTTAGGCTCCAGTCCAGGAAAGCGGCTAAACTTTTGCTTAAGTTCATCCATAATCAGAAAGATGCTTTTAAGCATGTGCTTTATGATGCATACATGCATTAATTATAAAACAGAGGTACTTTTCTAAATATGGGCCTCAGTTGTGAACACGTGATAACTTTTTGTTTGCCTATTATATAGAATTAATATTGTTTAGTTAATTTGTAGAGTTGGTTTTCTTTTAACTTTGAATTACATTGACTGAAGTCAGGGCTGTCCAGTTGGTGACCTGTGGGCCATATGTGGCCCATGAGCAGTTAATGTGCAGCCCCAGCTCTCCCTTCCCCCATCTCTTGTCCAGACATCATTCCCCCTATCACTCTGGCTGCTGCTACAGCCAGGTTCTCTGGGCTCCTCCTGTCCCCTGGCTTTTGCTTCCTGCTCCTACCCCGGGGGACAGGATGGTACAATCCATGGTGCTGGGGGAGCTGAGGTGAGCACCACGTACACTGTTGGGGAGAGGAGTGACCATACAGTAGGGGGCATCTGACCACATACGCTGAGATGTGTCTCCATGCCAGTGGCTTTCTCTAGTGCATCTCTGCGGAACACCGCCCTCACCCACTTTGAAGCTGGACATCCCTGACTTAAGCTATTGACTGATTTTTCTTAAAATCATAACCAAAGCAAAAGATGACTTGTGTTATTCATCATGCAGGAGATGGGTTTCTGATTACCCACCTGTCAGATTTTCTTAAGGTATGTGCTGTATGCTTTGAAGTTGTCAGGGCAGGGGGTGAAAAAAGGTCTTGCTTTGACTTTTTGAATACAAGATGTTTAGCTAAGGTTTTAAAGTTTCCATACAGGCATCATCTAACCAGTCTAATCTTGATTTGTATGTGGTTTAACATATGTAGATTCCCTCTCCCCCCTGAAATCTGCATAACAAAATGTGTTATGGTAACTTAGCTTCACAGTAATATAAATATTGAAATGAGATGCACATGATAACGTCTCTGTTTGGAACTCTACCGCATTGGCAAAAGTCTCTTGCCCTAATACAGTGGTGATCAACGTTTTTGGCAGGCACGTGCCACAAGTTAATCTTTGCCAACCCCCTGAGTGGTGTTCTCTCTCTATCCGTCAGGGGCATACTGGATAGAGTTTGCTGGAATGGTGGCTTGGGGGAGAGGGGCTCAGCTCAAGGCCCTGAATTTGGCTGTAGGGCCCCAGGGGAATGGTTAACCTGGATGTTGGTGGTGACCCCTCACACTTCTCACTCCTGCCTCCATTCTAGCACCTAGGGCTTGCATGCCACACACACTAACTGTCCGTGCCATTGCCATGAGTTGCTCACCTCCACCCCAGTTTAATGGAGAGTGGCCTTGTTGCTAAATTAGCATATTGAGTTGAGCCCTAATGCTGAATATAGGGCAATCTTATTTTAATATCAGTTTCAAATATGTGAAAGAATTTGGTCAATTGATAGTGATATTCCACATTGTAGTCAAAATTAAATCCTTATTTATGTAAGACGCTGCTAGTTGCCCTATGCCTTTAAAAAATTTCCCCTTTAAGTTTTCAGTAAATGAGTAAGCCTAACAAGCTATCCAAATAGTCTTCCTTATTCTAGCCTGCATATAGTATCCCTGGCCTCTTAGCCTGCTCTGGATATTAATTCGGTCACTTGCGTAGCACACATCACGTTTCTTAAAACACTAGGTTTCATTTTGTATTTATGCTTTTTCTCTTCCATTTATTTTCACTGGTGCCAGCAGGATACACTTGTAAATGAGAAACTATTGTGTTTCTCAGTGGGAGTATCCTGTAGAAATAAAAGAGCAGCAGAGTAAATTATTTTATAGCATATGCTGTTTTCTAAGACTCAAAGCAGCTTTCTGTAGCAGCAGAAGCACAAAGGGAATCAGATGAATAAATTGTCATGTTTTCCTGCTTTGAATATTTGAATTGGTAACTTCACCTGAACAGATATTTTGTTTTGTAATTGCCTGTTATTTGTTCTTCTTTACTAGAAGGCAAAGACTAGACTTCTATTTTTCATGTGTACCGTGCTAGCAAATAGCCATATGTTTAATAACTGGGGAGTCATTATTTTGTTTTAAAACACTGATATCTGTAGCGTGCCAGTATAGACTTTAGCTAAATCATGTTTCTCCTTTACATATGTATGCATTTATGTAGCAACATAGCAGCACTTCTTAACACTTCTGTACAGTTTGGATCCTGTTTCTACTTGTTGCAGAATGGGAATCCTCTGCCTGACAAGAGTGGCAGCTGCTCAGTAGCCCACTGTTTAGGATGCTTGTCCAGGTTCTAGGCCCCAATGGGGTTTAAACCTGCATCTTTGCTCTAAGCACAGTGCTCTTACAACTAAGCTGTGGGTTAGACAACAGAGCATTTGCCAGCATTCCTCTTGAAGCGGTCCGCTGTACCTTGTATTTTGTATTCATTGGTTACCATGGATAAATAGCGTTAATATCTTCTCCTTCTGTCTCCATATATCTTTACTCCTGGGTGCCCACTCGGCCAACTTCAAGCGGAGGGCTGAAAAGAACTTTTGGCATTGATTATTAGCCTCTGGAATGGTGGCTAGAATACTTTACAGAAATGCAAATTCAAATCTGGATTCCCTATTCCTTGGACAGATGCCTGTGCATGTGTGTTGGGTTAGGGGGGGGAGGGGACCAGCGGAGTGGCTTCTCCCTGTGTTGTGGTTTTTCTGTGACCAAAGTTTCGGGATTTATTCAGTATTATGCATGGGCCTGGGCAATTCTATTCCACCTATATAGTCAGAGTGCAGCCCACCAAGTATGCACAGAAGGAAACCATTAGGAAAGTATAGTTACACAGAATCCCATACTTTGCCTAAGTGTCAAAAACTGTAATTATGTAGATGCATAAATACCATGTAAGTGCATGGGAATGAAATAAGATTTACATTTTAGGTTCCAGTCCCACTCACCTATATTTGGCAGAGCTCCCATTGTCTTAAGTGTGAATTTTGCCTATAGAACAAGAGCATGGAATGGGCCTCCAGGTCATATAAGTTTAAAGCAGTCATTTGCTGTGCCATTCCAGAAACCTGTTTGGCCAAAAATTCCAGAAACCTGCCAAAAAAAAATTCTGCACTATAAATTCTAGAGCTACTATTGCCAAGGTAGCACAGTGACACAGACAGTTGAACCTGCTCAAAAAATGCTACTTTCTGGGGATGAATTAGGGACATTTAGACTATATTTATTAGAATCAGTGCTATGGAAGAGTTGAAACAACTTGAATCACTTTTTGTCAGATACAAATTCCTCTAGCTCTTGTGAAACCTACTGTAATACATCTGAATGATTCAGAAACTCCTGAGCCAGATCCTCAACTGGTGATAATCAGTTTCTAGTAGGTGAACAGTAGTGAGTTTTGTCAGCTAGGTACATTGGGCACTTACAGACAAGCACGTAAATTGACACAGTCTGGCAGCCTCTTACGTTGTGTATTTCAGTGATGCAGCACGTCTCCACACAAAAAATGGTGGCGGTGCACTTTGAAATAAAACATGCTTGATGTGCTTTAGTTCACAAAACTCACTGCCACCATTTTCTCAGTTCAGGGATGCACTGCATCACTGATACACATGACATGTGGGCGCTTTTAATTAGTATGGCTTGCTAATTAAAAGTACCTGGCACACTGTCAGGAGCACATGTAAAAATGCCCATGCAGTTTGTTAGCGGGTAGACTGTGTTAGCTTGTAGTCAATGGAATTCACATGCATTTGGCTCCTGTTCCTACTTTCTAGCTGAAATAATCGGGATGGATGGGAGGTAGAGTATGAAATAAGGAAAAGGAGGGGAGGTGCAATGAATTCTCTTTATTGCTACAAGAGAAAATACATAAGTATTCTTTAATATTCTTCATTGAAGTAGTTCTTGCAGCTATCACAAGGGACGTTGTCTGCTAATCTCAAATGGCGGAGAGATGTCCATAAGGCAATCTTGATGCGCCTTTGGTGTTTAAGACCTTAAAAAATATTTGTGAACCCCTGTTTTATGTCATTGATCGGAACAGGGAAATTCCATGAGATGTTAATCCTATATTCTGAATGCAGTTTATGTAGAAAATCAGCAATCTCACATGCATTTAGAAAGTCCATCTTTTGAGATGCCTCTTAATTCTGGGAGTCTCTATTTTGGATGTAGAACATGAAGCCTGAATTTCTGTTGCCCTGAACCTTATTTTAATCACTGATACGAGCGCAAATGGGAATATAAATTGGTACCAGGTCAAAAGTATAGCATTTCACACTCCCTTTGCTTTTGTGTCAATTGACAATACCAGGTGTAGGGCAATCCAGAATCTAACCTATATAATGATTTTTTTAAGTGCTGTGAATCCAGAGACCCCTTAGATAAACATAATTTGGAGTTACATGTGCTCAAAATATTTGAAAATGAGGCCCTAACTAAGAATTTAGATTGGCACCCACAAACAGAGACTTGGAATTGGAGGCTGTTTTTGATAAAATGGCTCTAACTGCTTGAACATTGTTTCAGTGTTGATTGAGTTCCTTCACCTTGTATACTGGTATTTTTACTCGCAGCCATTTGCAACAGGCCTCAAAAATGGTTAGCACCATATATTAAGTGTAGACAGACTTGTCTGACATAACTTTTTGGTTTTATATAGTACCTCCTATGGAAGATTGTAAGGAACAAGAGCCTGTGATGGACAACAATATTTCTCTGGTGCCTTTTGAGAGACCTGCTGTTATAGAGAAGCTGACAAGCAACATGGGAAAGCGTAAAAGCTCCACCCCACAGAAGTTTGTGGGTAAGCTTGAGATACGCATTTTTATTATTTTTAGCATGTAGGTATAGGTTATGTTAATTCATAAATACAGTCAAAAGATCAAAGGGGAAAATTAGACTCTGAGAATTGGGAGTGATGGGGAAAAATTTAGAAATGATTAAATCAAAGCAGAAAACAACATGAAAGTTACTGAGTTAGACTACTGTCAATCCCAAGCATTCAAATAATTTGACATTGGCGTACTAATCATGATATTTTATTATGTGGTTTTTGTTGCTATCTGGAGTTTGAGCTTGGAGCACACATTTGGGTCACATTTTTAGGGGTTTTTTTCCCCTCCCCCCCATCTTCTGGGCCAAATGCTTACTTTTTTGGTATAAAAGCTGAAATTCTGGTGTAATCATGTAACTGCAGATCTATGAGCTTTATTTAACAACAACAAAAAATCCACAACTGTCACATAGTTGCAATGAAATTGCAGAAGATGGCAACACTGGAATAGCCACCTTTAGGTCATGTACAAGCATTCATTCCTGGCAATAGAAAATTTGTATTGCTAAACATGATTTTAGGAGAGGGAGCAGTACAGGTATGCAGCCTGCAACCATTCCTTCTCCCCTGTTTCTTGCGCCTTCCTGAGACCAGGCTGATTCTAGTCTGGATAAAGCATAGTGTGCAGTGGCTGCTTTAGGTCTCCCATTCCTGGGTCCTCCTTGACCATTCCTCACACCAGGGAGTCCTCACACTGGAGGTAGCCGTTTTTGTTCTGGGAGCAGAATTGGGAGAGGTGCAATTCTCCTGCTAGAAACATAATGCTTGTATGTGGCAAGAGAAAATGTGTACGCATGCTCACTTACTTACAAGTAAAAAGATACTCTGGCTTTTGCTGCAAGAAATCTCTGACCAAAATGAAATCTTGTGCACATCTCTAACAGGAGAAGATAAAATTGATCCTTAGGAGTTCATAAGTAAAATCATTGTTCTACAGTTTATTTATCTGCAATTTCTTTTTGAAGCTTTGACCAAGATTTAGCATTTTTATCTAGTTTATCACAACATGTGGGGGTCCTTGTTAACTGTAGCAGAAGATATATCATAGTAAGCATTGCCAACGTTAAGTTGTAGCTTGTGATTTTAAGCTGCAGCTTACATTGTTGTTGAAGTTTGGTTTGACTGCTGTAGGAGAACTTGATACTTTTGAGGAGATATAATTATTTGGGGGAATACTCCATTACTATTTTATATGGTGCAACATACGTTTTCTATCTCCTCATCCCTGCCCTCCCCCAACAAGATAAGGTTGATAATTCTTAGAAGAACTATAGTTTTGGGGGCTGCAGACCCATGTGAAAAGCCTGTCCATTGTGAACAGCCTAACACTGGCAGCAGGATTAGACCCCTACTGCACTTGAGCATCGCTCAGACAGTCAAACTTTCCATCCCCTTTCATAATTACTAATACATCAGCACAGGGCCAGAAACAATTGGACCAGCAGTGAGAAAGTGGTTGAGTTTTAATTGTACATTAGGTTAAAATTAGCACATTTTGGGTAGAAACTTAAGTTTCGTGCGACACACATGGTTCCATTACTTGCATTAGACTTGCATTAGTCTAAGGAAACCATTGCCTACAAGTCCTGATAAGGTATATGTGTATTGGTTTTGTTTAGTGTTAATACAACAGCTAGGGGATGAGTTGAGGGAAAACAAAATTAGTGATGCTTTCCACCCACAAGCCAATCTCTAACCACCTGCTCATGAAAACAGTACCTCACTCACAGTAGATCTTCCTAACATGGTCATCCCTCTTCTTTTAGACTGTGCTCAAGGGTAGAAACATTAAAAATGTTGAAATTCAAATGGTTGTCCTTAGAGCTCAGAATCAAATGCCTAGAAAAGAAGGATGACAGTTCACACCTTTCTGATTTGTCCATAGATTTTATCTAGACACAGGTAGTTCTAAATTCATTTGTGACATCTTTTTTAAATGATCTTTGTAATCATTTGTTCTCTTTTCTTACATTTAGTTCTGGAGCACTATATGAAAATCCTCCACAGAAAATGCCCATTGTCAGTACAGTTTTCTCCTTTATACATTTACTGTACTAGTTGAAAGAGTTCTGAGAATTCACACATTCTGAACAGCTTATAGTGATGGAGTCCCTTGAAATGATAGAGAATGTAAA
Source organism: Crocodylus porosus (assembly GCF_001723895.1). Taxonomy (NCBI): domain Eukaryota; kingdom Metazoa; phylum Chordata; order Crocodylia; family Crocodylidae; genus Crocodylus; species Crocodylus porosus. Next base: position 11,027,794 of record NW_017728949.1, on the reverse strand, counting down.
AAACTTGAAGGGTTTATCTACTTACTTGTATGCATTGACCAAATATTACATTATCTTTTGAGGCTACCTTAGTGCTTTGAAATGGAATGGATAGATTGAATATGCCGTAGATTCTAAGAATCTAAATACCTAGATTCTTATCCAAGTCCAGTTGTGAGGAAGGAAAGAATGAACCATAATGTAATCATATTTCACTAACTTTCTCTTTTGGCATTGAGATGCCTAAACTTAAAGACACTGATATGTCTTTCAGGCTTTTCATCACATTTACCATGACTTTACTTTTACTCCCTTTTCTTCCTACATGAGATACTGTTCAACACAATCTGGAAGACCTTACAATGGTTTGTTTTCCTGTGCATACTGCAAGCTTACCACCTCTCCATAACAACTTAATGGTATTTATGAGACAGTCACCTAAGCATCAACTTCAGTTTCCACATTGTGCGTTTATCCATGCTTTACTGCTCTTTGTGATCAGCAGCGTCTAGGGGGCCTGGTTGGGACTACAATCTGCCCTACTGCAATTTCATAAAGAAGGGAAGTCTACTGCTGCAAACAGTGCTTGTAATTGTTCAAAAGGGGTAACTGGTTATACCTAGAGTTGAGGAACTACTGTTCTTAAAAGACCTGTTAAATTAGTGGAGAAATACAGAATAATGAATGGTACAGATGAGGTAAATTGAGCACTTCTGTTCACGTTTTCTTAATACAGCAGGGAGGGGACATTCAATAAAATCAAGAGGAAACCAAATTTAATGCTGATAAAATGAAAATAAAATGAAGTATGGAAGTCATTGTCACAGAGTGTCATTGAGGTTAAGAGTTTGACAAGATTCAAAAGAAGGCTTTTATGTAGCTCACAGTAATGTCTAGCTTGTTATAGTAAAGTTTAATAATACACAAGTATTTCAAAATAGATAAAAGGCCTCATGCTTCAAAGCATAAGCCAACTTCTAGTTAACGGAAGTCAGTGTGGAGCTTTTCTTTTATCTAGGTTATCGTATATTGCACCTTCTTCCAAAACCTCTGGAACCAATCAATGTCAGCAAGTTACTACTGAAGTATAGTCATGGACTACAGGTCTCCTGTATGGCAGTTCCTTTGTCTCTGTATTCCTAGCTCCCCATAGATAAGTGCAGGCTTTTGTAGGGGGAGCAGGGAGAAGGGTAGGCTAGGGGAGATTAGATTGGGTTCAAAATGGCCACCCAATCTAAGGTAAGTCAGGTTTGGGGGGAAAGGGTCAGCAGGGGCATTGTGGGGAGGGCAGAGGCAAGCAGGCTTGTGGCAGGGTTTGGGAGTCTGGGGGGGGATGCAGGCACAGATGGTATCTGCAAGAGCAATTTCTGGGATCAGGGATGTAAGTGGCATATGCGTGGGAATGGTGGGGCGGAACAGGTGGAATCTGGCAGGGGAATGTTGGGGTCCAAAAGGGTTTTCTGGGATCAGGATGGGTCTAGGTGGGGTTTGGGGGTGACCAAGGGCTATTTTTAGCCTCCCAATCCCTCCAGAAAACTTACACCCCCATCTCTTCCACTCCTCTCCCCAGTGGGATTTACTTGCTCAGCTCCCAGCAGCAGTGAACACTGATAAAAAGCAGTTACACCTGGAGTGGCATGCAGGTTGGGGTATAGGGGGAGGTAACTGGTCCATGGGGGAGTAGTAGGGGATTGGGGGCAGGGGGTGATCAAAATAGATCATTGCCAGGCAGGGGAGTGTGAAAAGTGTAACTCTGTGCCTGGGCTGGCATCTGGGCTTTCTCAGCCCCAGGACTGTTCAGGTAACTGTACAGAAGTTCCATGCCCCAGTTTAACCTAGTTCGGGTTTAGATTCATTTCCGCTCACTGAAACTGAGTCTGAGTGTAAGATCCACACTGGGGTGAACTAAGTTACATCAGGTAGTTATTTTGAATCCTATGTAACCTCTTCCTAACCACCTCAAATGTCTGCACTTAGCTGAAATGTGATTTATTTGGTAATATAAAATAAGATAATCTGGGCATTGGCAGGTAGTTTCTTCTTTTAGTTCTTTAATGTGTGATGAGAAAAAATCTAATGGACTAGTATATCCCATGATCTTCAGTATAACTGATGAGTTACTTTTGATTAGAATTTGGCCAAAATTGACATTATTGGAAATTGGAAACTGTTCCCTTTGTGCTCTGTGGTGCATTTGGCAAGAAATGTTTTGTCCCTTTGTGTTATCAGACTTTCTTTTTTATTACTGTTTTAATGTTACAATCCATTTTTAAAACTCAGTTCAACATCTTTACAGCTAAATTGAAACATTCTGCCTCATAACTGAAGTCATTGGTAATTTGAGGGTTTTTTTCTAGTCAGTTTCCTGGTGGAGTTATAACATGTGGCATGACAAAGGGGGTTGGTGGAGTTGAGTTGCTTGCAAAAGTATGGCATTAATGCACAAGTAAAAAAATGTTGGCCATTTTTTTCAGCCTGGGATATGGAGCTGACCTCAGTCAGAGGCTAGATCACATCCTTTTCCTTGTGCTTAGTTCATTATTCTAACACAAAACAAAGCTATTCTCATGGCCAAAGCAGACAGCAGAGGCCCAGAGAATCCCTTTTACACCTCTTCCTCTAACTCTGCTGCAAATTGTCACAGGCATCAACCTACTTCCTGTTGTTCCCCTTAGCCACTCAGGATACATGTACACAGCACAGTGCAGTATGGTACAGAAATATCCAAGGTATCATGGAGCAAGTCAACTAAGGTTCTAGTTGCAGTATAGCTGTGTTAACATGACAGTGTGCCATGCTAGAAGGCAGTCCAGACATTGCCCAGGGGTAATTAGTCTGGGCTGAGTGCCACATTAATAGCTTTTCTAGTACCAGAGCTAACTGTGAATGAACCTACTGTATTGTGCCATATAGACATCCTTTACTGGCTCTTATGACTACTTGACCAGTCTCAATTGGGAAGTAACTAAGCCTGTGCGAAGCGGCTAGTATTCACTTTGGATTTGGATTTGGCCAATTCGGGGGACAGTGATTCGATTTGGTGATTCAAATCACTGTCCTGATTTGATTTGGCCAAATCTGATTCGGAGATTCAGCTGCTCCAAATCAGGCAGGCCCATCCCCTGCCCCTCTTCCAGCTTGGCAATGGCTGCCCCACCTGCCCTAGCTCCTGGCACTTGTTAAAAAATAAAGCCCCGGCTCAGCAGGTGCTCCTGGTTGGGGGGCGATCCCTGCTGCCCCCCACTACTCCACACAGCATGGGGGGCTCTGAAGTAGCCCCCCCTCCACTGCTCCCCCAGCACCCCCCCATGGGTGCCCTGCCCAGACCTGCTCTGGCCCTTAAAGAAAAAAAAAATGAAAAAACCCCCCAGACTTACCACTCTTGCTGGCGGGGGTGATCCACACTGCCCTGGGGCTTTTCTTGGCTTTTTTTTCCTTAAAGGGCTGGAGCTGGCCCAGGCAGGGCTCCCATGGTGGAGATGGGGGAGAAGGGGGGCATCGGGGTGATTGTGCAGAACTCCCCCCATGCAGTGGGGGGCAGCAGGGATAGCCCCCTGCCCAGCAGCACCCAGTGAGCTTTTTTTAATGTAGTGGGAGCTGGGGT